>NW_006282878.1:322660-330805 GCF_000327345.1 Myotis davidii
CGCTGGGGACCCAGCCCTCGCTGGGTGCCTGCTGCTCACGCCGCCTCGGCCCAGGCACAGCGTGTCCCCCGCGGGCTGCGCACTGCAGGTGCTCCCGGTGGTGTCCAGGGTCCCGACTTAGTGCTTCCTCCTCAAGGGCGTGGCCTGGGACTGTCCCGTGGCCATCCCCTGGGCCCTTCACTGTGGAGTCGTATTGAGTGCGCCACCTGCTGGCCGCCACCTGCTGGCCGGCCGGCTTCTCAGCGTCACTGGTCTTTACCCTCTGACCATGGTATCCACCCACTTCTGTGACATCTCCGTCTGCTGGGCCTGGGGTGTGCGCGACTCCAGGGTCTTCGAGGCCCACGTGTTGGCGGCCACAGCGCTCATCATGCTGGTCACCTTCTGTCCCATATCCACACCCTACGCCAAGGTTCTGGCCACGGCCCTACAGATACCGTGGGCCACCGGGCACCACGAGGCCCTGCCCACAGGTGCCTCCCAGCTGGTTATGGTTATTGGCGACCCAAGGCCAGAGATTCTGGGAGAGCAAGCAGGTGATGTCCCTCTTCCTCACCCTGGGGACCCTCCCCCACCTGGACAAGCTCATCTAGAGCCTGGGGAATGCGGAGATGAAGGCTGCGCTTGGGAGTGTGGTACGGAGGCAAGATGGGCGGAGTGGGGTGGGGGGCAGACCCCACGCATAACCTCTTCAGGACCACTTTTCAGTGTCAGAAATTGTTGGTGTCCGTTTTTGGTCAGGATCTACGTGCAAACATGGGGTTTGGCACTCTGATTCCCCGCGCGCCCCCCACCCCTCCGCCAGGAACCATCATTTTTCCTCTTTCAGTCCTGGTGGACCTGAGTCCACCTGTCGGTTCTGGCATTCCGTCCTCAATCCGAATTATTTGGTAGTGGTGGTCAAATGAGCCTGATTTGGGTCAACTACAGTGTATCAGTCAGCAAGAATGCCGTGTAACAAAACCCTCCTAAAACAACGGAGCGTCCTCAAACATGTCCTTGAGTCTCACCAGTTATTCCGAGCAGATTGAAAACTGGACACAGAAAGATTCGTGGGTTCTTAGGGCCAGGGGTCAGGGGGCTGGTAGTGCCGTCTGATGTGTACCGGTTTCTTCTGGTGGCGATGAAATGTGCAGTTAGATAGCAGTGATGCTCGCACAACTCTGTGAATGTCCAAAAACGCCCCAGAAATGTACATGTTTATTTTTAAAATTTATTTTTATTTTTTAAAAATCCTCACCTGAGGATATTTTTTCCATTGATTTTCAGAGAAAGTGGAAAGGAAGGATGGAGGGATTGGGAGGGAGGGAGAGAGGGGGGAGAGAGAGAGAGAGAAAGAGAGAGATCTGTTATCTCCTGCACTCACCCCAACCCGGGCCAGAGATCGAACCTGCAGCTCAGGTACATGCCCTTGACTGGGAATCTAACTTGTAACCCTTCCATACTTGGGCCAACATGCTAACCACTGACCAACAGCACCCAGGGCCAAAATTGTACATTTTTAAAGAGTCAAATCTCTAGTCTGAAGTATATATATGGCTAAGTGTCCGTCCATCCATGGGACTTGTCGCTATGACACGCAATGACCACCGGGGGCAGACACTCACTGCAGGAGCTGCCATACGTGCAGTGGCCATTTAAAAATAAACAGCACCGCTGACGCCGACAAACCAACACTCGGCTTCCCCCAAGTGGGACACAGGTCCCGCCACCACCCCAGAGCAATACCCCACCAATTCACAGCCAACGCTGCCAAGATCTAATGTCACAAAATGTGGCCCACAGCCTAGCCCAGCCCCCCAACCCAGCCTGGAAACAGTCGCTGTGGGTGCTGGGTAATGAGGTCACGTAGCAACATCGGGCTTCCTCTCCCTAGCGACTAGCTTCCTTGGAGTTTCTTCAGCCCAGGAACCCGACTTGCTTTATAGCCAGGTGCAAATATTTTACAGTTTAACCAAACGTTTGTGAAGCATTTTCCCATGCCTCATCTCATTTGATCCTCACAGAACTTCTGGAGTCGGTAGACAGGAGACTCGTGGAATCCTACTTTCTTTTCTTTTTTAAAAAATATTTTTTATTGATTTTTTACAGAGAGGAAGGGAGAGGGATAGAGAGTTAGAAATATCAACAAGAGAGAAACATCAATCAGCTGCCTCCTTCACGCCCCCTACTGGGGATGTGCCCGCAACCAAGGTACATGCCCTTGACCGAAATCAAACCTGGGACCCTTCAGTCCACAGGCCGACGCTCTACCCACTGAGCCAAACCAGTTAGGGCCTATTTTCTTTTCATTAGCAAGACGTGAATAGCGATATTAAAATATTTCTTCTAATTAATTTCCTTTCCATGTGCACGAATTCGTGCACTGGGACACTAGTACCTCAATAAAAATAAAAAGTATTAATACACTGAGATCTCCCCCGTGCCCAGGCCGGGTGGTCAGCCTCGGGGCCAGCCCAGGGTTCTACAGAGAGCCGCCTGGACCTCCTTGTTCCGCAGGCAGTAGATGACAGGGTTGCACATGGGCGTGACCACCGTGTAGATGACAGACAACACCTTGTTGAGATCCGTGGCTTCGATGCGGCTGGGACGGGCATAGATGAAGAGAGCGGCCGAGTAGAAGATCCCCACCACCGCCAGGTGGGAGGCGCAGGTGGAGAAGGCTTTGCGGCGGGCGGTGGCGGACGGCATGCGGAGCACCGCCCTCCCAATGGCCACATAGGAGGCGCCGGCCGCCAGGAGGGAACCCCAGAAGATGATGATGGCGGAGATGAAGTCCACCAGCTCAGTCAGGGCCACGTGGGTGCAGGACAGGTTGAGCAGAGGGGAGACGTCACAGAAGAAGTGGTTGAGGACGTTGGGGCCGCAGTAGGACAGGCTGGCGATGCACGAGGTCTTGACCACCGAGACCAGCAGCCCGCCCAGCCAGGAGGCCACGGCCAGGCCCAGGCAGACCTGGGGCCTCATGAGCAGCGGGTAGCGGAGTGGGTGGCAGATGGCCACGTAGCGGTCGTAGGCCATGGAGGACAGGAGGGTGCACTCGGTGCAGATGAGGGTGATGAAGAAGAAGAGTTGGGTCATGCAGGCCGCGAAGGGCACGTGGCAGGGCCCGCCCCGCAGCCCCGCCAGCAGGCTGGGCATGGTCACGGACACGTAGCACATCTCCAGGCAGCTCAGGTGGCCCAGGAAGAAGTACATGGGCTTGTGGAGCTCGCCGTGAGCGCAGACGAGGTAGACGATCAGCGTGTTCTCCAGGAGGGTGGCCAGGTAGAGGGCCAGGAAGACGGCAAACAGGACGTCCCTTACGTCTGGCCTCGTGGACAAACCCAGCAAGACAAACTCCTGAACTCGGGTCAGGTTGCCCAGCTCCGGGGTCCTCTGCATCTGAGAAATAAATACACCCATAAGCCCTAGCCAGTGTAGGTCAGTGGTTACAGCGTCAGCCCTCCATCCAAAAGTTCAAGGGTTCAATTCCTGGTGCAGGGCATGCACCAGGGGTTGCAGGTTTGATCCTTGGCCCTGGTCTGGGCGCGTGCAGGAGGCAACCAATAGATTTGTCTCTCTTATATCAATCTTTCTCTCTCCTCACTCCCTTCCACTCTCTCTAAAAGTCGATGGAAAAAAATATCCTCGGGTGAGAATTCACCAAAAACACACACCATAAAAGAGGTTGCAAATCTATTTCTCTACACCTTGCCTCACCCTACATCCAGCCATTGTCTCACAGAGTCCATAAAATAACCGTATTTGGTTCCTCTGCTCCCATCCTCGCCCTACACAGTCCTGATCCATGTGACAGCTGCTGGGGTCTTTCAAAATCATAGATCATATAGGGCCCATCTCCTGCTTCAAATGGACAGATTTCCCCATTGTTTTTATTTGTGTTTTTTAAAAATATATTTCTTTATTGATTTCAGAGAGGAAGGAAGAGGGAGAGAGAGAGAGAAACATCCATGATGAGAGAGAATCATAGATCGGCTGCCTCCTGCATGCCCCCTACTAGGGATCGAGCCCACAAACCCAGGTAAGTGCCCGTGGCCAGAATCGAACCTGGGACCTTTCAGTCCACAGGCCGACGCTCTATCCACTGAGCAAAACTGGCCAGGGCATCACCATTGTTTGTAGAATAAGCGTCATGTTCTTTATCATGGCCTTCAAGCCCCTAAGTTATAAGGATGCAATGTGTTTCTGTAGAGAGCTTGTATTACAGATCCTTCTCACTCACTCTGCAGAATGACACTGTCCGAAAATGCCCTGCAATTCTTGTCACTCTGATAGCATTTCTTCTTCTGACTCTTCAACAAAATTTTTTTAATTGATTTTATTAGAGAGGAAGGGAGAGGGATAGAGAGTGAGAAACATCGATGAGAGGGAAACATCGATCAGCTGCCTCCTGCACACCCCCTACTGGGGATGTGCCCGCAACCCAGGTACATGCCCTTGACCGGAATCGAACCCGGGACCCTTCAGTCCACAGGCTGATGCTCTATCCACTGAGCCAAACCGGTCAGGGCCTAAATAGCATTCATTAAATGTTACTATTGACAGTATTACCGATGTCCCCCATTTCCCCTCCACTCAGCCGCCACCCCACCCCAGGCCTTCCCCATACTATTGCCTGTGTCCGTGGCCTATGCCTATATGCATACAAGTTCTTTGGTTGTTTTTTTCCCATCCCCTCCACCTTCGTGCCCTGAGATCTGTCCATCTGTTCTATGCATCCATGTGTCTGCACCTATTTTATTCATAGGTTTATCGTGTTCATGAAATTCCACATACAGTGGGGCCTTGACTTACGAGCGTCCTGACTAACGAGTTTTTCGAGATACGAGCCGTCTCTCGGCCGATTTTTTGCTTTGAGTTGCGAGCTAAAATTCGGGTTACGAGCCAGCTTCAGATACCCCACCGCTAGTTGGCGCAGCGACCGTCACAGCGAACGTCACAACCTCAGCCCAGCATCACCTGTCTCACTCGTTCACTTTATGATTTGACAGAAGAGCAATTTGAGTTACGAGCTCCATCACGGAAAGAATGAAACTCGTAAGTCAAGGCCCCCCTGTATAAGTGAGACCCTGCGATGTTTGTCTCTCCCTGAATGGCTAAAGTCGCTGACCATGTTCAATTAGCTCCCCTTCAGTCCAAGGGCCTTTGGCGCTGTCCGCGGTGCTGAAACGAGCCCCTCACCGCTGGCCGAGGGCCCACCCGGTCGGAGGCCGCTGTCCGCGGTGCTGAAACAAGCCCCCCACCGCTGTCCGCGGGCCAACCCGGTCGGAGGCCGCTGTCCGCGGTGCTGAAGGCGGCTGCTGCCTGAGCCCCCCTGGGCTCCCAGGGACAGCTCCCCCACCGCCCTCTTCCCTGGGAGCTTCCCTCCTCTCATCGGACTTTGCTCTCCCGCGACCCACTTCCTCTCTGGTCCTGCTTCTGTTCCTAAATCCTCCCTCTGTCCCTGGGCCGGACTCAACCCCTCTGTGAAGTCTCACAGCCCGCCAGTCAGCTTCGGGGCCAGAGAGGCGGTTATGGCTTCTCTCGAGTCAGAAGCAATCCATTTAGTTCCAAAGGCCACATTGGAAATTTTCAGCCGAGGGTCAGGGCGCACAGCCACTGTTTAGGGTTTTTTTTTATTTCATCCCATAGACATTTCTCGAGCATGAACAATGTACTGAGCACCGAGCTAGGCGCAGAGGGGGCGTCGAGGTGGACAAGGTATGGGAGGGGTTGTGTTTCTCTATGATGCTTTCTTATTGAGGACAGTGTTATAGATGTCTCCCATTTTCTCCCCAACCCCTGCCCCACCTCAAGCCTTCCCCATACTATTGTCTAATGTGCCCACGGGCTATGCATCTATGCATATATTTTCTTTGGTTAATCTCTTCCCGCCCCCCTCCCTCTACTGTCTGTTATTCTGTATCCATACCTCTGGACCTATATTGTTCCTCAGTTTATTTTGCCCATTAGATTCCACATATAAGTGAGTTTGTTCCTCGGTTTATTTTGCCCATGAGATTCCACATATACGTGAGATCCTGTGGTATTTGTCTTTCTCTGACTGACTTATTTCACTTATCTGATGCTTTCTTAGTAGCTAAACGTGTTCATGTTACTTCACCTGTCTGACCCGCAATAGCCTTTTCTGAGAAAAAAAGATGGCTATAATTATCTTCATGGAAAATTCTGTAATAATCCCCACTGTTTTTCATGCAGATATAATTTTAATTGAATTTATTGGGGTGACACTGATTAACAGGATTATACAGGTTTCGGGTGCACAGTTCTACAACATATCATCCGTACACTGTATTGTGTGTTCAGCACCCCAGGTCAAGTCTCCATCCATCACCATTTACCCCACTTATACCCTCCTCCACCTCACCCCACCTGCCATTCCCCCAGCAATCACCACACGGTTGTCCGTGTTCATGAATTCTTTCTCTCTCTTTTTTCTTTTTTTAAAAAAATATATATTTTATTGTTTTTTTTACAGAGAGGAAGGGAGAAGGATAGAGAGTTAGAAACATCGATGAGAGAGAAACATCCATCAGCTGCCTCCTGCACACCCCCTACTGGGGATGTGCCCGAAACCAAGGTACATGCCCTTGACCGGAATCGAACCTGGGACCCCTGAGTCCGCAGGCCGATGCTCCATCCACTGAGCCAATCCAACTAGGGCTCTCTATTTTCTTTCTTGCTCAATCCCTCCACACCCCCATCCCTTCCTCCAACAGCTGTCAGCCTGCTCTCTATCTCTAAGTCTGTCTCTATTTTATTAGCTCATTTGGTTCATCAGATTCCACAGGGGAGTGAAAACACATGGTACTTGTCTTTCTCTGACTGGCTGACTTCACTTAGCATACTGCTCTCCAGGCCCACCCAGGTCCACTCAGAGAGCCCTGGTTCTGAACACAGGATCTTTCCCTGAACAGAGATCCTGGACAAGTTACATGTCCTCCTAGCATTTCAGATTCCTTATGTGAAAACTGGAGATTATTTGATTCTTATGGCGTTGCCATGTGCCAAGTTTCTGTCCCATGATAAGCAATAAAAATTAGCTATTTTCATTAAGCAGTAGGCCATTCACACCTCGGTATCATCTTTACGAATGTACATTATTTCTTCTGTTTTTGTTGATATTAATTTTCCCCCAGAATATTTTTCCTTTGATTTTTTTCTTAGAGAGAGTAGAAGGGAGGGAGGGAAGGTGGCAGGGAGGGAGAGACAGAGAGAGAGAGAGAGGGAGAGAGAGAGAGAGGTGAGATAGACACATCAATTAGTTGCCTCCTGCAGGTAGGACAATCAGGACCTGAGATCGAGCCTGCAACCCAGGTGTGTGCCCTTGAGGGAGAATTGAACCTGAGACCCTTCCGTGTGTTGTCCATGCTCTAACCACTTAGCAACACCAGCCAGGGCTCTGATCTGTACATTATTTCATTAATCCAGGTTGTAACCATCCGTGATTGAACTCTTATTTTCTACATTTTATTCAGAAGAGGAATGAAAGCTCAGAGAGGTGAAGAAACTTGATTGAGGACACACAGATAAGGGCCAATCCAGCTGCCACACCTGGGCCTGTCTGACTGTGAAACCAGGGGTCATTTTTCCAGACTTGGCTGCCTCTCTGTGGCGGCGACATCCCGCAGGTTTGAATCTGTACAGTGTCGCTATGCTTTGGCCTGACTTCCAAGCAAGTTCAGGGCTGGCATGTTAATCTAATTGTTTCTAACAGAGAAGGCCATCATGCAACCAACAAGGCCGGGTAGAGGCCAGATGAAGGAGTATTTACTTTGAGAAGGAAGGACTGGGAAAACCTCACCTAGAATCTGACATTTGAACTGACTCTTGGAGGATTTGTAGAAATTGGAAAGTCAGAGAATGAGCAGAGGGATGGGCAGCCCAGGAAGAAGGAACGGCACCAGCACAGACAGAAAGCTGTGAGCTCGCCTTGGCCAAAGTCACTCAGCTAAAAACTTCAGCCCAGCCTTTTGCAACAGCTTGGATGGAACTGGAGAGCATTATGCTAAGTGAAATAAGCCAGCCAGAGAAAGATAAATACCATATGATCTCACTCATTTGTGGATTATAGAGAACAACACATAGACTGATGAACAGGGTCAGATCCAAAGATAGAGAAGCAGCAATCAGATTATTAAT
>NW_006282878.1:331045-332370 GCF_000327345.1 Myotis davidii
CCAACCCAGCCCTTACTTTTCTTTTCTTTTTAAAAAATATATTTTTATTGATTTCAGAGAGGAAGGAAGAGGGAGAGAGAGAAACATCCACGATGAGAGAGAATCATGGCCTGCTGCCTCCCGCAAGTTCCCCACTGGGGATCGAGCCCACAACCAGGACATGTGCCCTGACCTGGAATTGAAGAAAGCTGTCTCGCCTTGGCCAAAGTCACTCAGCTAAAAACTTCAGCCCAGCCTTTTGCAACAGCTTGGATGGAACTGGAGAGCATTATGCTAAGTGAAATAAGCCAGCCAGAGAAAGATAAATACCATATGATCTCACTCATTTGTGGATTATAGAGAACAACACATAGACTGATGAACAGGGTCAGATCCAAAGATAGAGAAGCAGCAATCAGATTATTAATCTCCAGAGGGAAAGTAGGGGAGGGCAGGGGTAGGGGGAAGAGATCAACCAAAGGACTTGTATGCATGCATATAAGCCAAACCAATGGACATGGACAACAGGGGGATGAGAGCATGAGTGTGTGTGGGGAGGAGGTTGGGGGTTATTGGAGGGATAAAGATACATTTGTAATACCTCTACAGATAAAAGCTGTTGTTGTTGTTGATAATCCTCATCATAGGATATTTTTCCATTGATTTTTAGAAAGAGTGGAGGGGAGGGGGAGAGACGGGAGACGGAGGGAGAGACACATCGATGATGAGAGAGACACATGGATTGGTTGCCTTCCTTTCGCACACCCCGACCAGGGCCAGGATCCTGCAATCCGGGCATGTGTCCTTGACCGGAATCGAACCTGGGATCTTTCAGTTTGCAGGTTGACACTCTATCCACTGAGCAACACCAGCTAGGGCCCAGCCCTTCCTTTTCAATCTTCCCCGAGAGACATCCTGGTGTAACAGAAAGAATTCAGGGCCCCAGCTGGGTGGCTCAGTTGGTTAGAGTGTTGTCTTAATACACCAAGCTCACCTTTTCGATTCTGGTCAGGGCACATAAAAGAAGCAAGCAATGCATGCATAAATAAGAGAAAAACAGACATCTCTCTCTCTATCTCTATCTCACTTTCATCAATCAATCAATGAAAAAAGAACCCAGCCCTGACCGGTTGGCTCAGTGGATAGAGCGTCAGCCTTCGGACTGAAGGGTCCCAGGTTCAATTCCGGTCAAGGGCATGTACCTGGGTTGCAGGCACATCCCCAGGGGGAGGTGTACAGGGCGCAGCTAATCGATGTTTCTAACTCTCTATCCCTCTCCCTTCCTCTCTGTGAAAAAATCAGTAAAATGTATTTTTAAAGAAAAGAATTTATTACTCAGAATTGTG
>NW_006282878.1:332721-335510 GCF_000327345.1 Myotis davidii
ATCTGCAGTACTGTCAACAATAAAATAAAGTAAAAACATTCAATTTTTAAAATCAAGCATTTTTTTTTAAAAAAAATCAAGTATTTTGTACTTCCTCTTACTGACATTTAACCTCTCCATCTGTCAAATGGGAGCTGTATATATAACTGTACTGTGGGATTATTGAGCGGATCGAAGGAGATACTACAAGGAGAGCACTCAGAGGGTCTGTGTTATAAATACCATTTCCTTTCTTTCCATCTTTTAAAAAATATTTTATTGATTTTTTTACAGAGAGGAAGGGAGAGGGATAGAGAGTTAGAAACATTGATGAGATAGAAACATCGATCAGCTGCTTCCTGCACCTTCCACTGGGGATGTGCCCGCAACCAAGGCACATGCCCCTGACCGGAATCAAACCTGGGACCCTTCAGTCCGCAGGTGGAAGCTCTATCCACTGAGCCACACCGGTCAGGGTCCTTTCTTTCCATCTTAATGAAAAGTCCTTTCCCTTGGCCCCCAAATGAGCTACCCGGCCTCCTTACCTGAATACTTGCATGAAACAGGTCTATCAGAATGGATACAGCTGGACCCCTTTCTTTCTTAGGGTCTCTGGTCAGTGACGGGGTGGCCGGATCATCCACTCAAGGATAGAATTTTCAGGAATGGAGCCCGCAGGTTCAGTAGCCAGAAGACAAGAGGAGTGTGTGAGCACTTGGCCCACCTGGAGGGCGCTGTCCGTGGTCCTGAAACGGAGTCCCCTCCAGAAGCGCCTCACACTTTCAGGCACAGCATACTCGGAACTGGGGTGTGGTCTGGGTGCCACCGCGTTGCGTCCTCCCGTCCACACAGCCAGAGAAATTGGCTTAAACCAAAGCTCAAAATCTCCAAGACCTCGCTCCTCAGTCTCTGTGGAATTAAAGAACAGATGGGGAAATTTTTTTTTTCCCTTCTGAATCCCTATTGGGCAAAGACACACCTAATTTGGAATCCATCTTTAGGCCATATCAATAAGCATGCATTGATACCCTACTATGTGCTAGAATATGTTCTGCATGCTGGGAACACAAAAATATATCTGAGCCCTAACTGGTTTGGCTCAGCGGATAGAGCGTCAGCCTGCGGACTGAAGGGTCCCAGGTTAGATTCCGGTCAAGGGCATGTACCTTGGTTGTGGGCACATCCCCAGTGGGGAGTGTGCAGGAGGCAGCTGATTGATGTTTCCCTCTCATCGATGTTTCCAACTCTCTATTTCTCTCCCTTCCTCTCTGTGAAAAATCAATAAAATATATTTTTAAAATTAGATATAGAGATAAGAGATAGAGATAGAGATGATATAGATATAGATATAGATATAGATATAGATATAGATATAGATATAGATAGATATAGATATAGATATAGATATAGATATAGATATAGATCTGACTTCATCAGTGGTCTGTGGCAAAGGTGGATATGGAGACAGAGGAGGACCAGAGGTTGGGGAAGGAGACGAGTCTGGTCCAAGGACTTACAGCAAACTTTCAGGATAATACAGTCACCAAGCTGAGGTTTCAGGAATCCTTCTAAGATGAGCTTCCCTTGATACAGACAATAAACACTCCATAAGCACAACAGACACGTGCCTGGGCATCTGCACAATTTTTTTTATTTTTATTTATTTATTTGAGAGCTAGAGAGAAAAAGAGAAACATCGATTTGTTGTTCCACTTATTTATACGTTCATTGGTGGGTTCTTTTTTGTTGTCGTTGTTGTTTTTGGTAACCCTCACCCTAGAATATTTTCCCCTTTGATTTTTAGAGAGAGTGTAAGGGTGGGAGAGAGAGAAACATCAGTTGGTTGCCTCCTGCACGCCCCCTACTGGGGATCTGGGCCAAAACCCAGGCATATGCCCTGATGGAGACTGGAACCATGACCTCTTTGTTCCTGGGTGGACAGGTAACCACTAAGCCACACAGGCCAGGCATTCTTTGCTGTGTTTAAGTGTACAGGTCAGAGACAGTAAACACATTCACATTGTTGTGCATCCATCACCACCTTCTGTGTACAGAACTATTCATGCTGGAAAATTGGAACTCTGCCCCCATTAAACCAAATTCCCCATGCTCCCCATCTCCAGACCCTGGCCCCCAGACCTTGTACTTTCTGTCTCTATGAATTTGACCACTTTAGGGACCTCATCTAAGTGGAATCATACAGTATTTTTCTTCCTGTGACCGGCTTATGTCACTTTCCATAACGTCCTCATGTCTGCAGCATTTGTCAGAATTTCCTTCCTTTTTAAGGCTGAGTAATATTCCCTTGTGTGGATGGAACACATTTTTTTTTGCCTTTTTTGCCTTTATTTTCATTGCATGTTAGTTTTTAAACCTTTAGTGTTGAAAGTATTATAGATACTCCCCTTATTTTTCCCCATTGCTGCCCTCCACCTGGTTCCCACCATGCCCCAGGCCTTCACCACCCTATTGTCTGTGTCCACAGGTAATGTGTATATGCATAAAAGTTCTTTGGTTAATCTCTTCCCCCCCGCACCCCCTCGCCCCTACCCTTTCCTTCTCAGATTCGTCTGTCTGTTCCATGTTTCCATGCGTCTGGTTCTATTTTATTTATCGGTTTATTTTGTTCATTAGATTCTTTGCTCATTTATTTTTAGTTTTAGATTCAATTGTTGATAGATATGCATTTATTCCTCCTCCTCCTCCTCCTCCTCCCCCTTCTTCTTCTTCTTCTTCTTCTTCCTCTTCTTCAAAACCCTTTAACATTTCATATAATACTGGTTTGGTGGTGATGAACTCCTTTAGCTTTT
>NW_006282878.1:335606-336012 GCF_000327345.1 Myotis davidii
TACCTTCCGTGTAGAGAATTATTCGTGCTGGAAAATTGGAACTCTGGCCCCATTAAACCAAATTCCCCATGCTCCCCATCTCCAGACCCTGGCCCCCAGACCTTGCACTTTCTGTCTCTATGAATTCGACCACTCTAGGGACCTCGTCTAAGTGGAATCATACAATATTTTTCTTTCTGTGACTGGCTTATGTCACCATAATGTCCTCAAGATTCATTCATGCTGCCTCATTTGTCAGAATTTTCTTCCTTTTTAAGGCTGAGTAATATTCCATTGTGTGGATGGAACACATTTTTTTTGCTTTATTTTCATTGCATGTTATTTTTTAAACCTTTAGTGTTGAAAGTATTATAGATATCCCCTTATTTTTCCCCATTGCCTCCCTCCACCTGGTTCCCACCATGCC
>NW_006282878.1:336457-338234 GCF_000327345.1 Myotis davidii
TAAGGTACATGTCCTTGACCAGAATCGAACCTGGGACCCTTGAGTCCACAGGCTAACGCTCTATCCACTGAGCCAAACCAGTTAGGGTAAGGGAAGTTTTCTGTCATTTTTTTTTAAATAGGGTTTTTATTTCTTGCTTCCTCCCTTCTCCTTCTGGCACCGCCATAATGCAAATGTTGGTACATTTGAAGTTGTCCCAGAGGCTCCTTACACTATCTTCATATGTTTTTATTGATTTTTAGAGAGAGGAAGGAAGAAGGACAAAGCGGTGCTTGTGGGATGCAACCAACTGATGTTTCTCTCCCTCTCGCCTTCCTCTTTTCCACTCTCTCTAAAAATCAATGAAAAAATACCGTGGAGTGAGGATTTTTTAAACAATGCTTGTCACAGCCCTGGCCAGGCGTGGCTCACTTAGTTGAGCGTGATCCCAGATTAGAGCACATGCCTGGGTTATGGTCTCTCTCTCTCTCTCTCTCTCTCTCTCTCTCTCTCTCTCTCTCTCTCCTCTCTCTCCCTTTCTCTAAAAAAGTTAGTAAAAACTTATTTTTAAAAAAATGCTTGGCACATAACAAATTCTGTATAAAGTGTTACCTATTATAGCTGTGTGACCATAAAAAAATTAACGTCTTGCCCAGCCGATGTGGCTCATTGGTTGAGTGTGGATCCAGGAACTAAGAGTGCACCAGTTGCATTCCCGGTCTGGGCACATGCTCCAGTTGCTGGCTCAATCCGCAGTAGGCGGTGTGCAGGATGCAGCCAATCGATGATGTTCCCTCTCATTGATGTTTCTATCTCTCTATCTCTCTTCCTTCCTCTCTCTAATATATATACAGAGGCGCCTTGACTTATGAGTGTCCCGACTAACGAGTTTTTTGAGATACCAGCTGTCTCTCGGCCGATTTTTTGCATTGAGTTGATAGAGTAATTTGAGTTAATGAGCTCCTTAACGAGCTTGGTCTCGAAACGAATTAAACTCGTAAGTCAAGACCCCACTGTATTTAAAGAATGTTTCACATTGGATTGGGGTCCAGAAACCCTAAGAGTCCATGGCTGGCATTCCTCATTAATTTCTTCCTGACACTGATTCTATGGGGCCTGTCTTTTGCCCTTTACCAGGAATCGGTAAACTATGGCCGCTGCTAAAAACGGTCTTCACGTTATTATGAAGTGGTGGTGGGGGTGTGGAATCAAGAGAATATTTTGTGACATGTGAGCATTATATAAGATTCAAATGTCAGTGTCCATAGATAAAGGATTTGAGGATATTCGTGCGTGTGTGTGTGTGTCTGTGGAGTTTTTTTTCTCTTTTTTAAAATATAGTTATATTGATTTCAAAAAGGAAGAGAGAGAGATAGAAACCTCAATGATGTGAGGGAATCATTGATCAGCTGCCTACTGCACGCCCCACACTGGGGAGCCCACAACCTGGGCATGTGCCCTTGACCGGAATAAAACCATGACCTCCTGGTTCACGGATCGATGCTCAACCACTGAATCAGGAATCAGTAAACTATGGCTGCTGCTAACAACGGTCTTCATGTTATTATGACGTGGGGGGGGGGGGAGAATCAAGAGAATATTTTGTGACATGTGAGCATTACATAAGATTCACATGTCAGTGTCCATAGATAAAGGATTTGAGGATATTCGTGTGTGTGTGTGTGTGTAGTTTTTTTCTCTTTTTAAAAATATAGTTATATTGATTTCAAAAAGGAAGAGAGAGAGATAGAAACCTAAATGATGAGAGGGAATCATTGATCAGCTGCCTACTGCACGC
>NW_006282878.1:338810-339348 GCF_000327345.1 Myotis davidii
GCCCTCCTGGTTCACGGATCGATGCTCAACCACTGAGCCACACCGGCCGGGCCATCCTCTTTTCTTAACAGTACATTTCTTAGACCATTTTGGACAAGCTATTGGATCAAGTGTATCCATGCCCGATAAAAGGAAGGTCAGCTCCTCATTTTTTGACCAGTTGTCAATCAAAGTCATCCACGTCTGAAATAAGCTAGACAGCGTTCTCTCATTTTCTAATTTGCATTTGTTTATTTTAAAGTGAGAGATGGAGGGAGAGAGGGAGGGAGGGAGAGAGATGTGTTGTTCCACTCATTGGTGCATTCATTGGTTGACTCTTGTATGTGCCCTGACCGGGGATCGAACCCCCAACCTTGGCATGTAGGGATGATGCTCTAACCAACCAAGCCACCCGGCCAGGGCTAGTTTTCTAGTTTTGTGTGGTATTTTGTATGAGAATTGCTTTATCGAAAATTTGGGAGAACGCATTCTGTTCTCTCCCCATCTCTCTCTTCCTGTCCTCTCTTTTATTTTCTCTCCCCTATCCCTCCCCCCGCCC
>NW_006282878.1:339506-340611 GCF_000327345.1 Myotis davidii
ACCTCGGTACCCTTCAGTCTGCAGGCCAACGCTCTATCCATTGAGCCAAACCAGCTAGGGCTATATTTGCTTTTATAAAAATATTTATGAATTGATTTTTTTTAAAGTGAGAGATGAAGGGAGGGAGAGAGAGAGATCTGTTGTTCCACTTATGCATTCATTGGTTGACTCTTGTATGTGCCCTGACCGGGGATCGAACCCCCAACCTTGGCATGTAGGGATGATGCTCTAACCAACCGAGCCACCCGGCCAGGGCTAGTTTTCTAGTTTTGTGTGGTATTCTGTATGAGAATTGCTTTATCGAAAATTTGGGAGAACACATTCTGTTCTCTCCCCATCTCTCTCTCCCTGTCCTCTCTTTTATTTCCTCTCCCCTATCCCTCCACCCCCGTCCCCTCATTTCTGTCTTCCTCTCTCTGGCCAGTCTGTCCCTCCCTTTTTCACCATGTGGCAGAGGTGCGTGTATTTGTGTATGTGGGGGGTCACGGAGCGCCCCCCCCCCCGCACAACCAAACAGGAGCCCGGGGTCAGGGTGTACACCCCACTGCTGTGTCCCATTCTGCCGCCTTTTAAAAAATGTATTGGGGTGGCCCTAGCTGGGTTGGCTCAGTGGATAGAGCGTTGGGCATTCTGTTCTCTCCCCATCTCTCTCTTCCTGTCCTCTCTTTTATTTTCTCTCCCCTATCCCTCCACCCGCCCCCCTCATTTCTGTCTTCCTCTCTCAGGCCAGTCTGTCCCTCCTTTTCCCACCATGTGGCAAAGGTGCCTGTATTTGTGTATGTGCGGGTCACGGAGCGCCCCCCCACCCCCCGTGCATCCCCACCCGCACAACCAAACAGAAGCCCGGGGTCAGGGTGTACACGCCACTGCTGTGTCCCATTCTGCCACCTTTTAGAAAATGTATTGGGGTGACATTGATTAATACACTTAGATGGGATTCAGGTGTACAGCTCTATAATGCATCTATAGATTGTAGCATTATTTCTTTTTTTAATCCTCACCTGAGGATATGTTTATTGAGAGAGAGAGAGAGAGAGAGAGAGAGAGAGAGAGAGAGAGATATCACCGGTTAACTCTCAAACACACCTCAACCGGGATCAAACCT
>NW_006282878.1:341433-343532 GCF_000327345.1 Myotis davidii
GAGGCCTGTGGGATGGAAGCAAACAGGGCGCAGGTAGATAGATGCCTTTAAGAACAGGCCCACGGCAGCGCGTGGCTCAGTGGTTGAGCGTCGACCTGTGATCCAGGAGGTCAAGGTTCGATTCCCGGTCAGGGGCTATCCCTGGGTTGCGGGCTCCATCCCCAGTCGGGGGCCTGCAGGAGGCAGCCGATCCATGATTCTCTCTCATCATTGATGTTTCTATCTCTCTCCTTCTCCCTTCCTCTCTGAGATCAATAAAAACATTTTTTTTTTTAAAGAGTTTGTCCAAGACGCTCAGCTGGGAGGTGGACTTGAACCCGGGTCCCCTGATGCACAAGGCGCTTCTAACCAGCAGGGGGCCCCGCTGTGGCATCATCACCCGGGTCAGACCGGCCCTGCGCGGGTTACAGAGAACAGGACGGGGCAACCCAGACGCAACAGACGCCAGTGACGTCCTGCAACGCTTCCCCGTCGTCATGGCAACCGCTAACGCTGACTTCGCACTCCCGGACCCAGGCGCTAGGGAGGGGAGGGGGCAGGGGCGCGGGCGCTTTGGCGATCGCACCCGTTTTCAGGCTTCCAAGCCGCGTTCAGGAAAGCCGTGTCGGGTTCAAGTTTCTTCCTTGTGCTTCCGGAGCCCGTATGTAAAAAATTGGGGGGGTCTGGGGGGCCTTAACCCGCGTTTCCTGGGCCCAAGGGACTGGGCACCCCAACCCGCTCCCAGGGTGACCCCTTTGCCTCCCTAGCCCCCCCCTCACCCCCCCATCCCAGAGGCTCCCGCTGGAATCTTCCTTTCCCCCCCTTTTTTTTGTGAGGAAAAGGCTCTTTTTGGGCGGGTTTTCTTCATTCCCTGGTGCCACAGCGCCCTCTGGTGGTGGCTCAATCTCCTTGGTCATATCGCCTCCTGGGAGAAACCGTGGGTCTGTCTCTCTCTTCAGTGTCCTTCATGGTGACTGAAGATCAACACTGTGTTTATCTTGGTTCATGTTTGGCCTACTTCCTTATCGTTTATTTATCTTTAATATACATTTTTATTGATTTCAGAGAGGAAGGGAGAGAGAGAGAGAGAGAGAAACGTCAATGAGAGAGAATCATGGATCCGCTGCCTCCTGCATGCCCCCCATTGGCCACAGAGTCTGAAACCTGGGGATGTGCCCTGACCTCCTGGTTCATAGGTCAACGCTCAACCACTGAGCCACACCGGCCGGGCAATCGCATCTGTTTGCAGGCTTCCAAAACCGCCTGGAACCGTTTGAACTGTGGGTTGCCAACACCGGCTCCCACCCTTTTGTGCTGTGTGGCTTGGGGTAAGTGATGTAGCCTCTCTGGTCTTCAGACTATTTTTTTCTAAGCCTTTGGACTCTGAAACCTCCTGAGTTAGGAGAGTCCAGCCTGGCCCGTGTGGCTCAGTGGTTGAGCGTCGACCTATGAACCAGGAGATCCAGGTTTGATTCCCGGTCAAGGGCACATGCCCAGATTGCAGGCTTGATCCCCATTGGGGGGCGTGCAGGAAGCAGCTAATTAATGATTCTCTCTCATCATTGATGTTTCTATCTCTCTCTCCCTCTCTGAAATATAGTTTATTGATTTCCTCTCTGAAATCAATAACATATATATTTTAAAAATTAATAAATAGCCCTACCCGGTTTAGCTCAGCAGATAGAGCATGGGCCTGCGGACTGAAGGGTCCCGGGTTCAATTCCAGCCAAGGACACAGGCCCAGGTTGTGGGCTCCATCCCCAGTAGGAGGCGTGCAGGAGGCAGCCCATCAGTGATTCGCTCTCATCATTGTTGTTTCTATATCTCTCTCTCGTTCCCTTCCTCTCTGAAATCAATAAATACTTTAAAAAGTAAAACAGGAATTACAACGTTTGCATGGAAGATATTAAATGTCATTGCTATTATTTTTTAATCAGTTAAAATTATTTTGAAATATCATTATATTTCTAAGATCCAATGTTCTGACAACTCATCCTAGATTACCAGAATGACTTAAATATTTGCACAGAGAGGTAAAGTTGCTCAGAGTCACAAGATTTCACACACTGGTCACAGAAATTGTCGGCATTCACACAAAAACACACTTCAAAACCTTTTCC
>NW_006282878.1:343634-344408 GCF_000327345.1 Myotis davidii
GCGCACGCGCGAGTGGATGTGCGCGTGTCCGTGTCTGTGTGTGTGTGTCTTCGCGTCCGTGACTCCAGCGGCGTGTGCATGTGTCCCCGTGTGTTTGCACTTGCGTGACTCCGTGCAAGTGTGTAACCTGCCCCTGCCACTCAGCCTCGGCGTGTGAGCCTGAGCCCACGTGTCACTTTGCGTTTGCACACGCCTGATCCCCGTGGCGTGTGCATCAACGAGCGTGTGTCCGTGCACGTGGGGACCTCTGCCCGTGTGTGACTTAGGGCACGTGTGCAGCTGTCCTGGACGACAGGGGCGTGGTTCCACGGGTGTGTTGGTGTGCAGTGTGCACACCAGCCTGCAGCCGGGCCCCCTGGGTGTGCCTGTGACTCTGCGTGAGGAGGCCGGTGTGCGTCACCGCGCGTGCGTGTGTGTGTGCGTATGTAGCTGCGTGTGCATGTGCAAGAGTGACTGCAGGTGAGTTCGAAGCCCTGCAGGTGCGCGAGACCCCGCCTCCCGTGCGTGGGGAGGACTGTACCAGAGCTTAGGGAGGCCCGTGTAAGGGCGTGCAAGGCTGAGTTGGTGCCGTAACTGCCCCCCGAGGTGTGATTGTGTGCAACTCCGTGCGTGTCTGTGGGACGTGATGTGTGTCTGTCTGCCTCTGAGCATGTCTGTCGCCCTTTCGTTGCCCGTTTGTGACCCAGTGCGCGGCCGTTCCCAGTGCAGGACAAATGGCAAACCTCTTTGATCTTTATTTTTTGTTTTGGTTTCTCTTGTCCAGATCTGGTTCTG
>NW_006282878.1:345605-351591 GCF_000327345.1 Myotis davidii
CCCGCGCGGGGACCCCACCGCGCAGCCGCCACCCCCAACTGGACCCCGGCGCTCGCCCCGGGGGGAGAAGCCTGTTAGCCCTAGTGACCCCCCAGAAAACTCCGGGGACCAGCAGAGTCAGAGCTGAGGGGTAACGGGGCCTCCTGCTCCAGGCACCGTGCCCAGTGCGCGCGCCCCCTCCTCTCCAGCCTCATGGCCCGAGTGGGGAGACACCGGCTCATCCCCCTGCTGCCTGTGAAGAAACCGAGGCTCAGAGAAGCTCGTGACTTGCCCAAGGCCACCCACGGAGGACGTCGCGGGGCTGGGGCTGCACCCTGCATCTGCCAGACCCCCTGACACCCTTCCCCGCTCCCGCTCAGGTTCAGAATTATAAACGTGAGCCACCAACGCGGACCCGAAGAAGTAGCTGTGGGTTTGGGGCTGGCCTTGTAATTGTTGATTTCCTGACAGAGCAGGCATTTGTTCGATAAATGAATAAAAGGCTTAGTCCCTTTGGTGAGGGCCTGGGAGGAGAGTGCCTTTTTTTTTCTTTCTAGCATCTTCTGGACAAGTCTCAGCGCACAGTAGGTCCCCAAGAAGTGCTGGGTTACTGAATGAATAATTGCACATCCCACCACCAGCCCTGGGTTGTTCAGCGTTGGGGACAATAGAGCTGGTTCTTCCCTATGCCCCAGACAGCGCCCATCGCAGTTCTCAGCACACAGTAGGTCCTCAGGAGATATCAATGAATAGGCCAAGAAATGAGTAAACAGCAGGTGAGCATCCTTAGCTCACCTGGATCCCCTCAGAGTCAAACACCACACATTCTGGTTCTGGTCGCTGGCTCAAACATCGCCAAGCCCAGGCCTCAGCACATAGTAGGTCCTCAAGAAGTTCCTGGTGACCAAATGAATAGTTGTACATCCCAGCATCAGTCCTGGAGTCATTTAGGGTTGGGGTCAATTACAGCTGGTTGCTCCCTGTGCCACAGACATGGCCCAGCTCTGGTCTCAGCGCACAGTAGGTGCTCAGGAGATATAAATTAATAGGTCGAGTATGTGAATACTAGATGAACGTTCCGCAACGCCAGCCCTAACATCCCCTCAGGGTCATGGACCGCACAGTCTGGCTCCTCCCTCTGGTCCAGACTTCGCCCAGCTTGGGCCTCAGCACACAGTAGGTGCTCTGGGAATGCCGGGTGAATGGATGAATGAGTGAAATGGAATCCTAGTTTACAGACATGGGGTCCAGTCTCATCACCCAAGAGAAGAGGAGAAACCCACCCCCCAGCAGTGGGCGGGGCCGAGGGAGTCAGCTGGGGGCGTGGGCGGGGCCAGCCTCTGCCACTCAAGGAGAGCAGGCCTGATCACAGTGCGCAGGCGCAGAGGCTCGCACGCTGCTATTGCGCAGACGCGGGGCAGGGCTCCCACGCAGAATTCTGCTGCCCCTGGGGCATCGCTGCTCCGATGGTGGTGCCTCCCCTGGTGGCTCATTGCCCGGCTGTGACCCTGGTCCCGGCAGCAGGGGAGGGGAGGGGGGTGATGGGAGTCTGCCGGTTCCCCTGCTGTGGGAGGCTGCGCCCCCTGGTGGAGGAGTTTGCACAAATCCTTGTTTCGGAGCCTTTGAAACAGCGGTTCTCAACCTTCCTAATGCCGGGACTCTTTAATCCTCATGTTCCTCATGTTGTGGTGACCCCCAATTTCATTGTTACAAACTGAACATAGTGAAAGCATAGTGATTCATCACAAAACAGTATGTAATTACATATGTGTTTTCCGATGGTCTTAGGCGACCCCTGTGAAAGGGTCGTTGGACCCCCAAAGAGGTCGCGACCCACAGGTTGAGAACCGCTGCTTTGAAACGCAGGGGTTTCAGGGAAGCCAAGGGGAGCAGGTGGCGGCATGCACGGCCCGTCCCCCAGCGACCCAGCACCTGGCCCCCAGCCCTTGGCCTGTCCTTGGAGTGGGCGGATTCATGAGGAGAATGACAAGCCAGGGTCCCCTGGCAGCCAGAGAGGCACCCCCGGTCCCCCCGCCCCCCATTTTATTTTTTTAATTAATTTCAGAGTGGAAGGGAGAGGGAGAAACATCAATGATGAGAGAGAATCGTGGATCGGCTGCCTCCTGCACGCCCCCCACTGGGGATCGAGCCTGCAACCCCGGATGTGCCCTGACTGGGTATGGAACCCTGACCTCCTGGTTCATAGGTGGAAGCTCAACCACTGAGCCACACCAGCCGGGCTGAGCTTCTGTATTTGCCACCAATACAATCCTGAGGAATGTGCCAGCCAGGACCAAACGCCTTTAACAAGGGCCGGCCGTGGCTTGTTGAATGCACTCAGCAGGAGAACAGGAGACAGGACCCGATACGCCCCCCAAATCCCGCCAGCTGACTCCGGGAGGCCGTGGGAAGGCCCGTGAAAGTGAGTCCAGCTGGGCCCCGGCCGGTTTGGCTCAGTGGATAGAGCATTGGCCTGCGGACTGAAGGGTCCTGAACTGGATTCTGGTCAAGGGCACATGCCATTTTATATATATATAAAATGAGTCCGGCTGGTGTGGCTCAGTGGTTGAGCGTCCACCCAGGAACGAAGAGGTCCCCAGTTCAATTCGCCTTCAGGGCACATGCCCGGGTTGCAGGCTCGGTCCCCAAATATCAGGACGGTATTCCTGCCCCCTGTGGCCAGATTGGTTGGGCATCATCCCATACATCTGGGGGGTTCAGTCTTGATCCCCGGAGGGGGCAGGGGAAAGGGTGCAAGCAGGACGCAGCCAATAGATGTTTCACTCTCTATCTCCCTCTCCCTTCCTCTCTCTCTCTCAAAAAAAAAATTAAAAATCTTTTTTGTTTTGTTTGTTTTTTGAGCGAAAGCCAACTTCCCTGCAGCGGTTCTCAACCTGTTTCTCTCTCATCGATGTTTCTGACTCTATCCTTCTCTCTTCCTCTCTGTAAAAAATCAATAAAAGTAATCAATAAAATATATATATTTTTAAAAGGGTCGCTGCATTAGGAAGGTTGAGAACCACTGCACAGAGAAGCTACCTGCTGCAAGGAGGGAACCCAAACTTGGTTTCCCCAATTAAAAAATATTTTTTTTAAAAAATCAGGGCTGTCATGAGACAAGCTAGAACTGAAGGCCAAGGATTCAACGGGTTAAAGACGGTCTTTTTCTATTTGACGAAGACGCCGAGTCGGGTTTTCACTACCGTTTATTGAGCTCGTCCTAAACGCCGGACACATGGGTGGCCACGCGTTCTGTATCTACTTGGCAAGGACGTCACAATGCTACACGCAGGCGTCAAAGCACACAGCTGATGAACACGAACACAGACACGGCTAGGAACACTGCACTGGCAGACAGGACTGTGCCAACGGGTTTCCGTGCGGCCTCCCTGGCTTCCGGCAGCTGGGGGTTTAGGCCACAACGACCCGGCGCCCGGCTCCGAACCACACGACTGGTGGGACTGAGCTGACCGACAGGGTTTTCAATTCCATGGGCAGAAGCTACGTATTCCTCTGAAATGCCCGTGGGACGTGCGGTAGTGTCGGACACGTTCTGGCCACGGGGAAAGCGTTCTAGAAAGGTGTGGGAAACACATTGCCACAGGCCACGTTCTCTGTCCACCGTGCGGGAAGTCACAGACACAGCACTGGTTGTACCAGATAAATAAACCCAATCACCGAGTTTCGAAGCACAACGACCTACGGAACAGAACACGAATGATGGGACCTCACGACGTGGCCACGGCTGGGACTAGAAGCACGTCGGTGCGACTACGTCTACTAGGACAGCACGTGGTTTTGTCAAAAGGAACTGTAAATGAATAAAGGGCTCAAAAGTGGGCACAGGGAGGCCTCCCTGGCTGGGTAGCTCAGTTGGTTAGAGCTTTCTTTGTCTGGATTCACCAAGGCTGGGGGTTCGGTTCCCAGTCAGGGCTCACACAAGGGTCAACCGATGAATGCAGGAGTAAGTGGAACAACACATCGACGTTTCTCTCTCTCTCTCTCTCTCTCTCTCTCCCTCCCTCCATCTCTCTCTCAAAAGATCACCCGGGCGCTTCCTTCGCTGCCTTCCGAACGGGCTTAGATGTAGAACACGGCGGGCATCCCCGTTAACACCAGGAACAGGAAGAGGCCGCACACGATCAGGAGTAAGGTCGTTTGCTGGGGGGGTCGCGGCCACTCCACGGTGCCCTGAAACAGAAGGGGGAGAGAAGGATAAAAGTGGAAAAGGGAGGGGCCACTGCTGTTACCTGCGGGAAAATGGGGCCAGGGACTGACCGGCATGTGGACCGAAGAGCTGATGGAATTCAGGGACGGATGGAAGACAACGGACGTAGCATCCCTACATCCCAGAAGAGGAAATATCGGAACATGGGAGGACAATTTCAAAGCGATGAAATCTCACCATTTTAAATACCATCTCTAGATCAGTGGTTTTCAACCTTGGCTGTACATTAGAATCTCCTGGGAATCTTTTTAAAAATCCTGATTTCTGGGCCTCATCCTCCGGAAATTCTGTTTCTTTGTTACTAATGTTGTGGCCCCACCCCATTACAAAGAAACAGAATTTCCAGAGGAGGAGGCCCAGAAATCAGGATTTTAAAAAGATTCCCAGGTGATTCTAATGTGCAGCCAAGGATGAGAACCACTGATCTAGACTCTACTGACCCCCAAATGCCTGTGCGTGTATTTCTTGACCCAGCCCCTCTCCCAAATTCCCGACGCATGCATCTCACTGTCTACTTGTCACCTTCACTTGGATATCTAACGGGCATCTTTTTTGGACGCGTCCCAGCCCTGGCCAGTGTTGCTTCGTGGTTAGAGCACCAACTCACCTATTGGAGGGTTGAGGGCTCGATTCCCGGTCAAGGGCATGTACCTGGGCTCCAGGTTCAATCTCTGGCCCCAGTCGGAGCACATGTAGGGGGCAACCAATCGATGTGTCTCCCTCACAATCGATGTTTCTCTCTCTGTCTCCTCCTCCCTCCCTCCCACTCTCTCTAAAAATCAATGGAAAAATATCCTCAAGTGAGGACAGTTGAATGGTTGGGGGATGTTCAATGGGTAAATGGGAGGGTGAGTTGATGGGAGGGTCAATGGATGGAGAAGTGGGTAGACAGATAAGGTGGGTGGATGGATGGATGGATGGATGGACAAACAGAAGGCAGACAAATTAATAAATGGATAGGTGGATAGATGGATAGATGAATAAGTAGTTGGATGGATAGATGAATAAATGGATGGATGATGAACAGATGGACAGATGGGATGGATGAATGGGTGGATGGGTAGATGATGGATGGATGAAATCAATCGATGAAATGGATGGATGGATAGATGGATAAGTAAATGGATGGATGGATAGCTGGATGAATGGATGGAGGATGAATAGATGGGTGGATGATGGACAGGTAGATGGCTGGAATAGGTGTGTAACGAGTAGACAAATGAAAGTAAGGGTGGCTGAATGAGGGGGTAGATGAATGAGTGGTTAAGTGATAATGAATTTATGAGTGAAGAGTTGAGGGTATTCGTGGTTGGAGTTACACACCCCCAGGGACACCTTCCACGCCATGTCTGACCGCCATAGAAATGTGTTCTGTTTCCCGTGGGCGACCTCGTGGGGCTCACATCCCTCAACAGACGTTTGAGGGGCAGGGAAATGGCAGGAAGGGAGTGAGACAGCTCACTGAGGTCGCAGGTGGGACATTCGTGACAGAGGCGGGAACCCCGACTTACCCGGGATTCCTCCGAGTCATCTTCCACCGCTTTCCACTCCTGGGGGAGCCTGGTCTCTTGAGAAGACAGGTCTGTGTGAGGGGAGGTGGGAGAGAAAGAAGCCATGGGCGAGAGACCAGGCCAGCTGGGGGGGCTCTGCTTGTTCTCTCTCACATCGATGTTTCTCTCTCTCTCTCTTTCCTCCCTCCCTCCCTCCCTCCCTCCCTCCCTCACTGCCACTCTCTCTAAAAATCAATGGAAAAGAAAGAAAATAAATAAATAAATAAAT
>NW_006282878.1:351816-354527 GCF_000327345.1 Myotis davidii
GTCGCTAGTAACTAAATAAAACTTGAAAAACGTGTTGAATGGGTCAGTGAAGCAACGATTGCCTCGTCCTCCCCAGGCTCTGCCCCGACTTTCCCGCCACCTCCCGCGGGACCTGCACCCTCACCTTTCTGGTCACCAGCACCGGCAGGCACCCTCACCGCCACCCAGTCCTGGAGAAAGGCGGCGCGCCGGTCCCAGGCCCTGCTCTGGTCCCAGGTCCTGCTCTGGTCCCAGGCCCTGGTCTCGTAGGGCACCCTGGTCTCGTAGGGCACCCTGGTCTCGTAGGGCGGCAGCAGCAGCTGAGTCATCTCGGGCTGCATCAGCCCCCGCAGCTGCTCAGGCCGCAGACTCTGCATGTCTCCAGGTGGTCTTCTCCTCGGTCCAAAGGTCCCGTCGGGTCCCCTGGGCACACGCTAGGAACCTGAGGACCAACAAACATTCAGCAAGTACGCACGGAGTGCCATGGGTACTGGGCGCTGGTCCTGGGCACCCAGGGACGCACTGATGGGAGCAGAGCTCCCTGCCCTCCCCTCATCGGGTTACGGTCTAGTGCAGGGAGAGAGACAGTGTGTGGAACGATGATGTGTGCTCTGGAGAGAAATAAAGCAACACACACACACACACACACACACACACACACAGACACACACACACACACACTCATTCCATGTGCCAAGGCAGGGGAGCCACTCACACACAGACTCCCTCTGGCTGCAGAGAAAAGGGTCTGTCCCCCCACCAGCCTCCTGCAGGCCTGGCTTTCTGCTTTGCTGTCATAAAAAAAAAAAAAGGAAGAGCCCTGGCTGGTGTGCCCCAGTGGATAGAGCATCGCCTGAGGACTGAAGGGTCCCGGTTCTGTTCCGGTCAAGGGCACATGCCCGGGTTGTGGACCTGATCCCCAGTGTGGGGCATGCAGGAGGCAGCCAATCCATGATTCTCTCTCATCGTTGATGTTTCTCTCTCTCTCCCTCTCCCTTCCTCTCTGAAATCAATAAAAATATATTTAAATCAATAAGTGGAACAACAAATTGATGTTTTTTTCTCTCTCAAAAAAAATAAAAAATCAGTACAATACACACCAAAGGCAGATGCTCTACTTCAAAGAAATGTGAGCAACTCAACAATCAAATGCCTGTGCGACCATGTCTGGAGCCTTGTTCAAAGGCACCTGCTGTAAAAAACAATTTTTTAAATGAGACCCTGAAGGAAATTTTATTCTGGGCTGAGTAGTCTGTGACATCAAGGAATTCTCATTGATATTTTTAGTGTGGAAATGGCCGTGTAGGTACATAAGAAAATGTCCATATTTTCTTTGTTTAAGGGATGGGTTTGTCTAACTGGCTTATTCACTTAGCACAATACTCTCCAGGTCCCTCCATGCTATCTCAAAGGGTAAGAGATCCTTCTTTTTCACAGCTGCGTAGTATCCCATGGTGTACATGTCCCACAGCTCCTTTATCCACTCATCCACGGATGGACCCTTGGGCTGTTCCCCGATCTTGGCTACTGTAACTTGAGCTGCTATGAACATAGGGGCACATACATTCTTTCTAATTGGTGTTTGGGGATTCTTGGGATATCGTCCCAGAAGTGCACTGTTGGTGGGAATGCAGACTGGTGCAGCCACTGTGGGAAACAGTATGGAGTTTCCTCAAAAAATTAAATATGGCCCTAACCGGTGTGGCTCAGTGGATAGAGCGTCAGCCTGCGGACTCAAGGGTCCCAGGTTCGATCCTGGTCAAGGGCATGTACCTTGGTTGTGGGCACATCCCCAATAGGAGGTGTGCAGGAGGCAGCTGATCGATGTTTCTCTCTTATCGATGTCTCTATTCCTCTCCCTTCCTCTCTGTAAAAAGCATACTGAGAAGTATGCTTTTTAAAGTATATTTTTTAAAAAAGGGAACAGAAAAGTGCATGCAGCCACCACATGTTTGTATGTAATTTTCTTTTTTTCTCATATAGGAGCAGAAATGCATAAAAGCAGCTGGAAATTTTCTGTGCACTCATCCTATTTAAAAAAATATTTTTAATATGGAACTGCCATTTGACCCAGTGATCCCACTTCTAGGGATGAACTGATTAGAAAAAACAAACAAACAAAACCACCTGTGGTACATTTACACCATGGAATACGATGCAACAGTAAAAAAGAAGTATTCTAACCCTTTGAGACAGCATGGAGGGACCTGGAGAGTATCATATTCAGTGAAATAAGCCCGTCAGAGAGAGACAAGTATCACATGATCTCACTCATACGTGGAATCTAATGGACAAAACGAAATAGAGCCAGAGACATAGGAGCATGCAACAGACCGACATGTCTCAGAGGGGAGGGTGGGGGCGGGGAGAGATTAACCAAAGAACTTATGTGCACAACCCATGGACACGGACAATAGGGGGTGAAGGCCTGAGGTGGAGGGGGGTATGGGGGACATCCGTAATGCTGTCAACAATTAAAACACGTATTTAAATTTAATATATATATTTATTTTTTTAAAAAAAGTAGAAGGAAGACAGTCTGGGAGCCAATGAGCATGGACCTGGGTTGTGGGCACATCCCCAGCGGGGAGTGTGCAGGAGGCAGCTGATGGATGTTTCTAACTCTCTGTCCCTCCCCCTTCCTCTCTGTAAAAAGTCAATAAAATATATTTTAAAAAAATAAAATAAGATGTCTTAATTAGATACATGGCAAACATAAGGATAGAGATATA
>NW_006282878.1:355433-373044 GCF_000327345.1 Myotis davidii
GGGGGTGGGGATGGCCGAGAGGTCGGCCTCAGTGGGATGCGCCGTCCACCCTCCCTCCCCATGGGCCTGGAGGTTACGTCCACATCCCACTAAGCCCGCAGTGGTTCTCAACCTTCCTCATACCGCGACCCTTTAATACAGTTCCTCATGTTCTGGTGACCCAACCATAAAATTATTTTCGTGTAATGTAAATATCTGATATGCAGGATGGTCTTAGGCGACCCCGGTGAAAGGGTCATTCGCCCCCCAAAGGGGTCGCGACCCACAGGTTGAGAACCGCTGCACTAAGGCAACCACTAGGTCCCGACCAGGGCAGGGGGTCTGGGAGGAGAGAGGGAGGCGCTGGCGGGAGCGTGGCAACTTGGGGACCCGGGGGTCAGGGGCTGGCTCTGCCCTTTGCCACCCCTGTGTCGTTGCCACTTGTCATCTCCGTGCCTCAGTTTCCCATTCTGTTTAGAAAGGATATGCCTATTCCCTCGCAGGATTGCTGTGAAGGTAAAAGTCAATAATGCCTGTATGCTGTTTAATAGCCAATAGCTGTTAGCTGATAGCGGCTCTTGTAATCGCGATTATGCACCTTGAACAATGCAGCGACTACCTCCAAACTGCTCTCATGGAGGCTGCGTCAAAGTCTCAAGGGAGACTTCTGGACTTTGAGCCTGTGCAGCCGAGTGTCCAGCAGGGCACTGAGCAGGGTCGAGGTTTGTGTGCGCATGGAGAAAACCAGGATTCCCTCTGGGGCACGGTAAGCATTTAGTGCCTGTGCTTCTGAGGTTCACACCAGGAGAGCCTGGGTTGCTGAGATGCCAGCATTCGGAGACGCTGGGGTGAGAGTGGGGAGTGGGGTCAGGAATCTGCTCAGAAGAGCACAGGCAGCTAGAGAAGGCCCCTGGGAAAGCAGGGCCCTGGCGCTGTCCGCGGTGCTGAACGCCATACAGACAGGCCCGCGTGTACCTATAAGCTCCTGTCCATGGTGCTGAAACCACTTCCTCATAGGCCTGTCTGTGGTGCTGAAACCACTCCCCATAGGCCTGTCTAGCGGGGGTCTGCTGAACTGTCCATGGTTCTGAAGCACACGGCCCTGTCCGCAAGGCTGAAACACATTCCCAAGGTTCTTGTCTATGGTGCTGAAACCTTCACCCCTAGACCTGGCCGTGGCACTGAACCCTCTTTGGGATCGACCTTGTTTGTGGTGCCGCCCCTTCCCCATATACTCCTGCTCCGTGGAGCTGAAATCCCTTTCAGACAGACCTGTCTGTTTAGCCGAGCCAGACAGACCGAGCCGCCCCCAACCCCGCGCGGACCTGTCCATGGTGCTGAAACCCATGTCAGCTAGGCCTGCCCATAGGACTGAGCTGTCCGTGGTACTGAACCCTTTCCCCATAGACCTGGTCATGGCGCTGAACCTCATTGGGGGACCCGTCTGTGATGGGGACTCTCTAAGCAGAATGCACAGTTCTCTCTCTCTCTGACGTCTTCAAAGAACCCATCCGTCCTGCTGTTGTCTAGAAACGAAGCTCTCTGGGCTGTGAGGAGCGTGAGATGAAGTAGACAAGAGCAAAAACTGCACCGTCATTTTTAAGAGGCAGCCTTGGCTCTTAGGACGGCAGGGCCTGGCTACAACCTGACGGTAACTATTAACAGAATCTATAAACCATTTCTGTAGGAAAATGATGTACATTCCCCCCCACCCCACCAAAAAAAAAGGGAAAATGGGAGACAGATGTGTCAGGATTCAATATGATGGTTACCTTGGGTTGGGGGATATGGAAGAGTGATTTTTTTTTCTTTTGAGAGAGAGACATACATCAATTTTCTGTTCCATTTTTTATGCATTTATTTCCAGATTCTTGTATGTGCCTGGACCAGAGATTGAACCTGCAACCTTGGTGTACTGAGGCGAAGCTCTAACCACCTGACTACCCGGCCAGCGCTCGAGCAGTCTTAACCCTGTGACTTCAAACAGTGTAAGGATCTCTCAGCCACATCACACAGAACCCTTAGCTGAAATTTTTTGCCTTGATACTAGAAGTTCATGAGCTGTGTTTAAACTACTCAGAGCAGTGAGGTACCAGCATCAGTTACACTCTCTGGACTAGCGTTCCTTTTCCTCTTAAAACTGTCATTATCCAGGATCCTCGACCTCTGTTCCTCTCAGGCTACTCCCACGAAAAATAACTCACTCGGATATCTGCCCAGGGCCCACACCAGGAGGTGTGACTTCCCGAGGCTAGAAAAGAAGCAGAAGTCTCACTTCCCCCTTCTCAAACCCAAACTAATCCTTCACACCTCAAACTTCCCAAAGATCCTATTGCCTATTCCCCCATCTTCCCACCAGATTCTTCTAGTACATTGATTAAGTTCGTTTACTTGCTGTAAAGTGAGGAATATGAGCCAGAAACAAAGTGCTGGAAGGATGATGGGTAGTTTGAGGGATTACAACCTTGGAAAGCACAAAGCCCAGGTGGCTCCAAAGAGCACCAGCCTCACACCTTTAGGGCGTTTCCACCGCGTGACACAGACACAACTGCATTTCAGACTCCAGAAAATTCGATCAGCCAGGTCCATCAGAACCAGATGGCAGGGCTGGTCAGTCACGCAAAAGAAAAGGAGAGATGGTGTCATTGTAAGAAGGGGGCAAGAAAAAACAGGCAGAGAAAGACAGAAAAATATATAACTTAGGTTTTATTTTTGGTATCACAATTATGAGTTTATGCTAGAATATAGGTCTGAAAATGTTTTTTTCATTTAGTATGGCACAGTTACTTCTCTATGCCTATATACACATTTATATTTCTTTTTTAAACAACTGCATAATTCTATTGAATGAATACACAATAATTAACTTACCCACTTACCCATTACCCCAGTGGTCGGCAAACTGTGGCTCGCAAGCCGCAGTTTGCTGACCACTGCTGATTACCCTAATAAGTTACCACTTAAAAAATTTTTTTTTGCCATTGTATGTTCACCTACCTTTGCACACTGGTTTCTGAGGAATTTTGATTCAAATAATATATACATATGACAACTTGTATAACTGACCATGGAATTGTCTTTTCACACTTTCACAAAGTATTATCACTCTTCTGTGATTTAAAATCAATCTATTGGGAAAAAGTGGATATAGCATCACTTTATTTTGCATTTTTCTCCCTACTAGTGATATCGTGTAACTTTCGTTAGCTGTTTTATTTCACCTTCTTTGACCTGGCTGTTAGCTTTGTCCATTTCTCCCACTGCAATGAAGAATGCTTCTTTTTCTACCGAGTTGCAAATGTGACCATGACTGACCTGTATCAGTGCTCTAAATATCAGGATTACCCTTCATTTGTTGCAAACATATCCTTTTGGTCTCTCATTTGTCTATTAACTTTGACTCTGATGTTTTCCGCATAAAAATCAGCTCCTGGGTCGTGCGCAGTGCTTAAGAGGATCTGCCCCAGGGCAAGATGATAGGAATATTCTAACTCTGTCTGGTACCTTAACATCTTACCTTTACATCTTTAACCTTTCAAGTTTTGTCAGTGTGCCAGGGAGAGATCTCGGTCTCCCTGGAGAGCTCAGTGTCGCTCCAATTCTCCCACTGCAATGAGCATGCTTCTTACCAAAAATATATAAGGAGGGTCTGAACCCTCCACACAGGTGGGAGAAGCCCGCGCCCATCTCATGTAGAACAAGGAACGCACTGCTCCTAGTTTCTATGCCAAAGTAGAGGAGCCATGTCCTCTGGATAAGAGAGCTTCTCATGCCCTAGCCAGTATGGCTCAGTGGATAGAGCGCTGGCCTGCAGACTCAAGGGTCTGGGGCTCGATTCCCATCAAGCACATGTACCTCCCTGTTGCAGGTTCGATCTGATCCCTGGCGCTGGTCTGGGCACGTGCAGATGTCTCTCACATTGCTGTTTCTGTCTCTCCCCCCCCCCCCCCCCCCCCCACTCTCTCTGAAAGTCAATGGAATCCTCGGGCGAGGATTAATAAATAAAAAAGAAGAGAGAGAAAAGAGGTCCCCTCACAGGGCCCTCCAGTGGACTGCAGCAGTCACAAGGGAGCCCGAGAGCTCAGAGTACTCCTCCAGGGCAGGGGAACTACTAAAGGACACGGGCTTGCTTTTGGGGTGAAGAAAGTGTTCTAAAAGCAACTGTGGCGAAGGCTGCACAACCCTGACCACGTCCATGTGTCGTGTACTTCAAGTGAACTGTATGGTGTGTGAATTACATCTCAATGAGGCTCTTACAGAAACACACCCGCCACCAGCCTCTCAATCACTGTTGCTAACGCGTGAACACAGCATCGGTTCTCTTCCCGCAGCATTGAAGCGTCCTACTCTCTGCCTTGGGCCATCGCAACTGCTCTCCTTATGCCTTTTGTATCTGACAGTTCCTGCTGCTCTCCCCACTCCCCTGCCGCTACTGCCACACGTTCTGGGGGTAGGAAGGCGTTCTTCCCAGAACTCCGTAGCTCCTTGCTTTTTAAAAAAATTTACTGTTTTTTTTAAGAGAGAAACACTGATGTGCTGTTCCACTTATTTATGCATTCATTTGTTGAATCGTGTACGTGCCCTGACCGGGGATCGAACCTGCACCCTCCCTGGCATGTCGGGATGACACTCTAACCAACTGAGCTACCCCACCCGGCCCCTAGCTCCTCCTTTAGATTTCTTACAATGGTACATGTCACATACTCATCACATACTGTGTATTTTACTTCTTCGTGTCTTCCCCCACCTGATCTATAAGAGCAAAATCTCTTTGTACATTTTGCACCCTAGTGTGTCCTCAGCATCTGGAACAGTAAGTGCTCAATCAAGGTTAGCAGAACAAGTACTACGTTCTTTGTTTATCACAATTCTATTGCTGCCTTTACAATATACAGGGACTTTTACTGGAACATCAGTGAATTTACATATTTAACGTGGGGAGAAATACCTTTGCCAGACTGAGTCTTTCTGTACAGACACGTCTGCCTTTAAAAAATGAGTTTACGTTTTAGCGTGTACATTTATACGCTGATTGCAGTATACGTTTCTCTGTTTTGGGATCAGTCTTCAGTTTCATAGAACAAGATGGGAAGATTTATATTTACTTTACGCTCTAGAACAATATCAATATCTCAGGAATTGTCCATGATGCATTTCAATCGGTCACAGTGTTGAACTGCCTCTTACAGTTTGTTCCATGCTATGAATCTATTTGAGTTTCCTAGCTTGTTTGGGTTAGTGTTTAATACTCTCCCCTGGCTAGTCCTCCATTCTACCAAACGACTTTGTCCTGATTGGCCTATTCTCACTTCTAAGTGCACTGAGGAGCACTCCTCATTATCAGTGCTACTCATATTTATTCACACGGAGGGAGCGGTAAGCGGCCATGTCACCCTGTGGATCACAGACTCCTTCAATTCCCAGTGTGTTCACCTTTCGTACCTACAGGCAGAGTCGAGAGCCCTCTGTCTGCTCTGAAGACTGCAGGTTCGTCATCGTGACCTACTGGTTCCTTTTCCTTGTAGGTGGACATATCTGTAAGGCAACTTTTACTCTAAGGGCACTAAGTATGTGCCAAGGGTTATGTGCCGAGCCCTTTAGATGGATCACCTAACAGTCTTCAAAACCTGTGTTTTGAATGGAAAAGTAATATGAGTACATTTTAATTTTTAAGAGGTTAAGCTGGCTACAGTGTTAAAACTATGTACTTGAGGAGAGCAAGAGGGGAAATGGCTGTAACGCTATTTGCAAAAGTCCTGGATTAGGCTGACGGGACACAGACTGGGGAGTGTGGGTGGATTCTAGAGGCCTGGGGAGATTGAACTAGAGGACTCGGTGGCATGTGGGTGCAGAGGAGGGACGAGTGGAGGAGGAGGAGCAGGAGGAGGAGGAGCAGGAGGAGGACTCTCCAGTATGAATTCGCTGGTGATGCGTGAGATGTACACTCTGCCGGAAGGCCTTCCCACAGTCCTCACACCCGTAGGGCCTTTCTCCAGTGTGGATTCTCCGATGCAGCGTCAGGTGGGCTACCTGGCTGAAGGCTTTGCTACATTCCTGACACTCGTAAGGTTTCTCTCCCGTGTGAACCCTCTGATGCAGAGTAAGGGATTTGCGGTGGCTGAAGGCTTTCCTGCACACGTTACACTCATAGGGCTTCTCACCCGTGTGACACCTTTGGTGACAAATCAGGTACGCCCTCTGCCTGAACGCCTTCCCACACTCGAGGCATTCGTATGGTCTTTTCCCAGTGTGGAGTCTCTGATGTTGGACCAGATAGGAGCCATCGCTGAAGGCCTTCCCGCATTCTGTACATTTGTAAGGCTTCTCGCCCGTGTGAACCCGCCGGTGCTGGGCGAGGTGTGCTATCTGGCTGAAGGCCTGGCCACACTCCTCACACTCATAAGGCTTCTCTCCCGTGTGTGTTTTCCGATGCTGGGCGAGGTGTGCGTTCTGGCTGAAGGCCTTGCCGCACTCCTGACACTCATAGGGCTTCTCTCCGGTGTGGACTCTCTGGTGATGAGCCAGGTGTGTGCTCTGCCGAAACGCTTGCCCACATTCCTGACATTCGTAGGGTTTCTCCCCGGTGTGAACTCTCTGGTGAAGAGTGAGAGAGCCGCGGTGGCTGAAGGCTCTCTCGCAGAGCGCACATGCATACGGTTTCTCTCCCGTGTGAATTCTCTGATGTACAGTCAGGGAGGAGCCATGGCTGAACGCCTTCCCACACACGTTACATTTGTAAGGCCTCTCTCCGGTGTGAATTCTCTTATGCTGAATGAGTCCAATGTGGTCTGTAAAAGCCTTCCCACAGTCCACACAGTCAAAGGGTTTCTCTCCGGTGTGATAGTACCTCCGGTGGCGGATGAGAGAAGCATTCTGCCTGAAGGCTTTCCCACAGTCAGCACATTCATAGGGCCTCTTTCCCGTGTGAATTCTTCGATGATGAGCCAGGGAGGAGCAATCACTGAACGCCTTCCCGCACTCAATGCACTCATAGGGTTTCTCTCCTGTGTGGACCCTCTGATGCTGAGCGAGGTGTGCAAGCTGGCTGAAGGCTTTGGTGCACCGCTGACACCGATAAGGCTTCTCCCCAGTGTGAACTCTCTGGTGTTGAATAAGATGAGCATTCTGGCTAAAGGCTTTCCCGCACTCGGCGCACTCAAAGGGTTTTTCTCCTGTGTGTGTTCTCTGATGTTGAGCGAGGTGGGCACTCTGGCTAAAGGCCTTTCCACACGCAATACATTCATAGGGTTTCTCTCCGGTATGGATTCTTTGATGAAGAGTCAGGGTAGAGATTTTGCTGAAAGTTTTCTCACAGTCTTTGCATGTCAGAAGTTTCTTTCCTCCACAGGCTTGCTTGTGTTTTTTAACAAATGCCTGTGTTTTTAAGCTTTCCTTACCTGTGTCAAAATGGTATGTTCTCTCTTCAATGGGAAATATGTGTTTTACATAAGAAAATGTATTCAGATGAAAAGCTGTCCCAGGTTTGTTAGAGTGGTCTTTTTTCTCAATGAGCGCACCTATATGATTGACCGTCTCTTGCCTAAACTGTGGCTTCTGACTTACCAGGTCCCTCCCAAACAGGTCTTCACCTTTCCAGTTTTCCCCTAATGTGGAACACTCAAAGTTATCAGAGCTTGTAAGTCTTCCCGTTATCGTTACCTGGGATAATTTCTCTCCGTAAATGTCCTGGTTTGGAGATAATTCTTTGGTCATCCACACACACTCCGAGTCTGAAAGGTAGTAAGAAAGCAAATAGCTCCTTTATTTAATGCTAGAAAAACAAAAACTTCTCAAATGAGACCAGGGGAGTCAAAACAGTTGCTGAAGCCCACAGAGGTTAATATTCTGATAATTCTTAGATGAAGTTAGGCAACGCAACCTAATTTGACATTTCTCAAATAAAGTCTCCTTGGCTATGGTGTATTATTTCTTTTATTTTTTTAAACCTTTCTTTAAAAAAATTTTAAATTGATTTCAGAGGAAGGGAGAGGGAGCGAGACAGACAGAAACACCAATGATGAGAGAGAATCATTGATTGGCTGTCTCTTGCACAGCCCACAACTTGGGCTTGTGCCCTGCCTGGGAATCCACCTGTGACCTCCTGCTTCATAGACTGATGCTCAACCACTAAGCCACACCAGTCAGGCTCTGGTATATTATTTCAACAAGACTTTTAATTAAAGATTTTATACCAATATTTATAATTGAGATTTGTCTGTTAATTTCCTTTCTTGGTACTCTTTTGGTATCAATGTTATGCTGTCTTTATTAACACATTTTTTAAAACTTCTTTTTATTCTGTCACAGAACATGTGAACCAACGCTGATGATATTTTTCCTAAAAGCTTTTATAGAATTTATTTGTGTAACTATAATGGAGTAGCTGCTTTTCCTGGGGGAGGCAGTTCTTAGATGACTGTCTACATTTCTTCTCTTGTAACTGGTCTGTTGAAATTCTCTCTCTTCTGGCATCAGTTGTGGTAATTTATGATTTCTGAAAATATTATCCATTTAATTAATCTAAGTCTTCAAATTATCTATACAGAGTTGAGGAAAATAGATTCCTGTGATTCTTTTAAGTACTTATATACTATTGGTAGTTTAGTTTTATTTCTTTTCTTGTGTTTTCTCTCATTTGCCCTCACAGTTTGTTTTATTGGTTTTCTAAAGAAGCAACTATTTGATTTAAATTCATATCTACTGTTTTCTAATACATTTGCGAGAGAGAGAGAGAGAGAGAGAGAGAGAGAAACATTGATTTATTATTTCACGTATTTATGCATTCATTGGTTGATTCTTGTATGTGCCCTGACTGGGGGTTGAACCCCTAACCTTGGTGTCTCAGAATGATGCTACCCAGTCAGGGCAACAATCCTCTTCTTGGAAATATGATAATTGATATCAGGAAAAAGCCACACTATAGCCATGGAACAAATTATAACCATCTCACGGAGGCCCATTTCCCCGCAATGTATACCTTATACACTGTTAACTCATTTTCTAAACCAGAAAAACAGCTTTCATGCAGGGCAGGTGAAAACACATAATTAAGTTTGAAGAAAATAAATTGGGGCACAAATCCTAATTATGACAATAAAAGTGGGAGAAGATTGCCCTAACTGGTTTGGCTCAGTGGATAGAGCATCAGCCTGCAGACTGAAGGGTCTCAGGTTCAGTTCCGGTCAAGGACACATGCCTGGGTTGCGTGCTTGATCCCCAGTAGGGGACTTGTAGGAGGCAGCCAATCAATGATTCTCTCTCATCACTGATGTTTCTATCTGCCTTTCCCTCTCCCTTCCTTCTGAAATCAATAAAGATATATTTTTTTAAAAAGTGGGAGAAGATAAAGAGGCAGGAGGTACATTGGTGAGCTGATCTGTTCACCTTTCATGTGGGTATCAAAAGGTGGTATTCCGAGTCTCATGTGAATTATAAAATATAGATTCAAAAATACATAAAAACATAAAGGTAACACCTTGTGGGACTGAAAACCTTTCCAATTCACAGGGTGGGATGGTGTGAAAGGAGAAAAACCATATATATAAACAACAAGGCAAGAAGAAATAATCACAGGACAACAAAGGAAAAATAATTAAAAGTAGAAGGAAGAACACAGCTACAATGACTGTTAATCCAATAAACACGTTTTAAAAAAAGGAAAAGTTTTAAACAACTGAACACAAATTTGTCCGAGGAATCCAAAAATGCTATCAGGAATGATTGTAACGAGGTCAACATAAGCGGAACATAGCCGCGTCCAGGCACAGACTATGGGATTTGCAGGAGATCAGTGAAGATCCAGGTGGCACATCGTGCCAGTGGGGAGGAGAAGAGAGACTTAAAAAATGGAGTTAGAGGCCCTGACTTGGTAGCTCAGTTGTTAAAAGTGTCTTCCTGATACACCAAAGTCATAGGTTCGATCCCCAGGCAGGGCATATACAACAATCAACCAATTAATTCATAAATAAGTGGAATAACCAATTGATCCCCTCCCCCCCTCCCCGCATCATCTCTCTCCATCAAATCAATAACCTTTTTTTTAATGGAGTTAGAACAAGATGTTTCCATTTGGGAGGGGCTTTTAAAGTTGTTGTCCAACAAGTCTGAGAGAGAAGGAACATCGTGAGAATAGCTTCCCCAGCGCTAGCAATCCTGTACGTACGTGGGCACAGGCCTCCTGCCCTCTCGCCATCCGTCACCCAGGGCTCTTCACCCTGTTCCAACAAGGAGATCACATCTGGCTTAGACACGCAAAGACCTGCATAAAGGAAGAGACGAGAAAACGGGCTATGCTGTGGCTATTGCAGAATTATAACCCAGTCCAGACGGTAGGGAGGGAAGAGGGACACGGTAGGAAAATGCTGAGAAAGCCCTGAGAGACAGCTGAGGCGGGAAGATTCCTGTGGGGAGGTGAGGGAGGCAGGCACTCTTACCCACGGAGACCAGGGTCCTGTAGTTCTCCAACATCACCTTCCTGTACAGAGTCCTCTGAGCGAGGTTCAGGCACTCCCACTCAGCCCGGGAGAAGTCTACGGCCACATCTGGGAAAGTCACTGCGTCCTAAAACGACACAAATGCCATCTTGCTCAACCGGTGTTCACGTCCCCACTCGGGGGGCTCCAGGGTAAAGGGTTCTGCTGCTCACACTCGGAGGGTGGAGTGGGGAACGTGTGTAAGTAATTGTATGGGGGTCTAACTGACCCAGGAGTGGGAGTTAGTTCCTGGACAACTTTTCTGCCTAGTTATATTGTATAAATTAGGAAAAATAAAAATATATATGAGAGCCATTCTCTGCTCTTGGAGCAATTCTATGAAATTTATAAAAAATGTTGCCGAAACCGGTTTGGCTCAGTGGATAGAGCGTCGGCCTGCGGACTGAAAGGTCCCAGGTTCGATTCCGGTCAAGGGCATGTACCTTGGTTGCAGGCACATCCCCAGTGGGAAATGTGCAGGAGACAGCTGATCGATGTCTCTCTCTCATCGATGTTTCTGACTCTCTATCTCTCTCCCTTCCTCTCTGTAAAGAATAAAATATATTTAAAAAAAAATGTCGACTGCATTAAAAACAGTATCATTAAATATTAAATATCTGATTTATATTCGAAGCTACATCACCTTTCTACATGGAGGAATTAAAGAGCTCTGGGACTGCAAGGGAACGTCTGACGGAAGGACGCCGACCTGACGAACATCATTTCAGCCTACACAACATATTCTAAGAAATCTTAACGTTTGTTTTTTTTTTTTTTTTCAGTTGATCAGCAGCCTTGCCAGGATCTCTAGCCACAATCCCCAGCCAAGTTCTGTCTAGGATCTCCAGCGAAGTTCTGGTTAGGATCTCCAGCCAGGTTCTATGTCCATGTTCTCTTGCTAGGTTATCCAGCCAGGTTCTCCAGCCAGGTTCTGTAGCCATGTTCCCTCGATAAGTTCTCCAGCCAGGTTCTGTCACCATGTTCTCCAGCCAGGTTCAGTCACCAGGTTCTAGTCAGGTTCTCTTGCCATGTTCTATCCAGGTTCTGTAGCCAGGTTCTGTCTCTAGGATCTTCAGCCAGGTTCTCTCGCTAGGTTCTGTCTCTAGGTTCTGTTGCCAGTTTCTGTCTAGGGTCTTTTGCCATGTTCTGTCTCTAGGTTCTGTCTCTAAGTTCTGTGGCCAGTTTCTGTCCAGGATCTTTTGCCATGTTCCGTCTCTAGGTTCTGTCTCTAGGTTCTGTGTCTAGGTTCTGTATCTCTAGGTTCTGTGTCTAAGTTCTGTGTCAATCTTAACGTTCTTAAGGTGTTAAGAACTGTGCCCAGCCCTGGCCGGTTTGGCTCACTGGGTAGAGCGTTGGCCTGTGGACTGAAGGGTCCCAGGTTGGACTCCTAGTCAAGGGCACATGCTCAGGCTGCGGGCTCTGTCCCCAGTAGGGGGCGTGCAGGAGGCGGCCAAACCATGATTCTCTCTCATCATTGATGTTTCTATCTCTCTCTCTCCCCTTCCTTCCTCTCTGAAATACATAAGAACATCCTATCTAATAAAGTGGGAATATGCAAATTGACCATCACAAATGCTGGTGGCACCCAGTCCTTTCAGCCCCACGGGAGGGGGGAGAGGCAGGGAGTAGGGGCACGGCAGGTGCACAGTGCAGCCGACCTGCCCTCAGCCCCCTAGGCACCCAGGGCCAGCCCGAGGCACAGGCAAGCCTTGGATGTCGGCTGCCCAGCTGCCCAGGGCCGGCCTGAGGCTCAGGTAATCAAGGCCACCTGAGGCTTGTGCTGCCAGCAGTGGCAGCAGCAGAGGTGTGATGGGGCGTCATCGTCCCCTGATGATCGCCAGGTCGCCTCCCATCCCTGAGGGTTCCCAGACTGTGAGAGGGGGCAGGCAGGGCTGAGGGACTCTCCCTCCAGTGCATGAATTTTCATGCACCAGGCCTCTAGTATTTATGTGTGCTGCCTTTTCATTTCCCCAGCAGGCTGCTGGCTCTCTGAGAGCCAGATGGGCACATAGGAACCAGGCAGGTGGCAGCTCTCCGATTCCTCTAAGGACTGTATGCTGTGCAGTCAGATGGCGTACAAACAGCTGAGCACGGGCAATGAAGAGAGAACACCAAACAGGAAGAAGAGGTGGCTCCCAGAGACACGGGGCGGTTGGAGTCTGACCCTGTGATCCCAGCACTCATCAGGGAGGGAGGAAACAGAAACCAACCCCCAGGGTGGAACTATGAGGCAGACAATTTTCAGAAGAAAACGAACATGACCAAACCCTGGAAGGCACAACTATTGTAAGGAGGGAAGGGGGTGTGCCAACTCACCGGGGGCATGGCTGTAAGAAGGTCAATGCCCATTGCTGCCTCTGCCTGGCTCCTCATTCGACGGGCTCTACCCCGCGAGCGCAGAGCTGGGGGAGGAGAGAGGAGTGAGAGCCAGAGCAGCTCTAAGAACCGCAGCCCAGAAACTCTGCCTTCAGCTCCCTCTTTTCACTCTCTCACTCCCACCCACCCTGCCCTCAGCCCAGGCATTCGCTGGGAGACCAGGACGTTACAGCTGGGGTACTGCTCTGCTCGGGTTTTAGACTGAGTATGACCTATGCCCCCTCCCCTCAAAGCCACCCATTCATCAACAAGAGATGTATCAGGTGGGCTGCACATACAGGGTGTCCCCCAAAATGTATGCACACTTTACAGCGGAAAGCTCAATTCTGAAAATGAAACGTATTTTAATAAACACTGCCGTTATAATCATTCAAAGTGCATGCATGCATATTTTGGGAGGCACCCTATCTTTAGACTCCCGATTTAACCTTCACGATCTTCAGTGAAAACAGGAAACACCATCACCTGTTCACCCATGAAAGCTCTGGGACGTGAGGTCTTTTGCACAAGGTTCACAGCTTGTCAATAACGGAGCCCAGTCACCGACCTGGGTGGGCCTGATCCTCTCGCCCAAGCTATTCGCCCAAGCAGACACCAGAATATAACAGGAAACACGCCTCCTGGGCAGCTAACCAGCGAGGATTAGTGTAGATTGTATGAGACTTGAAAAAACGATTTCCCACCCTGGCCAGTTTGGCTCAGTGGATAGAGCATTGGCCTGTGGACTAAAGGGTCCCAGGTTCGATTCTGGCCAAGGGCACATGCCCAGGTTGCAGGCTTGATCCCCAGTGAGGGGTGTGCAGGAGGCAGCTGATCCATGATTCTCTCTCATCATCAATGTTTCTGTCTCTCTCTCCCTTCTCCCTTCCTCTCTGAAATCAATAAATATATATTTTAAAAAAATAAAATGTTTTAAAGAAACGATTTCCCCAGAAAGAGTCTATGTGGCTTGCGGGTCATTGGACAAAACTATAAGAAGACCCTGTTTCTCATTTTGCTTTGGGACAAACAATAATTTTGAAATAAAGTCCCTTGTCTCCCCTGAGGCGAGTTTCCTCTATCAGGAAAAGTTCTGGTATTTTCCCTCTAAACTCCACAGCTTTCTGAAAGCATCACTACCTATCTATCTATCTATATATCATCTATCATCTATCTTTCTAAAACCCTAAGCGACCATTTGACCGGTCGCTATGACGCACACTGACCACCAATGGGCAGATGCTCAATGCAGGAGCTGCCCCCTGGTGGTCAGTGCACTTCCACAGCGGGAACGCTGCTCAGCTGACCTACGGGCGCCAGATGCCGGGTTCACTGCTGGTGAGCATGGCTACGGAGGTGTGAGCCTCTCCTGCCTCAGTGCTAAGGCCAGGCCCGCCTGGGCTCCTCCCTGGCCGCCTGCCACTTCATACACTACTACATCCCGGATTGCGAGAGGGGGCAGGCCAGGCTCAGGGACCCCACCAGTGCACGAATCCATGCCCGGGGCCTCTAGCGATGATAATAATAAGAGTGAACACTCACGCCCTAACCGGTGTGGCTCAGTGGATAGAGCGTCGGCCTGTGGACTGAAAGGTCCCAGGTTCGATTCTGGTCAAGGGCATGTACCTAGGTTGTGGGCACATCCTCAGTGGGGGGGTGTGCAGGAGGTAGCTGTTCGATGTTTCTCTCTCATCGATGTTTCTAAGTCTCTATTCCTTTCCCTTTCGCTCTGTAAAAAATCAATAAAATATATTTAAAAAAATAAAAAAATAGTGAACACTCATTGAGCACTTTCTATGTGGCCGGCGCCACACCACATATTTTCAGGTATGGGCTCATTTAACCCTTATAACAGTCCTATGAGGTATGTAATAGCAGCATCTCCATTTTATTATTTTTTATGTTAATTTTTAAAAATGTTTTTATTGAGCCCTAACCTGTGTGGCTCAGTGGATAGAGCGTCAGCCTGCAGACTGAAAGGTCCCAGGTTCGATTCCGGTCAAAGGCATGTACCTTGGTTGCAGGCACATCCCCAGTGGGGGGCCTGCAGGAGGCAGCTGATCGATGTTTCTCTCTCATCGATGTTTCTAACTCTCTATCCCTTTCCCTTCCTCTCTGTAAAAAAAATCAATAAAATATATATTTTTTAAAAATGCTTTTATTGATTGTTAGATAGAGAGAGAGGAAGGGAGAGGGTGAAAGAGAAATGTCAATGATGAGAGTGCACCATTGATCGACTGCCTCCTGCACATGCCCTACTGGGGATAGAGCCTGCAACCTGGGCAGGTGCCCTGAACAGGAATCAAACCAGCAAACTTTCGGTGCACAGGACGACCCCCAACTAACTGAGCCCCAGCCAGGGCTCATCTCCGTTTTATGTTAGAGAAACTGGGTCAGAATATCTAGAGCCCAGGAAAAAAAGTGAGGCCATGGCCAGGTAGCTCAGTTGGTTAGTACACCCAATACACCAAGGTTGTGGATTCAATACCCAGTCAGGGCACATACAGGAAGTCAACCAAAGAATGCAAAAATAAGTGGAACAACACATCAATAATTTTCTCTCTCTCTCAAAATAAAATAAACAAACAAATAAATAAATAGCTCAGTGAAAGTTTTGGGGATCTGAACTCTTGAAGCTATCAAACCCATCTCAGAATCGGTTTCTTCATTGGTCAGAAAGTGTTTAAGAGTGTGGCTCAGTGCATAGAGCCTCAGCCTGTGGACTGAAGGGTCCTGGGTTTGATTCTGGTCAAGGGCAGTCCAGGCCCTGGTTAGAGACAACCAACCGATGTGTTTCTTTCACATCGATATTTCTCTCTCTCTTTACCTCTCTTCCACTCTCTCTAAAAAAGGGAAAGGATGAAAGAAAGAGAGAAAGAGAGAAAGAGAGAGAGAGAGAGAGAGAGAAAGAGAGAGAAAGAAAGGAAATAATCCTACATAATAAAAGCATAACATGCTAAGTGTCCCACTGATCAGTCGACTGTTTGATTTACCACTTGACCAGTCCCTATGATGCACACTGACCACCAGGAGGCAGACGCTCCAACCAGTAGGTTAGCTTGCTGCAGGGTCTGCCAATTGGGACTGGGCCAGATGGGGTCAGACACGCCCTGGGGCCCTTCCTCGGTCCCTCCCCAGCCCCTTGGCCTGATTGGGACTGGGTGAGAAGGCCCTAATCACCCTGATTGCTGGCCAAGCCAAGGGACCCCATCCATGCATGAATTAGTGCACTAGGCCTCTAGTACAATAATAAAGAAATAATATACAAGAACAAACTGTGTTAAAAAAAAAAGTGTTTAAGAGCACCCACCTCCATCCTTTGTGGAGGGGACTGCATGAGAGCCAGTGCAGCGGGGCCTCTGGAGTCTGTGGGCCCGGGCCTGAATCCTGGCTCCTCCTGGAAGCGGTTACTTGTCTTCTCTCAGGCGTCAGTGTCCTCACCTGTGAGGGAGAGACAAGGCAGTTCCCGCGTCACCCTGTTTTGAGGTTTGGGGTTAGAGGCCCAGTGCACGAATTCATGCACCAGTGGGGTCCCTTGGCCTGGCCTCGGGATTGGGTTGAAACTGGCTCTCTGACATCCCCCCAGGGGTCCCGGGTTATGAGAGGGTGCAGGCCAGACTGAGGGACCCCACCAGACTGTGGGACCCCATGATCGGGGCCGGGAGGGACGTGGGAGGTTGGCCAGCAGGAGAGGGACTCTGGGAGGGCTCCAGGGTGTGTCCGGCCCGTCTAGCTCAGTTCCTATCAGCTGTCCCCAGCAGCAATCCAACCTACCAGTTGGAGCAGCTGCCCCCTGGTGGTCAGTGCACATCATAGCGAGCGGTTGAGTGGCCTTAGCATATCATTAGCATATTATACTTTGATTTGTTGAACGAACGACCGGACACTTTGCATTTAGGCTTTTATTATATAGGATTGATTTTTTTGCCAGAGGAAGGGAGAGGGATAGAGTCAGAAACCGATCAGCTGCCTCCTGCACACTCCCTACTGGGGATGCGCCGGCAATCAAGGTACATGCCCTTGACAGAGATCGAACCCGGGACTCTTCAGTCTGCAGGCTGACGCTCTATCCACTGAGCCACACCGGTCAGGGTGACATTCGGGATGTTATCAGGCCCAGGGGACAGCACTCCTTCCCCCTCGCTGTGCTCCCTGGAGGAGAGGGAGGGGCGGGGATACTTTCCTTCATTTAGACAGCAATGGGGAACGTTCGGCCCTGGGGTGCGGAAGGCCCCCCAAAATCACTTGGCCTGGCCCTGCCAAGGCATTGGGGGGAGGTAATTACATGTCTGACCAAATAGGGCAGGCTAATTTTTTATCTTACTCTATTGACTTCAGAGAGGAGAGGGTGGAGAGAGAGAGAAAGCGAGAGAAACATCAATGATGAGGGAGAATCGTGGATTGGCTGCCTCCTGCACGCCCCCCACTGGTGGGAGGGGCGGGATCTAGCCCGCAACCGGGGCGGGCCTGTGCCCTTGACTAGCACCGAACCAGGGACCCTTCAGTCCGCAGGCCGACGCTCTATCCACTGAGCACACCGGTCAGGGGCTCCTTTTCAAGCTGGAATTCTCTAAGGCCCGGGCGTGACGCCATAAACACCCGAACGGCCCCTGTCAGGAGGAAGGTTCTCTACACCCCCTTCATCCCCCCTCCGGCCCCACAGCGACGCGGGGCAGGACCCCGACACCTAAGGACTGAGGTGCCCCCCCAAGAGCAACAGCACGCGCACAGGGGGTGCCCTCTCCCCTGGGTCTTCGGCGCCCCTCGCGCCCCCCAATCCAGCTCCTCGGACGTCCTCCTCCTCC
>NW_006282878.1:373096-377327 GCF_000327345.1 Myotis davidii
GCACCGACGTTAGCCACGCCCACCGCGCCCTCCCGCTGTCTCCTCAGAACCCAACGGACGCACGCTCCGCGCCCTGGCCGGCCGTGGGCGTGTCCTGGCGCAGCAACGCCCCCTGGGAAATGTAGTCCCCGCCGGGCGGCAGCGAGGCAGGTGAAGGAGCTGTCGCACAGGGTTCCCCTCTGGTCCTAGTGGTCAGCATCTCCTACAGGTGCCGCCTGGTCCGGAATAGAACCTTTTGGAGCCGCCTCAGCCCCGACTCCGGGTCCCCGAAGCACGGACCGCCTCCATGGTGCCCCCTCCCAAGCGCGGTGGGCTCCTGGGAGCCACGGGCAGGCTCCGAGGCTGAGAGCTACCAGCTCCAGGGCCTCTGGCGGGCGAGTGGGGTACAGGGCGCTTGGGCCAGTAAAGCCTCGATGGGCCGTGGCGGGGCCCAGAAAGGAGCGTCCAGGGGATGGATGGCGCCTGCAGGGCAGGAGGGCTTAGATTTCGCCTGCTGCTCTGTGCGCTGTGATTTGTGACTCTGGGAGTGTGGGTAGGTCACCTGTCCCTCAGTCTCCCTGGCTGCTGATCTCTACCCCCTGTGCCCATTTCGTCACACCCTGGCCGGCACACAGCTTCTTGGTCTTGTTTAGGGCCGTCCTCCAGCCAACTAAAAAAGCGTCTGGCATATCGTCAGGTGTCCCCTAAGATGCATGAATTTATATATATATATATTTATTTATTGGTTTCAGAGAGGAAGGGACAGGGAGAGAGAGAAACATCAATGATCAGAATCATTGACCAGCTGCCTCCTGCACGCCCCCTACTGGAGATTGAGCCCACAACCCAGGCATGTGCCCTTGACTGGAATCCAACCTGGGACCCTTCAGTCCCCAGGCCGACACTCTATCCACTGAGCCAAGCCAGCTAGGGCAAGATGCATGGATTTTACCTTCAGGAACTCCATCAAGTTCTCAAACTAAAAATCAGGGTACCTGGGTGTGGGAGAACCTTGTTGCTTTGGGCAGAGGGTGGGAAAAGTAAACCCTTGGACATAGCTCAGAGCATTCTCCGTAACAAAAGTCCTGCACGCCAAGGAAAACTACACACTAGAGCATTTTTGGACCATCACTGTCCTACAGCGGACACTTTTATAAAAAAATATGTATTTTATTGATTTTTTACAGAGAGGAAGGTAGAGGGATAGAGAATTAGAAACATCGATGAGAGAGAAACATCGATCAGCTGCCTCTTGCACACTCCCTACTGGGTGGGTATGTGCCCGCAACCAAGGTACATGCCCTTGACCGGAATCGAACCTGGGACCCTTGAGTCCGCAGGCCGACGCTCTATCCACTGAGCCAAACCGGTCAGGGCACAGTGAACACTTTTTATGACTACATCCTGCTTCTCTATAGTCTGATCATTCTGTAGTACCAATTCCTATACAAGCTAGCTTTCTTTGGTCAGAAGATGATAACTCTTACTTAGAACTGGAAGTTAAACATTGGAAGAATGCCAGGTGCCTTGCAGATTTAAAGAACAGAACAAAACTAGGATGTGAGGAAGAAGTCATTTTAATGGATCAGAGTGAGAGGTAGAGAGGCAGAAAGCTTCAGGCTGTTGCCAGAGGACGACTCAATTACAACTACTTCCAGTCCAGGAGGGATATTCCAGGTAGTTAACAGTGGGTACCGTAAGGACCCCAATCAACATGAGTACTGACCGAAAAAAAAAACACACACTCGGGCCACACGGAAAGCCGGATATTGACCCCGCCCCTGTCCTGGTGTCTCCAATCACACCCAGAGGATGACAAATCCGATTGGCTTAACTGAAAGCATGTGACTGGCAGTTCACCAGAACGCAGAATGAAAAATGTGAGAGTGCCAACAAAGAGCTAGAAAAAGTGTGTGTGTTAAAGACAAAAACAGATTTCAACATATATACTGAAAAATATATACACAAACATGCAGATACATGCACATGCAAAGATATATATATATATATGCAATTCAGTATTAATTTTGACTCTATGACTACAAGTGACTACAAGATCACTTTACACATAAGGTTCTGCAAATCACAAATTTTATTTAATAGATTGTGGACAGAAAACTCTCCATAGAAACACACATAGAGCTTAACCTTTTATTTTATTCATTTTTTTATTTTTTAATTTATTGATTTTTTACAGAGAGGGAGAGGGATAGAGAGTTAGAAACATTGACGAGAAACATCGATCAGCTGCCTCCTGCACACTCCCTACTGGGGATGTGCCCGCAACCAAGGTACATGCCCTTGACCGGAATCGAACCTGGGACCCTTGAGTCCACAGGCTGACGCTCTATCCACTGAGCCAAACTGGTTAGGGCTAGAGCTTAACCTTTTAATACTGACTGGACAATACAGGATTGAATAATTACAATTTAATCTGCTTGGCGGGACACTGAAATCCTTTTTCATAATTAAAACAATTTGCCATAAATATTATTTACATCTCCCTATTTATTCCAATAGGATAACATTAACAGATCTAGAATGACGGTTTCAAGAGAAATGCACATTCATGTTGATAAGTCTTGCTGTGTTACTTTCCAAAAAGATATGAGACTCACTTACACAGCTAATGATGAACAAGTGCCTGTTCTCCCCACTGATACCAGTGCTGGATGGTATCCAAATTCTAGATTTTGACCCATCTGAGAGGCCAATTTGTTTTAATTTGTAATGGCTAAGAACTTCACAAATTTTCTTTGTTCATGTGAATTCTTCAACTGTGACAGGCCTGTTGGTATACACTGTCAACTTCTTCCCATTGCTTTGTATGTGTAATAGCACTCTGTTCCTAAATGACATAATTTGTTGTTGGTTTTCCCATATAAGTTGTACATATTTTCTACCAATTGTCTTTTATACCTTTTTGGTGACTTTCTCAATGCTGAAGTTTTACATCTTTATTTGGGCCAACTTGACTCTCTAACAATGTGTTCTAGGACTCCATGTTCTGCTAAATAAATCCAACTGTATTATATACAATTGTATTACATTCCCCTGGAAGGTGTAAATTTGCGGGGTTTCTTTTTTGAGAGTAGACAACGGACTGTCAAACATCATTTCCCCAAAATTAAAAACCAGTCTTTCTATAAAATTTCAAATGCAAAGAAACTTATTGTTAAAATGTCTGGCGATACTTGACAAATTATCTTTCCTCGTGTGGTTTAAAAAAAACTGTCAAAATAAACATATCCTACTGGGACTCTGTTGGGAAAAACACTTTACAAATATTTTAATAGTATCCAGTGTTTCATCTAGAAAAATATATTTCTTTTTATTCACAGTTTATATTGTTCAATATGGTTTAATAGTTTCCCATCACCTCTATTTGAAGTCGCTTGACATCAACTTTCATGTTGATGTAAATGTTGTATTTTCCTTGAAGAAATAATTAGAACCTTTTGTATATTACTTCTCTGTGCTAGAGCAGGGGTGGCCAAACTTTTTCTGTAAAAGAATAGTAAATATTTGAGGTTGTGCAGGCTGTATTTTGTATGTTGCAGGTACTCAACTCTGACCTTGTAGAATGAAAGCAGCCAAAGGCAATATGTAAAAAAATAAAAATGTGTGGCTGTGAGCCAATAAAACTTTATTTACAGACACTGAAATGTGAATTTCATATAACAGTCATGTTGTCATAAAATATTATTCTCTTAACTTGTCCAACCATTTAAACATATTTTAAAAATTTAGGTCATGGGCCATTCAAAAACAGCCAGTGAGACTTTGGCCATGAGTCAGTGTGCTCACCCCTACTCTTTTTTTGTTAATCCTCACCTGAGGATATTTCCCCTTTGGTTTTTAGAGAGTGGAAGAAACAATGATGTGAGAGAGACACATTGATAGGTTGCCTCCCGCATGAGCCCTGACCAGGTGCAGAGATCGAGTCTGCAACTGAGGTACGGGCCCTTGACCAGAATCAAACCCGGGACCCTTCAATCCTCAGGCTGACACTTTTTCCAATGAGCCAAGTCAGCGAGGGCTGCTGACCCCTACTCTTGATGAGTATACCTCAGGTTAATGGTTCCTTGGAAGTTCAAGAGAACTCATTCATGAGTCCAGGTGACTTTCAATAGATCAAATCTGGCCAAATTTTCTAATTCTCGAGTAACGTGTCTGCAGTTTTAACTTTATTCATATAAAGTTTGCATTTTTCTGATTGTTACAGGTGGCCTACTCATCCATATTCCCTACA
>NW_006282878.1:377577-385356 GCF_000327345.1 Myotis davidii
CGCTTCCTAAGACTGTTGTCAGATGTAAAGCAGAATATTCTCACCAAGTGCACCTTACCTTTATGCAGATAAGGTGGAAACCCACAACACGAGCTCAGCAAAATGGAATCAAGTTTTAAAGCGACATAGGCAAAGCTTCATGGACTTCCCCAAACTCATCTTCCCAATCCAAAACCTTGTTCCGCCTGGTCTTGTGTTATGCACCATTTTTATTCAGAGCTAACTATGGGAATGCTTCGATTTCCCAAAATAATGTTTTTAAAGGCGCTAAAGTCACTCACACTGCGTGTGGACGAGGCACTGTTCTAGGAGCGTCTTAGGCAGTAACCCGTTTAGAGGACCTCAACACAAGTTTTTACATCAGAAGTGAGCGAGTTACATTCACACCCACATCACCCTGACTGCCACGTGAAAAACAACCTTGTCGAGGACAAAAACAAAAGAGCAGAGAGACCAGTCTATACACTACTGGAGTAGTCTAGCTGGAAGAACGATACTGAGATTATGGTGATGGGAGCGAGGATGGGTTCCAGAGATATCTGGGAAAAAGATCCACAGGATTTGACGTGGGAGGTAAGGCGGGGCGTGTGGATGACTCCCCGGCATGAACTCGCTGATGAGCGAAGTGTGCGCTCTGCCTGAAGACTTTCCTGCTTCTCTTGTAGTTATAGGCCCGCTCTCCGGTGTGGACTCGCTTGTGTTGGTTGAGGTGTCCAATCTGGATGAAGGTTTTCCTACACTCCTTGCATTCATACGGTTTCTTTCCAGAATGAATCCGCTGATGCACGCTAAGGGACTGGCGATGGCTAAAGGCTTTGCCACAGACAGTGCACTCATACGGTCTCTCTCCGGTGTGACTTCTGCGATGACAAATCAGGGAAGACTTTGTCTTAAATGCCTTTCCACACTCAACACATTCATAAGGCCGCAGGCCCGTGTGAAGCCTCTGATGTTGAGTACAGGAGGAGTTATCACCAAAGGCCTTCCCGCACTCGACGCATTTATAGGGCTTCTCTCCGGTGTGAACTCTCTGATGCTGAATGAGGTGTGTGGCCTGGCTGAAGGCTTTCCCACATTCCTTGCACCGATATGGCTTCTCTCCCGTATGAGTTTTCTGATGCTGTGCGAGGTGAGCCTTCTGGGTGAAGGCTTTACTGCAAACTTTACACCCGTAGGGCTTCTCTCCAGTGTGAATTCTCTGGTGAGTGGCGAGCTGTGAACTGATGCTGAAGGATTTGCCGCATTCCCCGCACTCAAAGGGCTTCTCTCCAGTGTGAATTCTCAAGTGACTAGCAAGGTGTATATTCTGCCTAAAAGCTTTCCCACATTCTTTGCACTTAAAAGGTTTCTCTCCCGAATGCACTCTTTGATGTTGAGTGAGGGATGCGTGATGGCTGAAGGCTTTTCGACAAACATCACACTCATACGGTTTCTCTCCAGTATGAATCCTTTGATGGACAGTAAGGGATGAGCCGTACCTGAAGGACTTGTCACACACATCACATTTGTAGGGTTTCTCTCCAGTATGAATTCTCCTGTGTTGATTAAGTCCTATGTGGTCACTGAAGGCTTTCCCACAGTTGATGCATTCAAAGGGTTTCTCCCCAGTGTGATAGTATCTCCAGTGACGAATAAGGGATGTGTTCTGTATGAAGGCTTTCCCACAGTCGATGCATTCGTAGGGCTTCTTGCCAGTGTGACATCTTTGATGTCGGGCAAAGGATGAGCCATCGCTAAAGGCCTTGCCACACTCGCTACATTTATAGGGTTTCTCTCCGGTGTGAATTCTCTGATGAACAGTAAGAGATGAGCTCTGGGTAAAAGTTTTCTTACATTCATTACAATTGAAAAGTTTTTTTCCTGTGCAGATTCCTGTATGTTTTATCCCCACTGTATTTTGGGGGAAACTTTTCTTAACTGAATCATGGTTATGAACTCTCTCTTCTGAAACGTCCAAGGGGAACCATCTTCCAGATTTGTTACACGTACGCTCTCTTTCTTTAGAGAGGGTTTTGCTATTAGTGACTGTTTCTTGCCTGAATTGTGTCTCCTGGCCTACCAGCTTCCTCTCAAACACACCCTCAGAATCCCAATTTTCTCTGAAAGTTGGACATTTCAGATTAGTGCTTAAAGTTCTGTCTGTTAGCACATCAGCAAATAAATCCTGCTTTGGAAATAATTCCTGGGTCTCATGTACAGATTGTTGGCCTGAAACATATCAAGAAAACAAATATTTCCTTTATCATGGATTAGAAAAAAATATGCTAAAAAGAAAACTGTAAATGGGTTCACTAAATGGTGAATTAAAACACATAAATAATGCATTTGTAAGAGCTATTGCATTTAAACATGCAGCCTACAATGTATATGAGAGACCCCAGACTGAATCCATACAGGAACCTCAGGAGACATGAGAAGAAAATATATATGTGGATTGGTTATATATCAAAAGAGTGGAAGTTGAAAAAAAGATTCTGCAATCACACCACCTAAAAATATACCTATGACATTCGCTGACTTCAATTATTTCACTGTCTATCTGGCTTTGGATGCCACGGCAGTCATCACATCACAAAAGTTGTTCAAAGAAACAGGCCAAACGCACAAAAAGAGACTGCACTCTGTAACGTGCATTAGGAATATCTGAAAGCCTGATTACTGCCCTACGACCAGGAAATGATGCTTCTGTAAACCACATTTTATTTGAATAATTTCAACAAAAGCGACATTACCAGTTGGTGGCCAAAGCTCAGCAGTCCCACTGAATCATTTTTACTTTTGTGAACCTATTTGTTCACTTCCCACGAGCCTGATAAAATCTTCGCTTCTTTCCTGGCCGTTTAATAAGGATAGGGTCTGGCAATTTAATTTCTCATTTTGAGGAGATTGTTTTTATAATAATGGTGAGTCTTAATATTATAATTAATTATGCTCAGATGTACTACTGATAAAATATATGTTTTATTCCACACTTTCAGGTTATAGGAAGGAATGTATATATCTGAAATCCTTTTGCTAAATCAGTTAGCATATACCCAAAATTGTGCACATGTAGTTGTATCTTCATAAATATACATAGATGATATTGGTATTGGGAGATGATGCAGAGAGACAAATGTCTGAAAAAAGATGATGGTAAGATAGGGAAAAGGAAATATTGTTTTTTTTAAATAATAAAAAAACACCGAAAACTTTCCTTCTTAGATCAAACCAAATAAGGATGCCTTTTGCACTACTTCTATTCAACACTGGTCTGGAAGTTCTAGCCAGAACAATTAGATATAGAAATAAAAGGCATCCAAATTTGCAGATGATATGATCTCATATATAGAAAACCCTAAAGAATTCACAAGCAAAGTGTCAGAGTTAATAAGCTAATTAATCAAAATTGCAGGTTACAAGAGCAACACACAAAAATCACTACATTTGTATACACTCAGAATGAACACTATGAAAAGGAAATTATGAAAACAATTCCATAAAAAATAGCATTAAGCCCTAACCACTTTGGCTCAGTGGATGGAGCATCGGCCTGCGGACTGAAAGGTCCCAGGTTCGATTCCGGTCAAGGGCATGTACCTTGGTTGCAGGCACATCCCTAGTAGGGGGTGTGCAGGAGGCAGGTGATCGATGTTTCTCTCTCATCAATGTTTCTAACTCTCTATCCCTCTCCCTTCCACTCTATAAAAAAAGTCAATAAAATATATATTTTTAAAAATAGCATTAAAAGAAGAAATTAGTTAGGAATAAATTTACCCAAGGAGGTGCAAGACTGATGCTGAAAACTACAAAACATTACTCAATAAAATTAAGAAGAGTTAAATAAATGGAAAGACAGCCTGTGTTCCTGGATAGGAAGAGAGTAAGAAAGAATTAAGTAAGCAACAGAAAGGAGACCAAATGGAAAAAAAGGGGGAAAAAAAGAAAGAAAAAGGAAGCCAAGTATATTATTTAATATATCAATTAATAAAAAGAAAAACTAAGAGTAAAAGAAGTGGTCAACAGAGTAAATGCTTCTATTAATGAAGATACCACCCAATTTAAACTACTGAACAGCAAGAAACATCATGCAAACTTAGAGACCACACAAAACTAAGAAAAAAAATGTATCACGTTCACCAAACAGGACTTATATTCATATTATATAAAGGCAAGGAATTAGGACCCAATAGAAACGTAGGTAATGAGTATAAAGACACCATTAACAGAATCTGAACTCCAAATGGACTTAAATGCATACATTCTCAACATCACAAGCTTCTGGGAAGTAAATATTAAATAAAACTCAATTTTCATTCAACAGCTTGGCAAAAATGGAAGAAAACAAAACACACCAACCAACCAAATACTACTGGGGAGATGTTTCTCACCAATGGTTTAGCACTATATCCGTGAAACTTTAAAAACATTGCCGAAACCAGTTTGGCTCAGTGGATAGAGCGTCAGCCTGCGGACTGAGGGGTCCCAGGTTCGATTCCGGTCAGGGGCATGTACCTGGGTTGCAGGCACATCCCCAGTAGAAGATGTGCAGGAGACAGCTGATCGATGTTTCTCTCTCATCAATGTTTCTAACTCTCTATCCCTCTCCCTTCCTCTCTGTAAAAAATCAATAAAATATATTAAAAAAAACAAACAAACTAAACTAAACATGTGTACTTTATCATGCAAAGAGATCTGTGCAAACGGGACCACTTTTTAAAAACTGGAAAAGACCTAAATGTTCAAATGTCCTCAATAGTAAGTCAGGTAAGTGAACAGTATCTATATACTGTAATACTACATAGCCATTAAAAAAAAAAGAACTACATGTATCAAGTTTCTAAGGACATAAACAGAAGAAGAAATTATAAAAGAATACATGAGACTATGTAAAAATTTCTGAAGTTTTACATTTTTAAAAGGTCTACTTAAAACAAAAACTCTTATTACCATACTAGAGACCTGGTGCACAGGATTCGTGCATTGGTGGGGGGCGTGGCCTGCGGAAATCGGCCCACTGTGGGAGCGCTACTCATCCCGGTCAGCCAAGCGGTGCTCCCACTGTGGGAGCACACTGATCACCAGGGGGCAGCTCCTGTGTTGAGCGTCTGCACCCTGTGTTGAGTGTCTGCACCCTGGCGGTCAGTGCATGTCATAGCAACTGGTCAACCAGTCATTCTGGTTGTTCTGCCATTTGCTGGGATATTATTATATAGGATGTGACAATAGTTTGAGACAGAACATCAAAAAACTAGTATGCTTTACAGAAAAGTCTCTGAGACTATAAAAGACATGAACAGATAAGTGGGTGTAAATGAGAAACATTTTATAAAAGGATAAAGAGAATAACCAAATTCAGGGCAAGTATTCAAACGTTTTCATAATAAAAAAGTAACTTGTGGCCATAATCTTTCTTCAAATAATGAGTAAGCATTTTCATCAAGATACCCGATGTGCTGGGACACAATGAAACCCACACTCCTGGTCATCGCTAGAGTTGCTGAAAGCAAGGCAGCTCTCAGAGCCTAGCAGACGTCCAGGTCCAGGAACAGAGCGATCCCCAAAGCACCTGGTTTCCCCTTCCATAGGATGCCTATTGTACGCACACTTTCCATAACAATAGATGTGAAGTAACCTGACGGGAGATGTGCAACATGGAGGGCGTGTGAAAGTATCTGTGTGCACGACTGAGCATAAACTACAGTCCCCACTGTGTTCAAAATACATGTTTATCATGAGTTGAAAGGGGTCAAAGTTGCTTTGATAAGATATTGTGTTTACAGGGTCATCCAGACAGGTGATAGGATTATACTTTCTATAAACCATTATTTGTCAAAGAAATTTCTTTGCCTTCCCTTGTGTAGCAAACAAGGAAGAGATCCCCCCTCCACCACCACCACCACTGATGCCTTCTTGCCATCTGACTTCCGCCCACCCTGTCCAACTACAAGAACGCTACCGGGATCCTCTCCTTTGCCCCTGCAATGCCTTATGGGAAATTCTGCAATTTCTACGTCATGCCAGTTATCCATGAATATGTCTTACCCTCCCATTATTAGAGTAATGGTCTGAGTAACATATTCACAAACTCCGTCTCTCTCCAACACCTGCCAATGCCAAGCAGAGTGGCCCCCTCAATCAACTGTCAATTGGTGGTTCTCAGAGGAATGGACGCACATGAAGGGAATGGGCCTCTGACCGAGGAGGAGGAAACCTTTGGAAGGCAGTGCAAGAGCCCACGGGGTCAGGAAAGGTCACTTGAGGAACAGAGTGGCTGACGCACTTCCGAGTGGCCAAAAAGACAAGGAGGGCTACCGACACTGTCACCACCCAGGAAGAAGAGGAGGAGGAGGAGGAGGAGGAGGAGGACATGGATGCTGACGACAGGGTGGTGGTGGAGTACCATGAGGAGCTCCCGGCTCTCAAGCAGACCCGGGAGCGGAGCTCCTCCAGGAAGGAGGAGGAGGAGGACTTTGAAGAGGCAGGCCTCAAATTTCCCTCCAGCCCAACAGGCCTGGGCAGCGTTGACCCCTGTGCCTTAGCAAGGACGCGGCCTCCAGGGCAGCTCTACCTCCGAGGTGAAGGCTTTCCATGCCCACCTCCCGCGCTCACCTGCGAAGAGGCCTCCCGCCAGCTCTCTCTTCGCCAGCCAGGGCTCCCTCCCGCGATGCAGCCGAGAAAACCACTGCGGCCGGGACACACAGCGCCCTGCGTGGGAAAGGACAGGGTCCGTCACGCTCGTGGCCTCTGCAGAGCCAGCCCCTCGGCTCCGGGAGGAAAGTGCCAGCACAGGAAGAGCAGGAAGAAGAGTGGGGGGCCCTGACAGCACAGAGCGCTTCACGCACAACGAAGACACCGGCTTTCCGCTCCACCAGCAGCAAACGCTCCTCAGAAACCGACAGCAACGGTTCAGCCCGACACCGCAGGGCGCCCACCACGCACACACCTCAGCACCGAGGGGGGGAAGTCAGGCTGGGAGCGACGCCTCACCTGCCTCCAGGTCCGGGCTCCCCGGCGTCACATCCTTAGGGAAACTGCCCTGAGCCGGGCCGGGCGGCTGCGAGGAGTCGCTGGCCATCCGCGTTCTGGTCGCCAGGCCCTGAAACGCACAGACGGGCTGTGACCCAGCCATCCCCGTGAACCGCAGCGGCCTGGCGAGGCGCCGGGCCCACAGGCTGGGAGACACGTCTGTCCAGGATCCTCGCTTAGCTCCCGAGTGACGCAGGTCGGGGGGCTGGGCCGAGGGACAGCGCGTGCGTTTGGCGGGAGGGAGAAAACAGAAGAGCCTGCTCTGCGGTGGGAAATGTGTGATTCTGTGGAGGAGGATGAGCCCACAGCGTGGACTTTCTCCTGCGACCGAAGGCTGCCCCCCCAGCTCGGGTACTGGGTGACTCGGGGGCTCCCTCAGCTGAGAGGAAGGGGAGCGCCTGCTGGGGGCTCCCTCACAGCAGCACAGGCTGCCGTGTCCTGACGTAAGCAGACGTGTTTGTGACTCATCGCACTGAAGTCCCCACTTTTCTGAGCCTCACGCCTGCTCGCTCCTTCTCCTGGGCGGAGCCTGTCTGCAGGCAGCGCTGCATTCAGAGGAGAGCTTCTCCCCTGGCCAGGGTTGTCCAGTGGGTAGAGCATCAGCCTGAAGACAGAACGGTCCCGGGTTCGATTCCGGTCAAGGACACGGACCTTGGTTGCAGGCTCCTCCCCAGCCCGGGCCCTGGTCGGGGTGCGTGCAGGAGGCAACCAACCCATCGATGTGTCTCTCTCCCGTCGCTGTTTCTGTCTGTCTCGCCCTCTCTTCTACGC
>NW_006282878.1:387975-388532 GCF_000327345.1 Myotis davidii
CAATCACTGAGCCACGCAGACCCTGCGATACAATTTTTACTCCCCAAATGGCCTTCCCTGTTTTCACACCCGAGCCCTCAGGAAAGCAGGAGGGCGGTGCACTTTCCACCTGGCCCTGCTCGCACCAGGATGTCCAGTGGCCCCTTCCTCTTAGTGGCTCCGCTCCCAGGATGTGCCCAAGAGAGGTTTTGTAATGTCTTCTCTGGCATTATTAAGACCAGGGCTTTACATAACGACAGTTGCAGGCTCCTCCCCAGCCCGGGCCCTGGTCGGGGTGCGTGCAGGAGGCAACCAACCCATCGATGTGTCTCTCTCCCGTCGCTGTTTCTGTCTGTCTCGCCCTCTCTTCTACGCTCCCTGAACACCAATGGGAAAACATCCTGGGCCAAGGATTGACCAAAACAGCAAAGGAGAGCGTGTCCCCCACTCACTGCGGGCACGGCCGCCTTCCGCCCACGCTGGTCTCCCTGGGTCCGAGGTCTGCCCGCCGGCGCTGCTGAAACAGGGAGCTGTGCCTGGGACCCTCTGCTCTGCCTCCCTCAACGCCACCTCCTGCC
>NW_006282878.1:388744-392346 GCF_000327345.1 Myotis davidii
CGGGGCCCTGCAGGCGGCACTCGGCCGGTCTGTGCAGCAGCGCTGCCCTGGACTGCTGTTCCTCACACGGCCCCTCCTCCGCGGGCACTGCCTTCCCGCCTGAAAGACAGCACGACAGGAGGCGGCGCTTGCACTGGGGTCAGGGTGACCAACACCCCACAGGCAACCAGAGGACTCAGTCCTCAGAGGAGCCATCACTGTGAGAGCTGTTCCCTGATGAACCAACCTCACCGAGGTTCCCTCGCTTCTGTAGCTTTAAAACCCCTTCCCCAACAATTTTTTTGTTAAAAACGTTTCTTTTTCAGACTAATTTTTTTTATTTTGGTTCTATATAGTATTTTTGATGCTGGTTATGAAAACAGTTTGTAACTCGTCTTCCTATAAACCATATTTTTTTTACCATATTTTCTTAGTATACTCGTCGACGACTGAAAAAGAACGTTTTGTGAAAACGAGTATACACGTTTCTGCCGGGGAAGGGGTTAACCCTGCACACGGTGAGCCTCCTCACCTCAACGCAGCCACACCACGCTGTCAGCAGGGAGGGAGCACTGGGAGGTCAGCTCAGAGAGCTCACACAGGGCATCTAAGATGCAGTGTGGGGGTAGAGACGAGGGGGAGGGAGGCCACAGGAGGAAATGCCAACTAATCCTTACTTGAGTTTACTCAGCAACACTCGCTTTGACTCTTTCTCCATTTTATTCAGCAAACACGTCCTCTCCAGCTCATTAGCCTCCTGCTTTATTACTAACAAAGTTAGTACTAATAAAGATGAAAGCTCAATGGAACCCTTGCTGGAACACACCATCCTAGCCCTCCTGAGCCACATGGGGGCTCCCGTGAGCCACTGTAATGTATACCTCTGGGCCCCTGTCCTGTCAGCTTCGCCTGTTCCTCTGAAGTGTGGGCGGTAACAATTGTTTTTAAAAAGCCCAGAAACCAGTCATTTCATCAAAGAGGAATAAGCTAGTGAACATGACACCAGCGTCGGCCAAACATGCTTTAAAGACCCGAGAGGACCACGTGAGTCTGACCGTCAAGGGGCGGGAGGGAGCTGGGGAAGACGGCTGGAGCAGTGGAGTGTGGTTATGTTAGAGCAGTGGTTCTCAACCTTCCTCATGCCGCGGCCCTCTAATACAGTTCCTCATGTGGTGGGGACCCCCAACCACAACATTATTTCCGTTGCTACTTCTTCACTGTAATGTTGCTACTGTTATGAATCGTCATGTAAATATCTGATATGCAGGATGCATTCTCATTGTTACAAACTGAACATAATTAAAGCATAGTGATGAATCACAAAAACAATATGTAATTATAGACGTGTTTTCCGATGGTCTTAGGCGACCACTGTGAAAGGGTCGTTCGACCCCCAAAGGGGTCGCGACCCACAGGTTGAGAACCGCTGTGTTAGAGGGACGGGGCGAAGCTGGAGAGCAGAGGCCAGATGAAAGCACGGGGCATCCATTCCAGGGGGTTTTCCTTGCCCTCCAGGCCCAGAGCTCAGGAGCCTCCTGATGACCCCGCCTACCTGAGGTGGCTGACCTGTGACCCCTATTGAGCGGCCCCTGGTTTCCCACGCTCACCTGGGTGCTGGCCTCCTGTCAGCCCGCTCTCAGCCATGCAGGGCTCCGTCCTCTGTTCCAAGGAGGAGATCACCTCGGGCTTAGAGCAGCAGAGCCCTGAATGATAGAGAAAAGGGAGATGGTCGTGCTGTGAGGGGAGAGGGCTGGAGAGGGCGGCCCGCAGCGGACAGGGGAGGTGGGAGCGGGGGGGCCCCGTACCCAGTGACACCAGGTTCCGGTAGTTCTCCAGCATCACGTCTCTGTATAGGGCCTTCTGTGCGCAGCTCAGCCGGCCCCACTCCTCCGGGGAGAAAGCGACGTCCACGTCCCCAAACGTCACCGCGCTCTGGAAGGACAGACCACGTGTCTGCTCGGCCCCTCGTGACGGGGCTGCGATGGACTAGGCGGTGTCCCCCAGATTCGAAGGTGAAGTGCTAACCCCAGGACGCCCCAGTGTGACTGCCTGTGGAGGTAGGGCCCTAGAAGAGGTGAGGAAAAGTGCCACGGAGTCACGTGGTCAGGCCCTAAACAGTCTGACGGGTGTCCTTCTAAGATGAGGGAGCAGCACCAGGAACGAGGGAGCAGAGGCGGCAGGAGGGGGGCCGCCTACACGCTGAGCAAGGAGGCCCCAGGAGAACCAACCCGGCGGGCGCCTTGACCTTGAACTTGTGGCCACCGGAACCGTGAGAGAAGATACGGCTGATGTGTAGGTGCCCCCGACCTGTGGTGCTTTGCCATGGAGCCCTCACAACCGGACCTGGGATTGAAGAATTGCCTTCTCTTGGTCCCGGGGAGAGAATATACACACGAGGAATACTAGCTGGTGATCTGGAAATCTAGTGTCATGTCATCAACCCCAGAGAAAAGAGAGAGACACGGAGACCGCCCCTGCCCCCTGGGGGACTGGCGCATCTGTGTGGGTGAAAGGAGGTACAGGCAAGAAACAATTGTAAATGGCCCTGACCGGTGTGGCTCAGTGGATAGAGCATCAGCCTGCAGACTCAAGGGTCCCAGGTTCGATTCCGGTCAAGGGCATGTACCTTGGTTGTGGGCACATCCCCAGTAGGAGATGTACAGGAGGCAGCTGATCGATGTTTCTCTCTCATCGATGTTTCTAACTCTCTATCCCTCTCTCTTCCTCTCTGTAAAAAATCAATAAAATATATTTAAAAAGACAAATAAATAAATGGAAAATACCTTCGGGTGAGGATAAAAATAATGTTGAAAAACAAACAGATAATAAAGTAAGTTTAAAAAAGAAGAAAAAAATAAATTACAGCATGGAGAACACAGTCAATAATATTGCAACAACTATGTATGGTGTGTGTGTGGGGGGGGGGGTCACTTTGTAAATTACATAAATGCCTAATCACTGCACTGTACACCTGAAAGTAATATGATAGAGTACGTCAACTGTCACTGAAAAATACAGTGAAAAAATGACCTCAACAATTAAAAAAATAAAAATATTACACAGTACGCAGTCCAAAAAGCAAGGGTGCACGTCAGCTAGGAGGCAGGACCTGTTAACTCACCTGGGACGTGACTTGGGGGTCCTTTCCTGTCCCTACAGGCTCCTGCGGGAGCCCCCTCCGCTGGAGAGGGGCGGGGTCCCCGGAAGGCGGAGCTGGGGGGTGGGGAGGGGGAGAGAAAGGAGCGGTCAGGTCTACCAGGTCCCGAATCACCAGCCGGCACACGCTGGGTCCCAGGGGAGTCCTCCTCCAGCCACGCTCGGAAAGGGCTCCCGCTGGCTCAGGGGCTGACCTCTGACCTAGGAACCAGGGGGTCAGGGTTCGGTTCCCGATCAGGGCACAGGCCCGGGGGGCGGGCCCGATCATCAATGGGGGGCTTGCAGGAGGCAGCTGATCGATGTTTCTAACTCTCTATCCCTCTCCCTTCCTCTCGGTGAAAACTCAATAAAAAATGTTTAAAAAAACAAAACAAAACGGCTTCCTCAGGTGGAGAACCCACCAGCAGCAGAGGCCGGCTGTGCGGGGGCCGTTCCTCCCCCCGGCGGCCCCGGGAGGGGCGGGGTGT
>NW_006282878.1:392519-396695 GCF_000327345.1 Myotis davidii
TCAGCGGCGCCGCCCCCGCCTCTGCCCCCGCCCAGCCCACCACCACGCACGGCGCGCAAGAGCCAACAGCGCGACGACGCCGGAAGTGGGCGTGTCCTCCTCCGCCGCGCCGTCTGGGAAATGTAGTCCCGCCGAGGGGGCAAAGGCCACCGGCAGAATGCAGACAGACGGGGAGGTTCAACCCGGGTTGGCGTGACCTCCTTCGGGGACCCTCCCCCTCAGGACCGGCTGGGCCGGGCCAGACCGGAACCATAGGGCACCCCGAGTGACAGAGCCGCGCCCCTGGGATCCTGGGGGTCGGTGCCTGGTTGGAGGGGTTGCTAGGCTGGGCGGCCAGGAGAATGGACACAAGGCGGGGCTCCGGGCAGGTTGGGGAGGAGGGCTCAGGTGGGCCTCCATCGGGGTGTGGCTGTCGACAGAATGGGGAACAGGGCCGCTGGGCAACGCGGGGACTCTGATGGCTTGATCCCCAGTGCGGGGCGTGCAGGGGGCAGCGGATCAATGATTCTCTCTTGTCATTGATGATTCTCTCTCTCTCTCCCTTCCTTTCTGAAATCAATTTTAATAAGTGCAGCGCTAACCGGTGTGGCTCAATGGATAGAGCGACCGCCTGCGAGACTGAAGGGTCCCGGGTTCGATTCCGGTCAAGGGCATGTGCCTTGGTTGCGAGCACATCCCCAGTAGGGGGTGTGCAGGAGGCAGCTGATCGATATTTCCCTCTCATCGATGTTTCTGACTCTATCCCTCTCCCTTCCTCTCTGTAAAAAATCAGTAAAAATATTAAAAACATATATAAACATCTTATTTAAAAAAATAAAATAAAAATTTAAAAAATGCATTTAAAACTATTAACATGCTTGGCTTGGAGGTTAGTCCATATTTTTCTTTCATATCCAGGTTGGGGTTTCTGTACCTAAACCACAAAGACAAAGCATGCCCATGGGGCGCTGTGTTCGATGATGTCTGAAATAACAATCTGTGTTTATTTGCTTGTGTATCATCTAACTCCCCTAAAAATGTGTGCTCTGTGGGAATACTTCTGTTCGTCTTACTTCTGTTTACAATGGCTCCTGGTACAGAGCGAGTAACTCAATCAATACTAGTAGACGTGGAATGGAGGCATTTTAAAAATATATATATTATATTGACTTCAGAGAGGGAAAGATAGAAACATTAATGATGAGAGAGAATCATTGATTGGCACGTCCCCCACTGGGGACTGAGCCCGCAACCTGGGCATGTGCCCTTGACTGGAATCGAACCGTGGAACTTTCAGTCCCCAGGCTGACGCTCTATCCACTGGGCCAGACCAGGTAGGGCTAAACTTTTTCTTTTAAAAAAAAATATATATTTTATTGATTTTTTACAGAGAGGGAGAGAGATAGTTAGAAACATCGACCAGACGCCTCCTGCACACCCCGCACTGGGGCTGTGCCCCCAACCAAGGTACATGCCCTTGACCAGAATCGAACGCGGGACCCTTCAGTCCGCAGGCCGACGCTCTATTCATTGAGCCACACGAGCTAGGGCTGAACTTTTTTTCAGTGGACGTGTTTTTATGCCTGACCTGTAAATAAATGCCCGCCAAAAACCAGAGGAGCTTGTCCTATTCTGAGATTTCCACATGTAGAGGCGATCCCTGTCCCCTCTAGGGTGATCTAATGAAAAACCCTATGAAATCCTAGGATCAAAGAGGAAAGGAAGAAAGGAGGGAGGGAGGGAGGAAGGAAGGAAAAAAGAAAAAATGACATTATTGGTGAAAACCACCATTCCCGGTGCTCAGAGGCTGTTTCCTGATGCAGCAGCGCCATCGTGTGGACAGAAGCACCAACTACAACAGTTCAATGTCCTGGAAACGGAGATTTTTCCCCCAGTTGTTCTCCTTCCCCCTGTCATCCCCGCTCAAGGGCAAGTCAACTCAGACTGAATGATTAGAAATCAAGGGACCCAGCCCTAGCCGGTTTGGCTCAGTGGATAGAGCGTCGGCCTGCGGACTCAAGGGTCCCAGGTTTGATTCCAGTCAAGGGCATGTACCTTGGTTGCGGGCACATCCCCAGTGGGAGATGTGCAGGAGGCAGCTGATCGATGTTTCTCTCTCATCGATGTTTCTAACTCTCTATCCCTCTCTCTTCCTCTCTGTAAAAAATCAATAAAATATACTTTTTAAAAAATTAAGGGACCCAAAAGGCCTTGCTGGTCAAATGAAAATACAAGTATATTAAGGGGTGAGCGGCAGTTCAGTTCTACATGAAAGAGTGAGAGCTACCCTTTCAGGAAAATTTTACCCCTTTCTCTGCCTCCCTAAGAGCTACTATCTCAATGGAGCCTTCATTATTATTCTTTTAAGGTTCCCCTGAAATGCCTGGACCCGATTCCTTGTGTTTCGGCCAAGACGAAAGCTGATGTTGTCTGCCGATGGAGGCAGCTACCCAGACCCAGGCGGTTAGGGTCAGGGGCAGAGCAGGGCTGGACAGAGTCACGTCAGCCATGCCTCAGACCAGACCTTACAAAACACCAACACTGGTTCCCTGGAAACACCAAGGCTGGTTCGGTCAAGAGCCAGTGATGCGAGAAGGCCTTTCTTTTTTTTTTTTTTTTTTTTTTTTTCTTTCCTTAAAAAAAATTTATTTATTGTCTAAAGTTTTACATGTCTCCTTTTCCCCAATTGACATCTCCCCCACCCCTTTCTTTGTGTTTTTGCTATAATTTATTTCACAGGGTATTTGGATGGTTTGTAATTTATTATATTACAAATAACGTTAGATAAGATAGTCTGGTACAGATATAATGCATTTATATAACTATCCTATATAATAAAAGCCCAGCGACCATAACGGCAGAATAGCCAGAATGACCGCTCAACCAGTCCCTATGAGATGCACCGACCACCTCTTGGTCTCTTTACCCGGCTGGCAGGCTCCGATCGCCAGCACTTTATTTAATATAAAAAGTCTTATTAAATAACAATGCTAAAGTCTGAATTAAATATTCCCTGAGTCTAACAATCTCTTCTTCCAAGCCTGTCTGCCTCCCTCCTTCCCCTAAGTCTGCTCCTCAGCCTCCATTAAAGCCAGGTCTTTAGAGACAACCAGCATCCACTTTGAGAACCTAGAAATGAATGTTAGACCTTCAGTCTCTGTGCTTCTATACCCTCTAGCTGAAGAATCTCTCTGGGAGATGTACATATGCGGGAGGTCTTGGCAGTTACTCTTCAGAGTTGTGCACTTTGAGTTGTAGATACCTCTTCTTGAAGCTCAGGTGCTGCGACATTGCTGTCTTCTGGAACCACGGAGGCACGACGCTGGAGACCTTGGCTCTCAGGGGAGTCAGCCAAGATGAGCTTGTTCTCTTCTTCGTCTTCCATCTTACTTGCCTTGTCAGATTCTGAAAAAACCTGAGGGATCACCGAGGTGGGGGAAGTACAAAGATCTGGGTTCAGATTGTCGGTGTTTTCCTTTTCTCTGTCCTCAGAAGTTCTTCCTGGCTTCTGTGGTGGCTGTGGATCAAGAGGAATCTCGAAAGTGGCCCTAGAACTAGGACTTGGAGGCCCAGCCCCCAAAGAGGCCCTGGGGCTGGTGGGTGAACCCGGTTCAGAGGCTGCAGGACTGGAGGGTATGTTCCCTGAGGGGGTTCTGGAGCTGGGAGTGGCTCTGGGTGGAGGAGGCCTATTAGGGGGTGCTGAGGTCCTCTGGACAGGGGCTCTCTTCTTTAGTTGTTTAGACCCTTCACTTGAGGTTCGGGTTCGGAGGACAACTTCTGGGAGAGATGCAGGCTGCTCTGAAGGGATCAGGGCTCTGCCTGGGGATGGATCTGGGGAGCTAGAGAAAACTTCCTCCTGGGACTCGCCACCCTCAGTGGGCTGGGGAGAAGAGGGCTGGGCCGAGAAGGCCCTTCTTACTAGGAGCAGTCTTAGGCCAGCTTTGTGAAATTGTTTAAGATTATATATATTGATTTCAGAGAGGGAGGATAGAAATATCAACGGTGAGAGAAAATCATTGTTCAGCTGCCTCCTGCACGCCCCCTACTGGGGATGGAGCCCACTACCCGGGCATGTGCCCTGACCGGGAATGGTACCGTGACCCCCTGGTTCATAGGTTGATGCTCAACCTCTGAGCCACACTGGCCGGGTTCTAAGTTCTTTTTTTTTTAAGTGTAGAAACTTGCAACCATTTTACA
>NW_006282878.1:396800-404873 GCF_000327345.1 Myotis davidii
AAGAGAGGAATTGTGTGAGGAAATGAGACACATTTGTGATGCATTTATCAAGGAGCCACTTAGCGTTGAGGTGCAGTTTGAAATGGGTAACTGAGTCTGTGTGTGTGGGTGAAACCCAAGATCAGAGGTGAATGTGTACTTCGTCTGTAACAGGGTGATGGAGCCTTAGCAATGGAAGGGACTGGTTACCTGTGGAAAGTGGCGGATTGACTAGTTGGTAGTAAGAGAAATCAGAAACTTTTCCACTCCCGTTCCAAGGTGACATTTTAGTTCACACTTCCTTTAAAAAGGGAAACATCCAAATTCCATATTATATATATGTTCATGTGATTTTTAAGTTGTGATTAACAATAATAATATTTAATTTTAGAGATAGGGAGAAGCATCCATTCATTGTGCGTATGTTCATGTGATTTTTAAGGTATGATTGCAATAATTATTTAATTTTAGAGATAGGGAGAAGCATCCATTTGTTGTCCCACGTATTTATACATTCACTGGTTGAATCTGGTAGGTGCCCTGACCAGGGATTGGACCCCCAACCTTGGTGTATGGGACAATGCTCCAATCAACAGAGTTACCCCGGCCAGGGGATGAATTTATCTTCAGGGCCAGACAGCAAATGCAGGCTTTGTGATTAGTCTTCCTCCAACCACTCAGCTCTGCCGATTGTAGACAATAACTAAATAAATGAGCATGGCTGTGTCCCAATAAAACTTTATTTATGAAAACAGGCAGCAGGCCAGACTTGGTTTGTTGACCACTATACCTGGCAGAATTGGATACTACATAATGATAAATGGTATGGTTCATAAATAGAGCGTAAGTAACAGTCAAACATAAATTAAAAAGTAAAAATTTCTGGAAACTCATGATCTTTTTTCTTTCTTTCTTTCTTTCTAGTACATTGACTTTTAATTACAGTTTTCTAGATATTTGACAGGAATCTCCTTCTGTTTTTTTTCCCCCAGAGTAATTTCTAGGCCATCTTTTTGGAGTTCCTTTTAAAAACGTTTTTTCTTCCTTTTAAATAGAGCAACAAACTTTGTTGCTTTTCAGATCCGAAATTCATGATCTTAATTTAAAAAAAAGTTCAATTTTAGGGAATTCTGAACCAATATTTCAAATAATACAAGACCAGGGAAAATTGAAAAGTAAAAATTTCTGGAAACTCATGATCTTGATTAAAAAAAAAAGTTCAATTTTAGGGAATTCTGAAACAATATTTCAAATAATACAAGACCAGGGAAAATTTATCACTATAACTTACAGGCATAAATAAATAGAATCTTATGTCACACACACACACACACAAAGCCCTAGCCAGTTTGGCTCAGTGGACAGAGCATAGAGAGTCAGCCTGTGGACTGAAGGGTCTTGGGTTCCGTTGCATCAAGGGCTCATACCTTGGTTGGGGTGCATGCGGGAGGCAACCAATCAGTGAGTCTCTCACAAATCAATTTTTTTTGTATCTTTCCTCCTGCTTTCCACTCTCTCTAAAAAGCAATGGAGCCCTAACCGGTGTGGCTCAGTGGATAGAGCGTCGGCCTGCGGACTAAAAGGTCCCAGGTTCGATTCCGGTCAAGGGCATGTACCTTGGTTGCAGGCACATCCCCAGTAGGAGATGTGCAGGAGGCGGCTGATCGATGTTTCTAACTCTCTATCCCTCTCCCTTCCTCTCTGTAAAAAATCAATAATATATATATATATTTTAAAAAGCAATGGAAAAATATCCTTGGGTAAGGATTAACAATAAACGTGTGTGTATATGCATGTCTGTGTGTTATGAACTATACAGAAATCAACTCGTACTTAGCCATAAAGAAAAATGTCAAAAATTTAAAGAGTAGGTATTGGCTTCTAGGCCACAGGTACCCATCAACTTTAGCGGAAAAGGTTTCTCTTCCTCACAGAACAAGGCGTCAAAGAAAATCTCAGAAGTGGTCTCCTTGCTCAGTGTTGCCAGGGCTGTTGAGTCAGCTTCTCTGTTTTGTCTCTTGGTTCCAAGATGGCTGCAGTAGCTCTGGGCGTCATGTCTTAGAGGAAAATGTTTAAGAGCAGAAGTGAGAGGAGAGGGAGTCTTCCTAATACATGTCTCTTCTGAAGGAGGAGAATCCTTCCCAGGACCCACAGGCCCCTGGAATAGACAGACCATCTTGAGCTGCAGAGGCTGAAAATCGGCACCGGACACCTTCAGATTCTAAGGCCACGACACAGATGGGCCAATAGGAAGGGGAAATGAGTATGGCTATTAGGCAGGCAACCAACCGCTCCGTCCGTGACAGAAGGTATAAAAATAACCCCAAACAATCAAATGAGCTGGGAACTAAGACACCATCGCCTAAAATTAGTTTACTCCAGGGTCAGGAGGAAATAAAAACTCACATTATTGTAAGACGACCACTTTCTACTTCATCGTTTTGTAATAATTTGTTCTTTCATCATAGTGATGTTTGGTGTCCTCTCTTCTGGCTTCTTGAATAGTACAGTTAATATATTTGAGTATAATCTTTTTTAAAAAAATATATTTTACTGATTTTTTACAGAGAGGAAGGGAGAGAGATAGAGAGTTAGAAACATCGATAAGAGAGAGACATCGATCAGCTGCCTCCTGCACATCTCCTACTGGGGATGTGCCTGCAACCCAGGTACATGCCCTTGACCGGAATCGAACCTGGGACCCTTCAGTCCGCAGGCCGACGCTCTATCCACTGAGCCAAACAGGTTTCGGCTATTTGAGTGTAATCTTACAGGTTTTCATGTCTCACAACATTTAAAGTCTGTTGGGATGTAAAAAACTCTGTCATTCTTTAAAAAATTTGAGAGAGAAACATGGTCCCCCCGATTTATGCATTCATTGGTTGATTCTTGTATGTGTCCTGAGGGGATCAAACCTGAAACCTTGGCTTATCGAGACAATGCTCCACCCAACTGAGCGACCTGGCCAACCTCTCATTGCCGTTTTCCTCTTTGCCATTTATTAAAACTGCAAGATTTATTTCCTTGTTAACCCAAGAGTCATTTGGCTGTTTCCTTTTTTTTTTCTTTTCAATTTCCTAGACAATTTAAACCTTTGGCTAATGTTAAAATTATTACACGGGTAGCTAGAAAAGGCGAATCAAGAATGTACGAGAGACAAAACGTTTTCCAAAATTTCCCTGCTTCATTGATAATCACAGTCTAAACAATTTATAGCCATAAAAAATGTTCTTCAGTATGAAATTTATGAGTCGGGAGGAAGGACAGCTCTGAATGAAGGCTCTCTGGATTGTTGTAGTCTTCGTTTTTCTGCAAGATGAAAGGAGGAAGCTGTGATTAGCCTGAGCCAATGGGGTCGCCTCATTACTTCCATTCATGGATTGCATGACTGGACTAAGCCAATGGGCTCTCTCCATTGCTTCCATTCATGGATTGCATGACTAGCCTAAGCCAATGGGCTCTCCCCATTACTTCCATTCATGGATTGCATGACTAGCCTAAGCCAATAGGGTCTCATTACTTCCATTCATCCATTGCATGACTAGCCTAAGCCAATGGGCTCTCTCAATTACATCCATTCATGGATTGCATGACTAGCCTAAGCCAATGGGCTCTCTCAATTACATCCATTCATGGATTGCATGACTAGCCTAAGCCAATGGGCTCTCTCAATTACATCCATTCATGGATTGCATGACTAGCCTAAGCCAATGGGCTCTCTCAATTACATCCATTCATGGATTGCATGACTAGCCTAAGCCAATGGGCTCTCTCAATTACATCCATTCATGGATTGCATGACTAGCCTAAGCCAATGGGCTCTCTCAATTACATCCATTCATGGATTGCATGACTAGCCTAAGCCAATGGGCTCTCTCAATTACATCCATTCATGGATTGCATGACTAGCCTAAGCCAATGGGCTCTCTCAATTACATCCATTCATGGATTGCATGACTAGCCTAAGCCAATGGGCTCTCTCAATTACATCCATTCATGGATTGCATGACTAGCCTAAGCCAATGGGCTCTCTCAATTACATCCATTCATGGATTGCATGACTAGCCTAAGCCAATGGGCTCTCTCAATTACATCCATTCATGGATTGCATGACTAGCCTAAGCCAATGGGCTCTCTCAATTACATCCATTCATGGATTGCATGACTAGCCTAAGCCAATGGGCTCTCTCAATTACATCCATTCATGGATTGCATGACTAGCCTAAGCCAATGGGCTCTCTCAATTACATCCATTCATGGATTGCATGACTAGCCTAAGCCAATGGGCTCTCTCAATTACATCCATTCATGGATTGCATGACTAGCCTAAGCCAATGGGCTCTCTCAATTACATCCATTCATGGATTGCATGACTAGCCTAAGCCAATGGGGTCTCCTTATTACTTCCATTCATGGACTGCATGACTAGCCTAAGCCAATGGGCTCTCTCCATTACTTCCATTCATGGATTGCATGACTAGCCTAAGCCAATGGGGTCGCCCCATTACATCCATTCATGGATTGCATGACTAGCCTAAGCCAATGGGGTCTCCTTATTACTTCCATTCATGGATTGCATGACTAGCCTAAGCCAATGGGGCCTCCTCATTACTCCCATTCATGGATTGCATGACTAGCCTAAGCCAATGGGCTCTCTCCATTCCTTCCATTCATGGATTGCATGACTAGCCTAAGCCAATGGGCTCTCTCCATTCCTTCCATTCATGGATTGCATGACTAGCCTAAGCCAATGGGCTCTCTCCATTCCTTCCATTCATGGATTGCATGACTAGCCTAAGCCAATGGGCTCTCTCCATTACTTCCATTCATGGATTGCATGACTAGCCTAAGCCAATGGGCTCTCTCCATTCCTTCCATTCATGGATTGCATGACTAGCCTAAGCCAATGGGCTCTCTCCATTCCTTCCATTCATGGATTGCATGACTAGCCTAAGCCAATGGGCTCTCTCCATTCCTTCCATTCATGGATTGCATGACTAGCCTAAGCCAATGGGCTCTCTCCATTCCTTCCATTCATGGATTGCATGACTAGCCTAAGCCAATGGGCTCTCTCCATTCCTTCCATTCATGGATTGCATGACTAGCCTAAGCCAATGGGCTCTCTCCATTCCTTCCATTCATGGATTGCATGACTAGCCTAAGCCAATGGGCTCTCTCCATTCCTTCCATTCATGGATTGCATGACTAGCCTAAGCCAATGGGCTCTCTCCATTCCTTCCATTCATGGATTGCATGACTAGCCTAAGCCAATGGGCTCTCTCCATTCCTTCCATTCATGGATTGCATGACTAGCCTAAGCCAATGGGCTCTCTCCATTCCTTCCATTCATGGATTGCATGACTAGCCTAAGCCAATGGGCTCTCTCCATTCCTTCCATTCATGGATTGCATGACTAGCCTAAGCCAATGGGCTCTCTCCATTCCTTCCATTCATGGATTGCATGACTAGCCTAAGCCAATGGGCTCTCTCCATTACTTTCATTCATGGATTGCATGACTAGCCTAAGCCAATGGGCTCTCTCCATTACTTTCATTCATGGATTGCATGACTAGCCTAAGCCAATGGGCTCTCTCCATTACTTCCATTCATGGATTGCATGACTAGCCTAAGCCAATGGGCTCTCTCCATTACTTCCATTCATGGATTGCATGACTAGCCTAAGCCAATGGGCTCTCTCCATTACTTCCATTCATGGATTGCATGACTAGCCTAAGCCAATGGGCTCTCTCCATTACTTCCATTCATGGATTGCATGACTAGCCTAAGCCAATGGGCTCTCTCCATTACTTCCATTCATGGATTGCATGACTAGCCTAAGCCAATGGGCTCTCTCCATTACTTCCATTCATGGATTGCATGACTAGCCTAAGCCAATGGGCTCTCTCCATTACTTCCATTCATGGATTGCATGACTAGCCTAAGCCAATGGGCTCTCTCCATTACTTCCATTCATGGATTGCATGACTAGCCTAAGCCAATGGGCTCTCTCCATTACTTCCATTCATGGATTGCATGACTAGCCTAAGCCAATGGGCTCTCATTACTTCCATTCATCCATTGCATGACTAGCCTAAGCCAATGGGGTCGCCCCATTACTTCCATTCATGGATTGCATGACTAGCCTAAGCCAATGGGCTCTCTCCATTACTTCCATTCATGGATTGCATGACTAGCCTAAGCCAATGGGCTCTCTCCATTACTTCCATTCATGGATTGCATGACTAGCCTAAGCCAATGGGCTCTCTCCATTACTTCCATTCATGGATTGCATGACTAGCCTAAGCCAATGGGCTCTCTCCATTACTTCCATTCATGGATTGCATGACTAGCCTAAGCCAATGGGCTCTCTCCATTACTTCCATTCATGGATTGCATGACTAGCCTAAGCCAATGGGCTCTCTCCATTACTTCCATTCATGGATTGCATGACTAGCCTAAGCCAATGGGCTCTCTCCATTACTTCCATTCATGGATTGCATGACTAGCCTAAGCCAATGGGCTCTCTCCATTACTTCCATTCATGGATTGCATGACTAGCCTAAGCCAATGGGCTCTCTCCATTACTTCCATTCATGGATTGCATGACTAGCCTAAGCCAATGGGCTCTCTCCATTACTTCCATTCATGGATTGCATGACTAGCCTAAGCCAATGGGCTCTCTCCATTACTTCCATTCATGGATTGCATGACTAGCCTAAGCCAATGGGCTCTCTCCATTACTTCCATTCATGGATTGCATGACTAGCCTAAGCCAATGGGCTCTCTCCATTACTTCCATTCATGGATTGCATGACTAGCCTAAGCCAATGGGCTCTCTCCATTACTTCCATTCATGGATTGCATGACTAGCCTAAGCCAATGGGCTCTCTCCATTACTTCCATTCATGGATTGCATGACTAGCCTAAGCCAATGGGCTCTCTCCATTACTTCCATTCATGGATTGCATGACTAGCCTAAGCCAATGGGCTCTCTCCATTACTTCCATTCATGGATTGCATGACTAGCCTAAGCCAATGGGGTCTCTCCATTACTTCCATTCATGAATTGCATGACTAGCCTAAGCCAATGGGCTCTCTCCATTACTTCCATTCATGAATTGCATGACTAGCCTAAGCCAATGGGCTCTCTCCATTACTTCCATTCATGAATTGCATGACTAGCCTAAGCCAATGGGCTCTCTCCATTACTTCCATTCATGAATTGCATGACTAGCCTAAGCCAATGGGCTCTCTCCATTACTTCCATTCATGAATTGCATGACTAGCCTAAGCCAATGGGCTCTCTCCATTACTTCCATTCATGAATTGCATGACTAGCCTAAGCCAATGGGCTCTCTCCATTACTTCCATTCATGAATTGCATGACTAGCCTAAGCCAATGGGCTCTCTCCATTACTTCCATTCATGAATTGCATGACTAGCCTAAGCCAATGGGCTCTCTCCATTACTTCCATTCATGAATTGCATGACTAGCCTAAGCCAATGGGCTCTCTCCATTACTTCCATTCATGAATTGCATGACTAGCCTAAGCCAATGGGCTCTCTCCATTACTTCCATTCATGAATTGCATGACTAGCCTAAGCCAATGGGCTCTCTCCATTACTTCCATTCATGAATTGCATGACTAGCCTAAGCCAATGGGCTCTCTCCATTACTTCCATTCATGAATTGCATGACTAGCCTAAGCCAATGGGCTCTCTCCATTACTTCCATTCGTTGAAAAGGAAGAACAAATGTCTCACACTTGCTGACTTCAAAACATATGACAAAGCTATAGTAATTAAAACAGTGTGGCGCTGGCCTAAAGGCAGATATTCAGACCAATGGAAGAAAAGAAAGAGCCCCAAAATAAAACCCTCACACATGTGGTCGGATGATCTTTGACACAGGTGCCAAGACCACACAATGAAGAAAGAACAGTCTTTTCCATATATGGTGCTGAGGAACTTGGATATCGACATACAAAAGAATGAAGCAAGACCCTTACATCACACCAAATACAAACATTAACTCAACATGAATGGAAGACCTACACAGGACCTAAAACTATAAAGCTCCCAGAAGAAAACAGA
>NW_006282879.1:0-694 GCF_000327345.1 Myotis davidii
GTATTACAAAGGGTATTGCATATGTGTCCTTTTCCCCCCCCCACCCTTGAGAGTCCCCTGGCTTCCTCTACCCCCAGTGTCTTATGTCCATTGGTTATGCTTATATTCATGCATACAAGTCCTTCGGTTGATCTCTTACCCTCCTCCATCCTGCTCCCCAACCCTCCCCGGCCTTCCTGCTGCAGTTTGACAATCTGTTTGAGGCAGCTCTGCCTCTGTATTTATTATTATTCATAAGTTTATAATGGTCCCTATTATCCATGAATGAGTGAGATCATGTGGTATTTTTCCTTCATTGACTGGCTTATTTCACTTAGCAAAATGCTCTCCAGTTCCATCCATGCCATTGCAAATGGTAAGAGTTCCTGCTTTTTTACAGCAGCATAGTATTCCATCGTGTAGATGTACCACAGTTTTCAAATCCATTCATCTACTGATGGGCACTTAGGCTGTTTCCAGATCTTAGCTATGGTGAATTGAAGCACTGTTTTTTGATAAAAAATCTCCATAAAGTGGGAATAGAGGGATCATACCTCAACATAGTAAAAGCCATATATGACAAACATGCACCCAACATCATATTCAATGGGCAAAAACTAAAAGTGTTTCCTTAATAACAGGAACAAGACAAGAATGTCCGCTTTCACCACTCTTATTCAACACTGGTGGCCTGGTGCATGAAATTCATGCACAT
>NW_006282880.1:0-854 GCF_000327345.1 Myotis davidii
GGGATGACGGACACACAGTTCCTGTCCCCAGCTGTGACTGTGCAGCAGGACCAGCCCTGATGATACCGGGCGGGGGGAGGGGAGGTTGCACCGTGGGACTGCGTGTGCTGGGGGCGTGGACCAGGAGGGGAGGTCTGCAGGCCTGGAAGGGACCGCCTGCCCTGGCCGTGTGGTGCTGCCCTCCCTGTAGCAGGTGCTCCCCCTGTGATCCTAGGGAGGCAGGGAGGGCTGCCCTAGACACACTCAGGCAGGCACACATGGCAGCCAGGAGGGCGGCTGCCCCACACTAGTCATGGGGGAGGTCCGTTTCTTTTCCCTTCAGGGCAGATGTCAATTTGAGACAAAAAAGAGAAGGAGCTGGAGGACAGCAAACAGTCACGGAAAGCCAACACGGCCTTTCCTCCTGAGACCCCATCACCCGCCCCTCAGACCACCCAGGGGAAGCAGGCCCTGGAGCGGGCACAGGCTACATTGTGCACACGTGGTGCGCACACTCTGCCCTGTCCTGGCTCCCGCCCTCACCAGGTGCCACTGTCCTGGTCTAGGCAGAGTGTTTCCACGTGTTCTAGAAAGCTCTATGTGTAGTAAGGGTGGGCTCCGCAACCCTCCAACCCTTCGCTTTCCCAGAGCCGCCCTGTTTGGCCTGTACCGGAGTTCTGCGTGAAATTTCCTTTGTTAACGAAATTGTTTGAGCCCAGCCCCAGACCTCACAGACACAGAAACACAGGCTATCATCCCGTACAGCTCATGCCCACTGTGCACGGGGCCAGGCACTCAGGGGAGGCGGGACCCCTCCTGGGGCATCTCCAGAATCCGGGTCTGTGCTCCTGGGCGGGCTCCCCTGAGCTGTGGCA
>NW_006282880.1:2268-3534 GCF_000327345.1 Myotis davidii
CTCGGACCTGGACCAGAGGGGAGACCTGGATAGCAAAGTCACAGAGAGGGATGGGGTGGGGCTGGCGCCACCTGGCTGCAGAGCTGGCTTGGATGGGGGACATAACCACTAGCCAGAAAGTGACTGTGCTGGCAGCCCGCCCAGACCTGGGAGGCTGTTCTCTCCATCTGTGCAGGGAGCGGGCAGAACGGCCAACAAGGAGGGCCTGAGCCATGCAGTCTGTGTGCAGTTACTCTGCGCTGCCGCTGGGCAGGAGGCGGTCCTCGGCCATCTGTCAATAAACGGGAAGGCTGTGCTCCAGTGACACTTTACTTGTGGACACTGTCCTTTGGATTCTATAGAGTTTTTTTTTAATGTCATTCTTTAAAAAATTTTTTTTAATCATTTGAAAATGTAAAGACTTACTAGCTCACAGGCCATACAAAAGCGAGTGGCAAGTCCTAGCTAGGTTGGCTCAGTGGTTAGAGCGTCAGCCCATGGACTGAAGGGTCTCGGGTTCAATTTCCAAGCACAGTTTCACATCTTGAAATGGTTTCATTACAAGTAAAAATCACTTAGTGAGCTACATTCCACTTCACTTAGTGTGTAGCTTGATTTGCTATTTGAGCAGCAACAACCACTAGAGTAGCTGTTAACATTCAAAATCACTAGGGATAGAAAGAGCATTGCTTTCGTTGCAATAGGAATAATTCAAAACAACTCCCTCCACTAAACACTTCCTTAATCTTTTTCCTTCCTCAATGAACCCAGTATTTAACTTACAGTCAAACTCATCTTAGCCAATGGTCCCACTGGTACAGGATGGTATGGAAACAAGGTACACACCCCTGGTTCTACCAGAAGGGCCATAGTTCACTGATACCACTGGGATCCTATCTAATAAAAGACAAAAAGGGTAATTAACCATACCTCCGCTACGCTTCCCATTGGCTAATCAGTGATATATGCAAATTAACTGCCAACAAAGATGGCGGCCGGCAGCCATGCAGTTGAAGCGAGCAGGAGGCTTGCTTGTTCCAGTGATGGAGGAAGCCAAGGTTCCTGCCGCGGCTCAGCTCCATCTCAAAAGCAACAATGTTGCAATTATACAAGGTAAATAAACCCCAGATACCTGCTTTCAGCCAGCGGTGGCCACAGAGCTGGAGCGAGCAGGAGCCAGCTCTCAGCTCCACTGAAGGCAACAAAGTTTCAATTATAGAAGGTAAATAAATCCGAGAATAAAAAAAAAGAAAGGAAAAAAAGGAGAGGCTGGGAGCTTCAGTCACC
>NW_006282880.1:3631-9600 GCF_000327345.1 Myotis davidii
ATCCAGGCTGAGGGCTGTCAGTACAGCAGTGGTGGTGGGAGCCTCTCCTGCCTCCTCAGCCGTGGTAAGGATGTCTGCAGCTTAGGGCTACTCCTCGCTGACAAGTGGACATGCCCTGAGGGCTGCCGGGTTGCCAGAGGGATGTCTGATTGCCATCTTAGGCCCAATCCCCCAGGGAGCAGGCCTAAGCCAGCAAGTGGTCATCCCCTAAGGAGTCCCAGACTGCGAGAGGGCACAGGCCGGGCTGAGGGACCCCCCATCCTGAGTGCACAAATTTTTGTGCACTGGGCCTCTAGTAATCTACAATTAAAATTAAAACCATTGTCAAAACTTTTTAAGAAAAAAGATAAAGAATGCCATCTGTAGATGAGTATTTCAGAAGGAGGCATGCTTATTTAAGAGGGACCCATGCAAAGATGTGGCCGAATCTCCTAAAGGTGCTCATTCTCATGTGAACACTCTTGCTCTGAGGGGAGAAACATTCCTTTCATTTCTATTTGCTGTGAATGGAAACCAGCCAGTCTATAAACCAAGACAGCATTCCCCAGGTATCCAAAAAGGGAAACCCAAATGTCTAAGTGAATTTTACATTTTACTTCATTTTAATCAATATAAATATAATTTTATAAAGTTACATGTGGCTGCAGGGCTGGTGTTGCTTAGTGGTTGAGTGTGGACTCATCAATCAGGAGGTTACAGTTTGATTCCCGGTCAGGGCACAGGCCTGGGTTGCAGGCTTGATACCCCATAGGAGCTGAGCAGGAGGCAGCCAATCTGTGATTCTTTCTCTCCCTCCCTCCCTCTCCCTTCCTCTCTCTAAAATCAATAAAAACATATTTTTTAAAACTTGTATGTGGCTAATAATTGACCGTATTGGATGAGTAGTTTAAGACACTAAGAACCCGTTGTGAAACAGTCATCCCTGAATCTCAGGACACCTTTCCTCCACAAGTCCACACAGAAGACATGGATAGGGCCATTAGTGTTCACAGCAGAAACAGGAAGCTCACCATCAGACACTTCCCAACTGCCCTTCCCCTGACCCCCTCCTCCTCCTGGGTGGGGCACCTTTTTCAGGAGCAGTTTGACGCTAAACTGCCCCATGTCCCTTGCAGCTGGGACAGTTCTGGCCAAGGGTTCATGCAAGAGCATCTCATAGCTGATTTCTGAGACATTGTTTTCCTCCCTGATGAAAAGCACAATAGTGAAGAGAGGACTGTTTCCCTCTCTTTGGTGCTGGGAGCTGTTGACGCCTTCTGGTTGCTGGCAGCCATCATGTGGCCACGAGGGAAGAGTGGAAAGAAAGGAGCTGACCCTGACCTCACTGAGCAGCTGAATTCAAACCTGGATCCACCTGAAAAATCCCTGTTGTTCAAGTCACATTTCATCAGTATTCTGTTGCTTACCATCCTCAGCTTCCTCACTGAAGGAGACCCTTAAAACTCCTGAGGGTGGACAAGGTTGTATCATTTTATGGTATTGCAAAAAAATGTGTAAGTGTGGGAGCAGAGAGGAGGACAGGGGAAAGATGGGAGATGCCTGAAAGAGCACCAGTCTTCCAACGACTCCAGGGGGAAATGTTGGGATACAGGACATGACACAACTCTAAGCTGGGCTGGGAGAGTGTGATGCCAATGAGGATCTCAAAATGTGACCACAGAAAAGGGGTGAGGGAGGGACAAGACTGCAAAAGAAGCTAAGGTCAGATAATGCAGGGCCTGGACCAGGGGTGGGCAAATTTTTTGACTCGAGGGCCACAATGGGTTCTTAAACTAGACCGGAGGGCCGGAACAAAAGCATGGATGGAGTGTTTGTGTGAACTAATATAAATTCAAAGTAAACATCATTACATAAAAGGGTACGGTCTTTTTTTTCAATAGTTTTATTCATTTCAAACAGGCCGGATCCGGCCCGCAGGCCGTAGTTTGCCCACGGCTGGCCTGGACGGACACGCTAAGGATTTGGGACTCATTTCTAAAGGCCATAGGAAACCATTGCTAGTTTTCATAAGAGACATGATCATATTTACATTTTCAAAATATCCTTCGGGCTGCCGGTAGAGAATGCTTAGGGAACTGGCGATACTAGAGGTTGACAGGTCACAGAGAACACATGGTATCAAGAGGCCCTGAGGCCGATGGGGCTTAGTACTCTTGGTGATAACCTTGATGGCTTCACACTAGAATCGTATCAGGAATGTCAAGGTTGAAATCTATGACACACGGGCTTCTTCATGGAACTTGACAGGTTATGTCTAGAAGTTATAATAAAGTAGCAAAATAAGCCCTATCTGTTCTCAGACCAAAAAACTCTGAGAACTGCTGGGGTCCAACCCCAGCAGGTCCAGGGGTCCCCAAAGGTGTGGACAGAGTCGGCGAAGAAGGAATGACATGGAGACAGCGTTCAGTTGATCAGCAGCCTTGCCAGGATCTTTAGCCACAATCTCCAGCCAAGTTCTGTGTCCATGTTCTCTTGCTAGGTTCTCCAGCCAGGTTCTCCAGGTTCTCCAGCCAGGTTCTGTAGCCATGTTCTCTCGCTCGGTTCTCCAGCCAGGTTCGGTAGCCAGGTTCTGTAGCCAGGTTCTGTCCAGGATCTTTTGCCATGTTCTCTCCAGCGAAGTTCTTCTGTATTAATTACCCGCCTGGCAGTTAAGAGGTTTTATTCCCTCCCTAACTTCAGGGGAAAATCCCTACCTGGGGAAACAACCTTTCTCAGAGAGGTGACCTTGGTTAAAACACATAATGCCAAGAAGGTGAGCAAACATATTAAGAACAGTATGCCATATATGCCAGGTCCCTTGAAACAGCAAGGATGGACTGGCTCCCGGCCGAGAACAACTTGGAGAACTTGCTAAATACCAGGATTTACTAAAGTGGTAAGGAAAAGGGTGTGGCCTCAGAGAAAAATAGGGCAGTGGTACCATTATAGGCACCAGAAACAAACTCACATCTAGAAACCTGAAAAATAAAGGAGGCATTGCAGATGGCTGAAGCAGACACGTGTGAATCAATAAGGAGTGACGGTGCCACTGCGGAGACTCCGGGGGCGGGGGGGGGGGGCCTTAGACCAAATCACAGCGATTATGAAAATCAGTGCCATGTCCCAAGGATTAAATGCAAAAAGTTTAAACGATTGGAAGAGGTGGTAGCATAGTGTTCCCATAATAATGTAAGAATTGTTTCAACAAAACCCAAAACAACTGAGAAACCTCACCAAATTAAAATGGAAATCTCTGTTGAAAGGACATGGTGAGGAGGGAAAGGGAGCATTCTGGCGCACAGACCTAGAGGAGGCTAGAGCCCAGCATTTAGAAAGAAAGAACTAAAGTCCATCAGGAGAGAAGCAGAAAACCACTAGAGAAATGGGGAGGACATAGCCACCAGCACCTCCCAGGAAAGGACCCATCGGTGGCTGAAAGGCACGCGAAACGATGCTCAACGTGCCTAGTGACCAGGAAATGGAAACTAAGACCAAAAGGACGCCCAATTTCACTCCTGCCAAGATTGGCAAGGATATTGAGCAACGAAGCGCGGCCCCTGTGCTGATGCCTAAAGTAGAGCAATAACTTGTGAAGCTGCTTTTTTCCCATTACATCCGAAGCAGCCCCTGCCCAGGTGCCAAAGATTTCACATACAGGAGTGTTCACAGCACAGATCTTCACAATAGCACAAACCTTCAAATTACCCAAATGCCCCTGCACTGGAGAACAAATGTGGTGCAGCCATAAAATGGTGTTCTGCAAAGAACTTATTTCAGTGACGATAAGTCAGCTACAGCATGCGCACTGCAGATGAATGTCAAAAGAAAGCTGAGCAAAAATGCAAGGTGCAGAGGGGGACCCCCCACATTACCTCATTGAGATAGAGTTGGACTACATTCATAATTTAATGGCACATTATTGTTTATCAATGCACACATCTGAGACAAAAGGTTAAGGGAAATGTAAGTTATGATAGATATAATATTTAAAACAATCACTTGCACTGGTGAGAAGAGGGGGCTGCGATGGGAGGGGGCCAACCAAGGCTTCAGAAGGACCGCATTCTATTTCCCACGCTGTACGGTGAGTAAGTATGTGGGTGTTTTCAGCTTTAACACTTTACATGCTCCATGTAGATATTTAAGTAAACGTGTCCTTCAAAGACAAAATCAAGAGGTAAAGTTCTTGGCACTTTCTTGTTTTTTGTTTTTGTTTTGAGGGACTAGTTGCTGAGGAACTAGCGTTCACACCATATTTGACCACCCAATCAAATATGTGTTTTTTTCCTAAGGACAAATCTTTGGTCACTGGAGTAGCCATAGATCGACTGGCTGCAAACCCAAAACCTTGTTCCTGTAGCTCAGACATACTGTCACTCCACATTTATCATAGTCACTGCATTTTCTAGGATAGTGACATTTAGGGGCATGTACTCTGAGGAGTGTTGCCTCCTGTACATGCCCCGACTGGGAATCGAACCCACAACCTAGGTTTGTGCCCTGACCGTGAATCAAATCCTCAACCTTGCCCTAGCCTGTTTGGCTCAGTGGATAGAGCGTCGGTCTATGAACTGAAAGGTCCCAGATTCGATTCCGGTCAAGGGCACATACCTGTGTTGCGGCTCGATCCCCAGTAGGGGGTGTGCAGGAGGCAGCCAATCAATGATTCTCTCTCATCATTGATGTTTCTATCTATCTCTCCCTCTCCTTTCCTTTCTGAAATCAATAAAAATATTATTTTTTAAATCCTCAACCTTTCAGTGTACAGGATGACGCTCCAACCAACTGCGTCCCCTGCCAGGGCCCTGCCACTCCTAATCATTCCCTCGTTGTCTGCTTTCTGCCTCTGCACGCTGTGGCCCTGTGGCCCCTGCTCTGTGGTGGGTGATGCCCTTTGACATTGCCTCTTTCACCATTTCTCCTCTACCATCGACCCCTGGCCCTACTTCAATGGGTGTGTTTGTTCCCTAAAAAATGCTCTCTCACATGGAGATGTGACTTTTCCAAGGTAGCTAAAATTGGTGATGAAAAGGTTGGGAGATTGGTTATGATGCCAGTCATGCACCCTGGAAATGACACACTGTTCACTCGGCCAAATACATGTCTCAACTACCCCCTGACACTTTGATGCTGCTGCTGATGTAGGTCTCACAGGAATAAATGCTTGTAACTCTGAATATGGAGCAAAAATATATAAAACCAAAGTCATATTTCTACCTGAGGTGAACAAGAGTAATATATTTTTTTTGCATCCTTCTCATTGCTCATACTTATACACATATGCAGGGGATCTATTCCTTTTACCCAAAATAGAGCTAAATTATGTTCATGACTTCGTAACTTTTCCATTTAAAATGTGGACATCCCTTTAAATCAGATACAGGATTTTTCCCCCTAATCTATTTATAGACATATTTAAAATGAATAAGGATTTTGTTGGGGAGCACAAGAGACTTGGTTGGAAAGTTGTGAGGAGGGCATTCTGAGAAAAGGGAAGTATGTGGAAGGCCGCCTGCCCTGTTCATCTATCAGAATTCCAACTTAGGGGAGAATGAGGGGAGTGTTGAAGGCAGCACCCCTAATTATTACCTGACCTTTCCAAAGAAGTCTCTTGTGCTCCCCAACAAAATTTCATAAATGGATTGTCATTAGTGTGGTTGTTATTTTTGCTTGCCTCTTACAAGATCACTTAGAAGCAGTGAGTTAGTAATCCATTTTGAAATATAGCATTTACCACTTTCTCATTGATGAAAAACATTTTCAATGGAAATACTTATGCCCTGCTATTCAGGCAAACTTTAAAGTATCATGAGCCGTAATGGAGAAATTAATTAAAAATAATGACATGAGCTACAAAAAGCAGATGGTACCAACGGTTGACCAGGACATGAACAAAAACCTTTACCCTGCTGGTTGAGAATAAATCAGGACAAGTGTGGGAAAACAGGCAGTATCTACTAAACCCGAACATATAACATGCCGTGTGGCCA
>NW_006282880.1:9889-22809 GCF_000327345.1 Myotis davidii
GAAAGAGAGATAGAAACATCAATGATGAGAGAATCATTGATTGGCTGCCTCCTGCATGGCCCCACTGGGGATCAAGCCCACAACCTGGGCATATGTCCTGACCAGGAATCGAACTGGCGACCTCTTGGTTGCTGGGTCGATGCTCAACCACTGAGCTACACCTGGCTGGGCGGGGTCATGTTTACTTTTGGTGTTGGCGGCAGGGGTCGGGGTGGATGGGGTAGGGCGTAGGAGGAGAGACTGCTGTGGTGCTGGTCATGTTCTGAATCCTAATGTGGGTGAGTGACATGGGGATGTGTTCAATGTGCAAACTGAGGTGGGCCCTTGTTGTCACTTTAAATTATACTTGAAGAAAAAAAGTACACAAACAGCATGGCCACTGGGCCAGTGGAATCATTGTGTGTGGTTCTGAAGAAGCATTGAGTGTGATACTGAAGAAGCACTGGGTGTGGTTCTGAACAAGCATGGTATGTGGTACTGAGGAAGCATGGTGTGTGGTATGAGGAAGTGTAGGGTGGGGTATGAAGAAGCGTGGGGTGTGGTATGAAGAAGCATGGTGTGTGCTATAAAGAAGCATGGTGTGTGGTATGAAGAAGCGTGGGGTGTGGTATGAAGAAGCATGGTGTGTGCTATAAAGAAGCATGGTGTGTGGTATGAAGAAGCGTGGGGTGTGGTATGAAGAAGCATGGTGTGTGCTATAAAGAAGCATGGTGTGTGGTATGAAGAAGCGTGGGGTGTGGTATGAAGAAGCATGGTGTGTGCTATAAAGAAGCATGGTGTGTGGTATGAAGAAGCGTGGGGTGTGGTATGAAGAAGCATGGTGTGTGCTATAAAGAAGCATGGTGTGTGGTATGAGGAAGCATGGTGTGTGGTACTGAAGCATGGTGTGTGATATGAAGAAGCATGGTGTGTGGTATAAAGAAGCATGGTGTGTGGTATGAGGAAGTGTAGTGTGTGGTATGAAGAAGCGTGGTGTGTGGTATGAAGAAGCATGGTGTGTGGTATGAGGAAGCATTGCATGTGGTACTGAATAAGCACGGTGTATGGTATGAATAAGCATGGTGTATGGTATGAATAAGCATGGTGTGTGGTATGAAGAAGCATGGTGTGTGGTATGAGGAAGCATGGTGTGTGGTATGAAGAAGCATGGTGTGTGGTATGAGGAAGCATGGTGTGTGGTATGAAGAAGCATGGTGTGTGGTATGAGGAAGCATGGTGTGTGGTATGAAGAAGCATGGTGTGTGGTATGAGGAAGCATGGTGTGTGGTATGAAGAAGCATGGTGTGTGGTATGAGGAAGCATGGTGTGTGGTATGAAGAAGCATGGTGTGTGGTATGAGGAAGCATGGTGTGTGGTATGAAGAAGCATGGTGTGTGGTATGAGGAAGCATGGTGTGTGGTATGAAGAAGCATGGTGTGTGGTATGAGGAAGCATGGTGTGTGGTATGAAGAAGCATGGTGTGTGGTATGAGGAAGCATGGTGTGTGGTATGAAGAAGCATGGTGTGTGGTATGAGGAAGCATGGTGTGTGGTATGAAGAAGCATGGTGTGTGGTATGAGGAAGCATGGTGTGTGGTATGAAGAAGCATGGTGTGTGGTATGAGGAAGCATGGTGTGTGGTATGAAGAAGCATGGTGTGTGGTATGAGGAAGCATGGTGTGTGGTATGAAGAAGCATGGTGTGTGGTATGAGGAAGCATGGTGTGTGGTATGAAGAAGCATGGTGTGTGGTATGAGGAAGCATGGTGTGTGGTATGAAGAAGCATGGTGTGTGGTATGAGGAAGCATGGTGTGTGGTATGAAGAAGCATGGTGTGTGGTATGAGGAAGCATGGTGTGTGGTATGAAGAAGCATGGTGTGTGGTATGAGGAAGCATGGTGTGTGGTATGAAGAAGCATGGTGTGTGGTATGAGGAAGCATGGTGTGTGCACCAGAAAGTAGTAGCGTAACACCCGCCCTGCAGTCACGTGGCAACACTGCGGCGTGGGAAGCCCTACCCTGGCCTCTCGGTTCGGGTTACAGATGACCATGTGCCCGGGGCTGAGGGCTCGGGCCTGCGGTGGGCAGGGGCGGGGGCGGGGGCGAGGTTGGGGGCAGCGGACCTGCTTCCCTAGGGTCTCCCCAGGCACGCAGAGCATCCAGAGCATCGGGCTTCATGCGGCCCCTCGCTAATGGCATCACCGGTGACTCTCCCAGTGGGGCGTTGGAGGCTGTTTCCCTGACAACCCAGGTGCCCAGGCGGAGGGAGGGGATGCAGGCTCCGCTTTCTCGGGACTCCCCGCCGGAGCTGAACCTGCAGGCCCCTCTGGCTGTCGCCTGGACAGTGCGGGGCCCTGAATCCGGGGAGCCGCCCAGACCCAACGGCCTTCCCAGCTACACCGCTCCCCTCCCGCATCCCCCACCAAACCCGGTCTGACCCTCCTCCTCCCCACCAGATCCCAGGGCCCAACCTCCCAAATGCTGACCTTTGACTGCGCGCCCTCACCCTAACATTTTAGTCTCCGAGCCTAACACCTCCCTGAACCCCCTCACCTCTGATCTAACCTTTAACAGGAGCCATTGCCAACCACATCTGGTCCAGCACCACTCTCCCTCTCCAGCAGCACCCCGCCCCCCTTCCTCCATGGAGGCCGCTATTGCTTCCCTCCAGCCGCACCCCGCCCCCGCCCCTTCCTCCATGGAGGCCGCTATTGCTTCCCGTGAACTCAGGCGAAATAAAACCAGTCAGAGAAGAATATGTCTGAGCAAAGACTTGAACCAAAGGAGAAACGCAAGTAACTAATGTGCATGAGAAAAGTTAGCTTCAAAGAGCATCAAGTAATTGCAAAGGAAAGACACCTGATAGCTCTGCTCCCGGGTAGGGACAGCCTTTCTGAACACAGTTTGACAGGATGTAGCAGATATTCATGCTCTTGGGCTGTGAGGCAAGCGTGCTGATGGCGTCACCGGTGACCTCACCCTGTGGGGTGATTACATTTCCAGGAATTCACCACGTAAGAATCCAAAAGTTTTGCCAGATGTTAATGTATAAAAGTGTTCATCACGACAGTACTCATTAGGAAAGATTAGATATGACATAGTGGTCAGTAGTGGAGTATGGATACATAATTAGGATGGGCTATAATACTGTGATTAAGTTTTGTTAAAGGGATTTTAATGTGTTAGGAAAACTATTTGTGATAAAATGTCAGCTTAGAAAAAGAACATAAATTTGAATATGCAGTATTTTACTATATATATATATATGAAGGAAATATGCTAGGATAGTAACGGTAGCATGTCGATGACTATTATGTTTTTCTTCATAGTTTTTGATATTTTCATAATTTTAAATGCCAAATGTATATTACTGTTAAAAAATAAAGAGTAGATAGTAATTGATGGGTTAATTTATTTTCTGAAATTCTTACTTCATTTTGCTAATTTTACTTTTTATTTTTCATTTTATCTAATACCAAGTGTTTCCACTAAATAAAATTATTTTGTCATTTTTGGCAGAAAAGAGATTTACTGAATGCTCATGTGTTAGCCAGTTTTGGACTTTCATTTGAAAGGTACCAAAGATTGGATGGCTAAATATTTCTAAAGTGACTCTATTGGAATTGTAGTGGTACAACAAACACAAAACACTCTTCTGGTAGAAATAAAAATAAAAACATGATGAGGCATTGACTTAACTGAGCTTTGGATAGGTGCTGAGTATGGTTCTGTATCTAGTGGTAATATAGTACCACGTTGGGAGAACCAGGGAAAGCTTGAGACATAAACTACCAAAGTTGTTATTAAAATGAAAATGAAGCAGAACAAACTATTAACAAAGATTGTCCAGCCTGGGGAAGAATCGGCTCAGGAGCCTTTGACACCCTGACCATCTGGGAAGGGCTCTTGGATGGTGTGAGCTCATTCTCCCTGTCCCTACAGAGGGCGCCTAAGGCAAAGCCCCAAACACACTTCCCACGCGGTGTCCAGGGGACAAGCGCCCAGCTCAGTCAGGCCTGTGACAGCCACTGTCCCCAGGTGTGTGCACGTTGTCAACAACAGACAGATGCAGAATAGCAAGGGTAGAGAAGTAGATAGTGAGCTTTTATTTCTCTTTCTTCATCCACTTTATCTTTGTATCATTTACAGAAAAGAACAGCTCCCCCCCCCAAAAAAAAAGGGAAGAACCCAGCAAATGTAGGTGGCTCTTTTGTGGGTACATTGGCAAAGTTACACGTAGTGTTTGGAAAATACTAAGCCAAGGTATAAGATAAAAGAATGTGGATAAACAAATGTGTGGTCTATTCATACACCGCCCACCAAGCAATAAGAAGGAATCATCTAATAATGCACACCACAAACAACATGGGACTATCTCCAAAAGCATGCTGTGTGAAAGACTTACACAAAAGAGTACAAACTTCCTGGGGTAAAGGCAGTGTTCTATACATGCATGGGGTTTGGGTTACACAGGTGTATACGTATGTACATTTAAGATTTGTGCATTTCATTGTATGTAAAGGTCACACCAAATATTGAACTCTAGTTAGCGATACCTATTTCAGGGGGATTTTATTGATGATTGCAGTTGGTTTTGAGATACATAAAAAAATAAGACGGACTGATGATTAGATGGACCATATGTATAAGTTCAGTAAAATGTTAATGGTGGAATCTAAAGAGTGTTCACTGTGCCGAAACCGGTTTGGCTCAGTGGATAGAGCATTGGCCTGCGGACTGAAAGGTCCCAGGTTCGATTCCGGTCAAGGGCATGTACCTGGGTTGCGGGCACATCCCCAGTAGGAGGTGTGCAGGAGGCAGCTGGTCGATGTTTCTCTCTCATCGATGTTTCTAGCTCTCTATCTCTCTCCCTTCCTCTCTGTAAAAAATCAATAAAATATATTTTTTTAAAAAGTGTTCACTGTAAAATTCCTTCCATTTTATGGTATGTGCTCATCTAAAATATTGAGGAAAAGATTTTATTTCCTACGGTTACATGGTGTTTTGAATGTGCTATTTTAAGGCCTATTTATTGTAGGTTGGTAGTGTGCTTTCTGAGTGTCTATTGAAAGGAGCTCTACAAGCCGGTAAAAGATGAGATATTCACCAAAGTAAAACATAGTCAATGTTATAAGCTGCCCAAGAAGTACTTGCATTGCAGTGAGCTATGTTCACAGCATTGAAACTGTTTGCTTTGCTTTCCTTTTTTTATAAGCACAATTTCCTTAATAAAAAAAAAAAACACTAATAATGAGAAATAATATTGAGGCAACAATGAATGAGATTTTCCAAAATGTATCTAAAATATTTCTTGAAATTATATCTACCAGGTCTAACTACTGAAATGATAAGAGAGTTGCAAATGTTGAAAAGAGGCAACTTAATTTATTTTGTACTCGGCATGTACCAAGCTGTGTGGCCTGAAAACTATTCCTGATTAATTCTCACAATACACCAGGAGAAAATTGAGGTTCACAGTGGTTCGTTAACTTCTCTAACATTACTTTGCTCTGAGACATTAGAGTGAAGGGGCAATAAAAATACCTTAAGTTTGCTGAGAAATGCAGGGTTCAGTGAAGCAAGAGGAAGAGCATTGCTGAAGTTGCCATGGAGGTGCGGGCTTTGGCCCATTTGAACCCAGTGAAGGCATTACATCATGGCCTCACTTGGATCTAAGAGAAACCACCCTAAACCTGAAGGTGGTGGGCTTACTGTTGTGACAGCAGCTAAAGAAACTGCTGAGTGAACGTGGTGGCTGAGGCAGGATTGTGGGAGATCCTTGGCCTATGTAGCCACAGGTCTGTGATCTGGTCAGACATCTCTATTAACAGTTCCAGCTTTCTTAAGGTGGGAAAAGTGCTCTCTTGGTGGATACATGGTTTGGTTTGGTTTTGACTTTTTTTTTTAATACCCTGGAAGAGTTTAAAATTAAATAGAATTTAAAGTCATATAGTCATGATGAGCTCAATCAAATTAGAATACTAATACATTTGAATTAAGTTTAGGACATTAAGATAATCTGTGGGGGCACAGAGGCTGAGTGGAGGGGGACAAAGGGGAGGACATTGGGGGACATCTGCAATAGTGTCAACAATAAACAAAGACCATCTGTGTGTTTGGATATTTAAAGAGTTTATAACATTCCAAAGCATATGAGGTTCATTCTACTAGTGTAAATGATAATCATTTGAAGAACTTTTACTTAAGTCAGGCATTCAAAGTGCCTAAAAGCAAAATTAAATTTTTATGAACTTTAAAATATCTAAGGGAACTTAATTAACTACATTTATTCCTCAGAGTGATTTTAGTTGAAGGAATTTAGTTCAAGTTAAATTAAACAATAATGACAGAAAGTGGAGATGATTGTATTAGCTTTGCTAGAATTCGAAATAGAATAAGATTTATAGGCTGAATTTTAAGCCCCAGGGAAAACTATGTTTTTAGAGTTTATATTCTACTAAACTAATTAGTTTTAAACCCAGGTCTCCATAAAATAGTCTTCCCTGTGTATAAAAATATCCCCTTCACAGTCATTTTAAAGTTTCACGTTGAGACTTGCAGGTCTGAAAAGGTTCTTTAGCCCTTATAGGTGATTAATAATTGGCTGGAGGGAGATAGAGTAAAAATATTTTCTACTGAAACCTTCGAAGACATGGGCAGGCTTCCTTGCAGCCCGTGATGCTAAGTGAGGCCGTTCCTTTCTAACTGGCCTGTTGGGGCTTTGCTCCTCAGCCTGGGAGTTTTGAAATTTTATCACGATGTCTTTGTCGTTTTTATCTTGCTCTGCATTTAGTGCGTCTTTTCAGTTTGAAAACTCGTGCCTCTCGTGAGCTCTGGGAGGTTTTCATTTACTAAGTGACTACGGTTACGTTTTTTATTCTGCGCCTCTTCTTCTCCCTGACACCCCTTTGAGGCAGGAACGGAGCCCCCGGGACTGTCCTGTTGGTCTCATCTCCCCGTTCTGGTTTCCCTTTGTCTTTTTGTTTCTGCCTGGGAGATTCTGTTGGCTTTTTCTTTTCACTTCCTATGGGATGTTTGGTTTCAGCAGACACATGGGTTATTTACAAGCGTGTGTTGTTTCTTTTTGTTTCGTTGTTCTTTTTGCCCGGCCTCATGCTCCTGTTTTCAGATGACCTCCTCACTACTCTCAGGATTAGGAGGTTTCTTTTTAAGGTTCCTCTGTTCTCTAAGTTGTCTTTGCTTCCTCTGGGCTCAGATTATTTATTTATTTATTTATTTAATGTTGGTGAGTCTTAAATTTTATCTTCCATGTTGCTGGTTTTCTTTATTATGTCCAGTGATGCCTGGGTTTTCCATTTTTATTTAAGAATGAGGGACTAGGTTGATTATTGTAAAGCGCCTTTAGGTTTTTCTACTGTTGTATGTCTGGGTCTCCTTCCTACTGGTACTCCCTAATGAGCATGAAGTTCTCTGTGTGTGGGCAGAGATTTGCAGGGGCTGGGAGTGAGCCCTTAACCTGAGAAGCCCGCAGTGGTAGAGTAGGTGGGCTGTAACCTCCCTGCATAATAGAAAGACCTTGGCTTGCCCTAAGACTGATTTCCCTCTTCATAGCTTAGATGTTATGGACAGGATTTAGCTTATATAATACACGATACCGCAAATAACACCCCAATATATAAAGCAAGCCCAGCTGTAGCCACTTTGGGTTGTATTTATAGTTCTCACTTGGATGTCTCAGACTTAAGCTACATGCTATGAGCTGCCTGTGGAATAACTAAACCCTGGGTGAATGGACAGGCCGAGGTCAAGGGGACGAGCACTGTGATGGGAAGAGGCCGCTGTGGGTCCTCGGCGCTGCCTCCACGTGGTTACCCTCCCATTGACGGGCTGTGCTCACCTGTCAGAACCTCACTTTCTCCGTCTGGAGGGAGGGTGGCTCTGAGGGTCGCATGAGGCGATGCCTGTAAACTGTCAGCTTCCCGCTTGGTGCACACCACCTGTTAGCCATGCCCTCGTTCTCAGTGTCCTCTTGGCTGGGTCCTAGGCCTGTGGGCTTTAGGGTAGGTGGAGAAGCATTTTCAAGTCCGGGGCTGTCCTTATTTTAGAGCCAGGACCCTGAAGCCCGGGGCCACTTAGCTTTCTGAGCTTTGGTTATCACATCTGTGTGCCGCAGAGCTGGGCTGTGAGGATGCCAGGCTAATGGGTGGAAAAGCATTTACATGTGCATTTGTAAACATAAGCCATATAATCATTGCCTGCCTTGCCTGCTTAAAGACTTCTGCGTGTTTTTATAAAATAACTTTCTGGTTTTGACAATAGAGAAACCAATACTTTTCCTTCTGTAAAAATTTAAGATGTATCACATTAAATAAAGAAGCATTGCAGTCACTCATATTCAAGAACATCTGTGTTCACAGGTGTTTCCAGGCAGTGGGAACTCACTGGTGTTTGCTCAGTGATGAGGTCTGACCGCTCAGCGCTGCCTCCCACAGGCTCACTGAGCGTGACCTTGGGAGCAGAAAAGCCCGGGCTCCAAATGCTGACAACAGTTCAGCTCTGATGAGCTCACCCAGCACTGAGGACTCAGGAAGTCGGGAAGAAGCTATTTTCACTTTTGCATTGTGTAGTTTTGCAGCTCAGGATTGCCTTCATTTGGATTGGATTGTGGGAGGGAGCACACTCCTGCCCGGAGGGAGAGTGTGAAGCAGCTGCTTGTGTCCCAAGGCAGCTCTGGTGTCTGTGACTCCACCTCAAGGGAAGAATAAAAGAGCCGCCTGTGGTCACGTTTTGGGGGGGAGGGGGCTTTGTGTGGAATTTTAGTGCCCCTTTCCCTCTCAACAAGGGCATTGCCTGGAACCTTCTTCCTATTAAGTATCTTTTATTGCAAGTCAACAAAGATGTCATGTTAGGTCTGACTAGGGTACTAGTACTGGAATAAATGGCAGTTACTTTTATGAACTTGTAGCCAGAGAACTAAATATTCAACTATCATTTCTTAAATGTAAAAGCTTTTACCTGTCTGAGTAGACCATTTGGGGGCTACGGCACAGTGTGGTGGTGAACAGGCAGCAAGGGTCACCTTCAGGAAAGCAGACCTGGAGGCAGCCTGCCAGGATCAACCCTGGCTCCACCAGCTGCTGAGTGGGGAACACTGACCAGAGAACTAGACCTTGCTCTCCCTCTCCTCATCTGTTCACAGCTGTTAGGGTCAGTGTGAGGGTTATGTTATGAGTTAGCATAAACACATTGGATATAGTGAGTGCGTGAGAGACAATGGTGATGGCTTAGGTTAGGGAGGTGGAGGTAGCGATGAGAGAGATAAAAACGAGAGGATTTGGTGATGGATTGGATGTGGCTGGTGAGGGAAAGTGGGCTCTGTCCATGGTGCTGATGCAGAGTTTGGTGGGGACACTGAAAGCAGATCAGCTCTGAAGGGGTGTGGGTTTGCTTTGCTTATCCTGGTAGACATCTAACTCATGGCTCAAGAAAAGTGCTGACCCTCCATCTGAACTGGGAGGCAATGAATGAACTTGTGTTACAGGGACTCATATATGAGAACACAAAACAAAGATTGGAATTTTATCCTGAATAACAAGTTATTTTACATAAAAATAATAGAATTTATGAAACCAATGTACATCACCTTCCCAAATTGAGAAGTTATGGAACAAATACCAATGCTATGGACTTGAGTGCTTCTTCAGTAAATCTAAGCCTCATCCCAAATAAAAGGCATTTTTGTAAAGCTGATTAAAAGCCACTGCTTGCTTCTGATGCTGGCGGCGTAAACTTGTGTTACAAACTAAGCCAGCTTAACGCCGGACTGGACCCTGCTCCAACATGGAACAAAAACTCTAAGCAACGGCTTTTATCCGAGCTCTGTTGAAGCCACGGCTACACTTCCTCTCTGGCGGTCGGAGGGAAACGGACCGTGGAATCTCAGGGGGTGCAATTCCACAGAACTGATGCTCCCTACAATATCCCTTCCTCCCCTGAGAGTCCAAAAATTCTTTTTCTCGGAATATTGCAGGAAGCCCATTCTTACCAGCAACCAGTGGGGACGAGGGGTGCCCCCCACCGATATCACATGCAGAGCTTGTTATTGCTGTAGAAAGGGTGAGTGTTATTTTCAGAGACGCTGTGTTAAAAGGGGAAGGCGTTTCTTGGAAAAGAGCACTGTCAATTACGGTGGCTCTTTTTTGGTTTATATAAAAGGGCATTAGGAAAACACGAGAAATTCAGCAGCTTCCTTTCCTAAGAGGGAGCCCGTGGGCGGACGGGCTACAGTTCCCCTCAGAGCAGACATGCCGAATAAGAACTGGCTGCAGTTGGCTTCCTCGCCAGCCCATGTGGACACTATCAGCAATATTAATGCCGCAGCTTTTTCTGGGATATGCTACTGCTTTAGAGAGCACTAAGAGTTCTGGATGTACTTTTTAGAAATCTTGAGGCCACCAGTGGAACATTTTTGATGCTGTGGGTAATGCATAGGGCTGCTGCTTGGGAAGGCTGGGCTGCGAGAGGGACCCCAAGGTGTTGGAAGCGCGGAAGACACTGCGGGCAATGCTGATTTGGAAGGGAGAGCCAGAAGAAACACTTCGTCATCATGGAAGGAATTCTCAAGCCTTGTAGTACACTGTTTTGGCTTCTTTTCCCTTCCTGGACCTTTCCTACCCAGAGCACAGATTCATATAAAAACTGCAACAAGAGGTGACATAATTGTGGAAGTTGTAGTGGATGGTGTGATGGTTAATTTTACGTGTCAACTTGACTGGGCCAAGGGCTGCCCAGGTATTTGGTCAAACATTGTTCTGGGTGTGTCTGTCTTGTAGTACACTGTTTTGGCTTCTTTTCCCTTCCTGGACCTTTCCTACCCAGAGCACAGATTCATATAAAAACTGCAACAAGAGGTGACATAATTGTGGAAGTTGTAGTGGATGGTGTGATGGTTAATTTTACGTGTCAACTTGACTGGGCCAAGGGCTGCCCAGGTATTTGGTCAAACATTGTTCTGGGTGTGTCTGTGAGAGTTTCTCGGTGTGACGGTGGGCATCACCTAATACAACAAAAAGGCTGACCTCACACAAGTCAAAGTAAAAGGGCAATCCTCCTGCCTGTTGTTGTTGTTTTGGGGTTTGGGGGGGTTGTTTTGTTTTCCTAAGTCTTTGGACTCCAATGGAGACATCTGCTCTCCTTGGGCATTGGGGCTGCCAGATTTCGGACTAGAACTTTCACCATTGGTTCTCCTGAGTCTCTTCTCATTTGCCAACTGCAGGTCTTGGGACGGCTCATCTTCCCTAATCATGTGGGCCAGATCTTTGTAATAAATTATTCACACACACTCCACTGGTTCTGTTTCTCTGGAGAACCCTGAGTAAGGCAGATGACATTAATAAGACAGGGACTGGAATATTAAAACCTTTCCTGAATTCATAACCTGACTGGATCAGGGTGTCCTCTATGAGAAAAGGGTCCCCGAATCCCCAAAGTGTTCAGGATAAGGCCAGCGGCTCAGAAAGCTCTCTAGCCACACCTCTCTGCTGAGAAAATCAGAGGCCATGAACCGTGTGCCTGGAAACGGGCAAGGGTGACATGAGGGACAGGGAAATGTGCAGAGCCCTGGTCCCTCTCACCTGCCTCTCTCACCGGGGACCTCCTGGCTCCTCCCACTCGGAATGCACCCTGGGAGAGCAGAGGACCCAGGCAGAGTGGCCTGATACCCAGGCCCAGCTCCACACACTCCCACACCCAGCCTGTCCTGGGCCTCTCGGTAGTAAACATAGCCCCGTTGAGCTCCTCGAAGTAAAACCCGCATTATTTCAGAGCCACAGGCAGCCTTTTCCTATGACTGAGTTCCTCCCCGCCCTCAGAACTGCTTTGGCAAAATAAAAAACAGACGCCTCCAGCAGCCTCTTGCAGCCATCCTCTCATAACTGTATCTCTCCAGGTGGCCCTCAGGCGCAGAGAGATCCTGGCCCCTTTTAACCAGCACCCCTCTGCTCTGTCCCAGCAATGGGCCCTGGGGCTGGGGACAGGCCACGGAGGGGTGCAGGTACAGGCCCTAGACTGGGAACAGAGAGGAGCTGAGACTCCTGCCTGAGAGACGGGGTGTCCCTTGGCGTGATGCTGACCCAGTGGTCAGCTCTGTAACTCTAGCAAGTTAAGCAACCTCTCTGAGGCTCACCTGTGAACGTTGTTAGGAGAATATGCAACTATACTATAAAGAGTTTTAGCTCTGAACTTTGAGTGTTAGCTCTGGATAAGATTGTGTTGTCATTTACTATTTAGACCATGAGCATTTGTTATCAGATATATCAATACCCATTAGACAACACATAACTTTAAGGTCTTAGAAGATAACAGCATTCTGTCCATGAAAAAAAATGCTATAAAAATGAGTCTGAGTGACTCACTGGAGTATTTTAAGTCAGGAAACCCCAAGAGAAACCATATGAAGTGACCATTTCATTTGTTTGCTCATTCATTCCTTCCTTCCTTCCTTCCTTCAACAAACACTTATTTCTACTACCTATGTTCCTATACAGCCCCTTGAGAAATTCGCAGGCTGAAAAAGGAAGCCAACCCCAGATCAAGATTGGCCCGGATCCTCGCTCATCACAGGCAGAGAAGGAAGATCAGCCCAGACCTGGGCATAAGGGGTGGTCAGGGGAGGCCTCCTGGAGGAGGTGATGCCTATACTGACGTTTAAGTTCCAGTCAGGCAAACCAGGAGGTGATGGCAGAGCACTCCCAGGAGGATGTAAATACGAAAGGCAGAGAGACAAGAAAATAACGGGTAAGGATAGATTGGGAAGGTTCAAGGCTGTGTGAGGAGTTATGAGCCATGAGGCTGCAGACCAGACTGGGGGCTAGTGCTGGAGAGACTCATGGGCTGCATAGCAGGACTCAAGCTTTGCCCTGAGGACAGTGGAGAGCTCCTGAGGAGCTTGACACAGGCGTGGCATGGACAGGTTTGCTTTTTT
>NW_006282880.1:22933-28671 GCF_000327345.1 Myotis davidii
ATTCATATATCCTTTCTGATGGGTGTTTCTGGTTCCTTGGGATATATTCCTAGAAGTGGGATCACTGGGTTGCTTTCTTTTTTTTTTCTTTTTCTTTTTTTTAATATAGCTTGTGGGGCCTGCTAGGCTGCCTGTCTTGGAAAGTCACAGCCTGAGATGTAGCAGAGATTCTTCACTTGTAAGAATCACAGAGGCCCATCCCACCAAGACCTGGGACTTCTCCCACCAGGAGAAGGCACAGCAAGCTCTCCCTGGAGATGCAGTACCATGTGTTTGTCTATTTCAAGAAACTGGCTCATGCCCTAGCCAGTTTGCTCAGTGGATAGAGCATCGGCCTGTGGACTGAAGGGTCCCAGGTTTGATTCCGTTCAAGGGCACATCCCCAGTAGGGGGTGTGCAGGAGGCAGCTGATCGATGTTTCTCTCTCATCGATGTTTCTAACTTTCGCTCTCTCTCCCTTCCTCCCTATAAAAAAACAATAAAATATATTTTTTTAAAAAAGAAAAGAAAAGAAACTGGCTCATATGATTATGGAGGCTGGAAAGTCTAGAAGCTGCAGGGTGGGTTATGAGGCTGGACATCCAGGGAAGAGCCAGTTGCAGTTCAAGTTCAAAGTGGTCTGCCAGCACAATGCCCTCTTGCTCGGGGGGAAATGTTTTTGTTTTATTTGGGCCTTCAGCTGATTGGATGAAGCCCATCCACATTGGAGAGGGCAATCTGCTTCTTCAAAATCCAGACTTAAACATTAATCTCATCCAAAACACCCTCACGGAAACACCCAGGTTAAATAATATATGACCACAAATCTGTGTGCCTTGGCCTAGCCAAGTTGACAAAGAAAATTAACCATCACAGACACCCCTGGAGGTGGGCATGACATTTGGCCAGGTCCCTTGGCTTAGGTGAGCAGGGAAGGCTCTGCACAACCACATGTATACAGTCACTCCGTCACCACGTGTCCCTGGGCCTCTGCTCTCTAGCCACTTGCCCGCTGCCGGTAACTAGACCAAACCTGTGGCCATGGGAGATGCACAAAAACCGCAGCCCCTCAGCCAGGCAAGAGCAGCGTCTGGATTGCAGGTGGCAGGCTCCCGCCAGAGCCCCTGCTCCTTGGTCTCCACACGCGGTGACTACCCCTCTGCCCACTCCCTGCAATAGGAATGAAATGGTTTAAAATAACGGGCCTGTGACTGCCCCCACAGCAAGTGAGGCTCTGAGCCTGATTCGTCACATGCAGGGCATCTTCAGAGGAGCTGAGAGCAAGAGCGAAGGCTCGCTCCTCCTGCAGTGTGCAGTGCCTGGTCCTGGCCTGGGCCGGTGGCATAACCTGAAGTCTCCAGGTGCTCTCGGAGGGGTCTCGGGGGAATGGACTGGGGAGATGGGTCCACTCGTGCTGGCCCTGGCTGGGGCTCCTCTAGAAATGCAGGCATCCCAGGGACAGAGCGCCCACGCTGATTGTAGAGAGCCAGGCCCCAGTGGCACAAGAGCAGGCCCCAGTCTGTAATGCCAGCAGAGATATGGCCTAAAAATGTTTATTATAATCAATTTTCTATGTGGAAAGAACCTGCCATTCCTGGAATAAATCTCACCTAGTTTTATGCAGAATTCTGTGTACACATTGCTGGATTTTATTGACTGATACCTTAAAATAATTTTTTTTCTTTGCTTACAAAGGATATTGGCTTATGATGATAGTCTCATGTGATGGCATTTTCAGTTGATGATTTCGGGTTCTACTTAAAAAAATATTTCTAAGTCCTCTGAATTTCCATACCTTTTAGGTTCAGCTTACAATTTTCTTTAAACAAATTCCAGAAGGAAATCTCAGGTCCTGAAGGCTACACTGATCCTTTCTACCCAATATTTTAGAAAAAAAGATTATCAATTGCGCATAAACTCTTTCAAAAAAAAAAACAGAGGAGGAAATAATACTTTCTACCTCATTTTCTGAGGGCAATAACCTGAAATCATAGAACCAATTGGAGAACTTACACTACCTGACTTTGAGTTTTCCAATAAAGCTGAAGTAATTGAGACTGTGGAACTGGCATGAAGATAGCCATATATAGATCAATGGAACAGAATAGAAACTCTAAAAATAAACCTCCACACTTCTGGTCAGTGGGTTTTAAATAAAGGTGCCAGAGAAACTCAAAGGCAAGCAGTGAGAGGTTCCAGCGGTGGTGCTGGAACACTGGAAACCGTGTGTGCCCCCCGAGTAATTAACTTTGTTTCTACATACCCTCCACAAACAATAACTCAAAATCAGTCAGAGACCTACATTTCAGAGTTAAATGGTAACACTTTAGGAGAAAAACAGGATAGAAATGTCTGTGATGTTGAATTAGCCAAAGTATGTCAACAAAATTCAAATCATTTGATCTTCAAAAATCACCATTATTAACATAAAAACATTAAGTCACAGACTCCATTCAATTATATGCAAAAAATATTATTGTATGCAGAACATATTAAAAAGTTTCAAAATTCAATAATAAGAAAAAAATCAACCCAATTTTTGAAGTGAGGAAAAGACCTGAAAAAAACTCTTCACCATCTATAGATATAAAAGCCTAATATGCTAAGTGGGACCCAGGTCCCAACACCACCCCAGAGCGACAGCCCACCAAATCACAGCCAACACTGCCATGGCACAAAATGCAGCCCACAGCCCAGCCCAGCCTGGAAATGGTGGCTGTGGATGTCAGGTAATGATGTCACATAGCAACACCCGGCTTCCTCTCCCTAGCGACTAGCCTCCTTGCAGTTTCTTCAGCCCAGGAACACGACTTGCTTTATAGCCAGGTGGAAACATTTTACAGTTTAACCAAATGTCTGTGAAGTGTTTTCACCTGCTCATTTGCTCCTCACAGAATTCCTGGAGTAGGTAGAGAGGAGACTCAGTAGAATCCTTTTTTTTTTTTCATTAGTCAGAAAACAGAGATTTAGAAAGTTTAGAAACTTGACCCGACTGAAAAGAAGTAAGAAATGGTGGACCTTGAAAATGACTTCAGGTTTTCTCACTGCACAGAATAAGTCAAACACTGCTGCAATTAAATATTGTATCCTTTGTTCTCCCTGCATGTTCTACAATAATAATCTGCTTTGTGTTGATATTTACTGCTGTGTTGCTGGCAATTACCTGAAAGAAAAGTTGGGGTGCTTCACTGGGCTGGAAAAAATTTAGCTAAATTAGAAAGCAGGTCTAGCCGAAACTGGTTTGGCTCAGTGGATAGAGTGTCGGCCTGCAGACTAAAAGGTCCCAGGTTCGATTCCGGACAAGGGCATGTACCTTGGTTGCGGGCACATCCCCAGTGGGGAGTGTGCAGGAGGCGGCTGGTCAATGTTTCTCTCTCATCGATGTTTCTAACTCTCTATCTCTCTCCTTTCCTCTCTGTAAAAACTCAATAAAATATATTTTTTTAAAAAAAAGAAAGCAGGTCTAATTAAGCAAGTTTATTCTATATCTATAAAAGGCTAAGTTGACTCGTGCATGCACGATACATATAAAGCTCTCGCTGGTGCCAGTCACACGCGTGTGTTTCGATCTGCCATTGTCGATCATGAATTTGGTTGACACTCCTATTATAGAGAAAGGGTGAATAGTGATATTAAAATAGTTCTTCTAATTTCCTTTCAATGTGCACAAATCCATGCACCGGGCCACTAGTAAATTATAAGTGGATGGGCAAATAGCACATGAAAAGATGCTTAAATCATTTGACATTAGGTAAACATAAATTGTCCTGGCCAGGTGACTCAATTGGTTGGAGCAATGTCCTGTACACCAAAAAGGTTGCAGGTTCAATCCCCAGTCAGGGTACATTTCCAGGTTGTGGGTTCAATCCCAGTTGGGACTTGTATGGGAGGCAACTGATTGATGTTTCTCACATCAGTTTCTCTCTCTCTCTTTCTCTCTCTCTCTCAAATCAATAAACATATTCATATCTTTGGGTAAGGATAAAAAATAAAGTAGGGAATTCATATTTCCAGGGTCTACTGTATGTGGGCACCAGAATCTATAGAGCCTCATTCATATGTCAACTCTTACTTTCAAAAATCACTGTTTAGTTTTTCATTTTAAATGATAAAATAGACTATTTGTATTATTACAAAGTCACAAAATAGTGTTTTATTTAATAAATAGATATTTTTTTTAAATTACTGTGAACTGCTAGGAGCTGAGGGGAGTAGGCAATGAGGGTTATTGTTTAATGGGCAGAGATTTTACAAGATTAGAAGAGTTATGAAGATAGATGGTGATGATAGTTGTACAACATTGTGACTGTTTTTAATACCACTGAACTGTGCACTTAAAATGGTTGCAATGGTAAATTTTATGTTATGTGTATTTTAGCACAATTTAAAAATTGAAGGGAAATCAAGGAAAAAATTAAGCAGCACAATGAACACATAATTTAACAAAACCCCTTAGTTTTCCATGAATGTTCAGTGGCTTTTTCTTCATGAGACTTGGACTAAAATATTAATGAAGCTTTATAAAAACCAATTAAAATATCACTTTGGGTCAAAAATATAAAGAAATAGATGGATGCACTAGACTACAATAAAAGACTCACTTTTGTTGCAAATCTCTTCTGCTCTGTGGCCAGTCTTCGTTGACACTGCTGGCAGCTTATTTTGCTAGAGAGTTTTGTTATTACATGCACTCTTCTGTATGTGCATTGATTCACAATAAAAGAGGGGATTTTAAATTCAATACAAATAAACATTAAAGTGGAAGCTAAAAAGAAGTGACTGATAATTCCACTTTCTTTTGTACTCAGTAGGTAGGGAAACTAAGGCCTGCGTCAGAGGCTAAACCCCAGTTGGACTGGCAAGGGGGACTGTTGCTGTCAATCACTCTATCTTTTATCTTTCCCAGGTCCATCTCCCAGGAATCCTGTGCACCCATTAGCCCTTGGCTGCCAAGGCTTCTCACTCTGGTGGTGCTGCCACCATGACACCCAAAGATTGCTGAGTGGTTTCCCACACACTCTCTCCGTTGGCCTTCACAACACCCCTGAGGCAGGCCTTACTATGGAGCCCATTTTCAGTTGTGTTCTCTTGGCATTATGCAGGGGAGGTAAGGGAAGAAAGTGTCAACATCCACATCTGTGAACTCTAACAATGTTCTCAGCACTGATGCCGAGAGTGCTGTGAGGCATTGATGGCCAAGAACGAGAAAGAATGAGAGTGTAATCATGAATAAATCCAGCCAGGAAAACAGTTTTAGCTTTTTTTTTTCTTTTTTGCTTTAAAAAACTATTGATATAACAACCTTTCTTTGTCCTCCAGTGAAAGATTGGTTTTAGCCAACTAAAGTAAGTGATATTTTACAAAGTAGAATGTAAACCTAAAGCAATTCCTTTTCCCTAAAGTGGATACAGGCAAAAGTATATAACGAAAATTGAGGAATGCTTTAAAAATATTTAATGGAAACCAAGATGGCGGCATAGGTAAACACCGGAGTTTGCTGCCTTGAACAACCACTTCAAAAATACAACTAAAAGACGAAACGGACATCATCCAGAACCACAGGAGGGCTGGATGAGTGGAAATTCTACAACTAGGAGGAATGAGAATATCATACCCAGACTCAGAGGAGGCGCAGTGCTGAAGTGAAATACTAAGGTGCGGAGTGCATGCTGAGCAGGCTGGCAGCGGAGGGCGTGGTTGTTGTTTTCAATCGGGAGGGGGCTTCAGACTCTGAGCTCCAGATCCGGGCGAGTCTCTAG
>NW_006282880.1:31500-33627 GCF_000327345.1 Myotis davidii
AATCTAACATCTTAATTTTTTCTCAGGGAATCAAACGGGACAGTTCTATTATATCTAACTAGAGGCTCGGCGCATAAAATCTGTGCATGGGTAGGATCCCTAGGCCTGGCCGGCGATCAGGGCTGATTGGGGTCTTCCAGCTGCTGGCCAGGGCCTCCCTTCCCCGGCTGCTGGCTGCCAGCTGGGGCCTTCCTTCATGCCAAGCCACCCCCTGGTGGTCAGTGCACATCATAGCAAGCGATTGATCTCCTGGACTCCCGGTTGAACTCTCAAGGGGACAATTTGCATATTAGGCTTTTATATATATAAATTAGTCATTCAAACAGATTATGGAGAATCTTAGCATGGAAATCATGAGGTATAGTGAGGCTTATGTACTATTTCCAGATTATTCTTACTATGTCGTTAGGTCATGGAGGAAAGCAAGCAATGTTGGAGGGATAGTCCCAACCTCCAGATCTATCTGACACCTGTGAAGTAGACCTGTCAGTGCCCTTCCCATATTTCTAGACATTTCAGGATTCTTGGTTGATTTCCAAAGGCCAGTATCCACACCTCTGTGCCTACAGCGTCTTTTCCTTGGAAATGCAGAGGAGTATGCTGCCTACTTGCATGGCAGATGAGAGGAGCAAAGAACTAACACTCTCTCCCTTGCAATCGATGGCTTTTAGAAGTTGATGTATAAATTCCCCAGCTCCTTGTCCCTTGAATAGAATAATTCTGAAATGTATGTTTTGCACCATTTCTTGATGCTTGCTTGCAAGATTGAGCTCCAGTTCTGTGGTAGCTGGCTTAATGACACATCATTTTTTCTGTCTTCCTTTCCCTATATCACCGAGCCACTTTATACCAGCACTCCCTGTACCTCTTAAATAATCTATCTATAATTGAGACCTTATCTCAGGGTCTGCTTCTGTGGGAACTAAATGAAGCCACCATAAATATGGACATCTCTTGGCATCCCAATCATAAAGAGAAAGCTGGGGAAATAGATTCAGAGTACAAGTCAGTGTACCGTATTTTTTATTTTTCAAATTGCTTGGAAATTATCTCACCTGGATGCACTTTATTGCCCACATGCAGGGATGATAACAAAAGTATTTAACAATTGATTCAGTATGTTCCTCAGTCCATCTCACCAGCTGACCACTGGCTCTGCCCAGTGAGACACAGGGATCCCAGTTCTTCCTGGGTTTAATCTTCAGGCTGATTGAGAGGTTATTGGGCAGGGAAGGGTTTACATAGCTTTCTCTAAGGGGGCTCAGTGGTATGTGGCATAATTTTGACTCCTTCTCAGAATGAGAAGTAAAGAGGAGCATTTATCAAACATCTCCACAGAGAGCTAAAAGGGCCAGCAGGGCACACATCAGTGGGGACTCTGGTAGCATTACACGCCAACATGTATTATTTATGTCTCCTCTGAGTATGGTAAGAAAAAAAAAAGCCACAAACTCGCCTGGTTTCTTTCTAGAGAATTGTCTCTTCTCCATTGTGGGTAGTGTGGGCAAGACCAAAGAGCAAAGTAGCCAAGGGGTTGGTGTGTATATGACTCAAGATACGTCCATCAGAGTCTCTCTCCTGGACTATGAGTGTGAAGCAGAATGACGAAGGGATAGGAGGAAAAGTCTTTGGAGTTCACTGATGCAGTGAGAGTGCTAATTCATGCAGAGGAATGCTATAACGTATGGTCAACCAGATCCTGCTACAGACCCCAGAGTTGCCTGGTTTCTCTTCATGTCCATGACCTTCTCATTGGTCCTATAAGTCTTCTGATAGCCTTCCAGTAACTTCCTTTTATTGCTTACATTTTCCAAAATTGGTTACTTTTGCTGGCAACCTTAAAACCATAACTAATTTGGGCCCTACTGTTTATCTTCGGCCATATTTTATGGGGAGCCAACCTCTTAAAAGAGTGTGTAGCCCTGGCTGGTTTGGCTCAGTGGATAGAGCATCGGCCTGCAGACTGAAGGATCCCAGGTTCGATTCTGGTCAAGGGCACGTGCCAGGGTTGCAGGCTCAATCCCCAGTAGTGGGTGTGCAGGAGGCAGCCCATTGGTGATTCTTTTTCAGCATTGATGTTTCCATCTTTCCCTGTCTGTTCCTCTCTGAAATCAACAAAATTATATA
>NW_006282880.1:33746-42844 GCF_000327345.1 Myotis davidii
AAGCCCCCGGAGGTGGGTGTGGGTCTGAGGGATACTGTGTACATCCTTCAGGCTTCCTCCCTGCAGCTCTCAGGTACCAGGAGCTACAATTCCATCCCGAGCTTCTCCATCGTCCCACAGGTTGACTGGCTGCTGATTCAGGCATTTCTCACAAGCAGAGCCCTAGTGGCTTGGGCAGACACTAGGAACAGGACGAAGGCTGGGGTCAGACTCGCTTCTGTTAGAGCTTCTGGTAAGACAGAGAGCGGGTGGGCATTGACATCATGGGCTCAAATGAGGCCTCACTGAAATAGATAGGCACCACTTACCGAGACGTTCACTTTTACTACAAAATAATTATGAATCTGGCTAGGCACATTTCATAGGAACCATGTTGAGAACTGGGCAGGTTTTATTTTTAATGCTTATTTGCATTTTAAAAGTTGGGAAGTGAATTTTCTGTCATCGTTTAAAAGTTGGGAAGTGAATTTTCTGTCATCCTCTGCCAGTGTTGGCACAGCACATCATACCAAACCCTGCGAAGGGGGCCAGCTGAGCACCTGACAACCTGGCCCACGTGCAGCGCTTTGCCTAGAAGCCGTGTCTCCTATAGAACTGAGCTCGGGCGAGAATGTCATTGACCAAGTCAGCCTCTATGTCCAAAGGGGTGTCAATGGCTTCGACTCCTGACTTAAAGGCCAAGATACCACCTGAAATGAAACACAGAGGTTCAGATTGAAATGTTAACTTTCTGCAAGAATAAGATATGACCATTCCCAGGATGTCAGCCCTCCAGGCAAATCTTCCAAAGTAGGCAGTCCCAGACCCTTCTTCTCCCTCCCTCCCCTCCTAAAAGGACGTGCTACCTCAAAAACTACTGGGGAAAACCCAAGTAGCTTTCCTTCTCTCTCTTTTTAAAATACTTTTATTTTTCTTGCTTAAAAAGTCATATGTAGTTCAGGTCTACAAAACTAGATTCCCAGCAAATCTTCAGTCTGAGAATGCTCTTTATATTCTCTCAGTTATTTAATAATCCACTCATTTATTCACTCATTTATTCATTCAATGAACATTTTTAAGCACCTACTATGTGCCAGGATTTGTGCCACACTGAGAGCAGAGTGCACAATGCTACCCAGAGTTAATCATTTCTTGGAAGGGTTATGTGTATAATAAGCATGTCTGTGCATATGTGTATTAAACCTAGAATCTTTAATAGTTATTTATGTGTTTAACATAAGTGTGCTCCACTCTTATGTCCAGAGAAAAAAGCCTCTGATCCCTGCCGTCACGGACCTTGAAATAGAAAATAGAAACTGTTTATTCTAAATTAGGCCACCACGTGTTGAAGGCAAGAAGTACTGGTAGATACAGACCATGGGGCTTATAGGAGATAGACTTAATAAGAATTGGTATGGTTGGAGGTGAAGAGAGAAGGAACCAGAGAGCCTCAGAAAACACTAGAGATGACTGGACATATGATGGTGCCTTTCACAGAGACAGGAAATGTAGAAAAAAGAGCAGATTTCCAGTGGAAGCTAGTGACTTAATTCCTTCTGGGTCATGGTCTGTGATCAGCCAGGCATGGATCTCCACTTGGACATCTCATAGTACCTGAAGCCCTGGTGTCGCTGGGAAAGCTCACCGAGTAAAATTTTGTTCAAACAATTCAGAAATTGATTAATTCTTGCGTCAGGAAAGAAGCCTACCAGAGCAAGGCAAGCATATTCTTTTAAACTACTGCATTCACTTGCAAGGCATCCCTCCATGGCTCGATAACCAGCGAGAGGTATAATCAGAACCCCAACATCTGGCAGGAGGGAAAGGAAAGCGGGGAAGGAAGACCGCTCAGTAACGCAGGGGCTCCGAGAGCACTTCCCACAGCTCCTCCCAGGCCACGCTGACCCCGTGGGCACGCTCCCCGGGAGGCCACCATACATCTGGTCTGCAGGGGTCTCACTCAGCTCTTTTAAACAAACCACCACGATCTGGCCTACCTTTGAGGTGTTGGTCCACACTCCACATGGGGAATTTTCTCTGGATTGCCTTAATTCTGTCTGTCAGAATCCCAACAGCCTGCAGAAGGTGCTCTTTGCTGTCCCAGGTGCCAACAGGGTAATACATTTTTTTATCAAGCTAGAAAATTCAAATAGCAGTGGCAGCATCTGAATGAAGAAACGCGTTTTTCTGCTGTTCCTGAGTTCTCCCGTTTATGCTCAAGTTCACTGGCCTTCCCTGCCCTTTCCCCCCACCGCAGTGCTTTCTTCACAGAAAGGAGAGTCAGAGAAACAAAGTAAGATTTGGGAGGAGTGGATGTGGCCCGGTTTTAGTCAGCACTCTAACAGCACACATACAGACATAAATAAATGGAAAAGTTGTTTCAAATCATTAGCTCCCAAAGTCTACATGTTTTCAGTCAAAATACAAATTTGTTTCTAACCGGGATGCTAAAAGTCTGGGTTGCTATAGACCATATAAAGTTGAACCTGGAAACAGATACCCAGGTCATTTGGATCTTCTTCTTCCAATTTGTCTAAAGAACAAGTTGGGCCCTCGCCGGTTTGGCTCAGTGGATAGAGCATCAGCCGGCGGCCTGAAGGGTCCCAGGTTCATTCTGGTCAAGGGCACATGCCCAGGTTGCTGACTCGATCCCCAGAAGGGGGTTTGCGGGAGGCAGCCGATCAATGATTCTCTATCATCATTGATGTTTCTATCTTTCCCTCTCCCTATCTGAAATCAATAAAAATATATTTTAAAAAAAATAAAGAAAGAAGGAACAAGTTGGGTTACGTGGGGATTAATAATAGTGTTTTGATCCACATGGGTGAAATTGACAACTTCATGAACCCCAGTATAAATGCCCCAGTATGAACCCCTTTATAAGATTTTCTCAATGTAAGTACATTGCATATTATTTATTGCACATTGTAGTTATGAAAGTGATAGGATACTTTCTTATACTTACCCAAGAACTGATAAATCTCAAATAAAATACCAAAGCTGCATGACAGGAATCACAGTACAAATTGTGCTAAAGTACCAGGGTGTTCTGAAGCCTCGAAATACTGCAAGCAGCAGTGTGGGTTGAGCTTCTGCAGGGAGGGATGAAGTGGGGCCAATCGAAAGTTGCCAGCTAAGTACCTGCATCAGGCCAAATTTCAGGCCCCTGTGGTCCCAGCCGTCCTGCAGGACAGCTCCGCCGTGGCTTTCTCTGGAGATGATGGCTGCAATGAGGGCCGGGTCCACGCAATGCCTCCGCCCAACTTCTTTGATCAGAGTCTGGTACGGCTTTAAGGCCCTCAAGTCCATTTCAGCAAACATTTCAGAACCACGAATCCCTAAGTGGATGGAAAATAAATTGTTTCCTCTAATCCAGAAGAGAATCCTTTTCAGATAAGTTAGCCGTAGCTCACGACTGCACCTCACAGCTTGGGTAGTCATTCTAAGACATGGTGGGATTTTTTGTGGGTTTTGGTTTGTTTTGCTAATCCTCACTGGAGGATATTTTTCCCATTGATTTTTAGAGAGAGTGGGAGGGAAGGAAGGAAGTGGGGAAAGAAAGAGGAGGGAGAGGAGAGAGAGAGAGAGAGAGAGGCCGATCCACTGAGCCAAACTGGCTAGGGAAGATTATAACATATTTATAACAAAATATTAGTTTTCTGCTTCTTTCCTAGTCCATCCCTAGAGATGATTTTCAACTCCCTTAGCTGTTAACATCGGTGAGAAAGACACATTGACTGGTTGCCTCCTGCACACCCTGACCGTGGTGGGATTCTAACCTGCACCCACGTACATGCCCTTGACTGGGAGCTGAGCCGCCACTTTTTGGGATGCAGGCCGGTGCTCTAACCACTGAGATACCGGCCAGGGCACTAGGACATGTTTTAACCTTTGATTCTATAAACACAGAAAGGTCCACCACCTCAGACAGACACCATGTCTGTTTTTCCCCCTCGTTTTTCTGTTTCCTGCCACACTGCTGCACTGGGGAGATCCTTAGTCTAGAAGTCAGCCAGAATTTAATATCTTATTTAGGCAATCATTTCAATATGTAGAAACAAACATCTGGACAAGTTTGGAAATAATGGGAGGGGGCAAATAAGTAGTATATTAGGTTGGTCAGAATTTTGTTTTCTTCTCATTTTTAATTTCGACATTAATGCTATAATGATGATTATACTTTTCAAAATGAAGCTATTTTTCTAAGAAAGAATCTGGAAATGATGAAAGGGTACAAGCCAAATGTTTGCTTTGCTTTTCACTTACCGCAGTTAATCAACCTGGTTATATCACAGGCAGTCCCAGGCGTCTCCATGGTCATGATGTCGCCATAGCAGCCGCGGTACAGGCGGGGGTGCAGGTAAGGGCTCGCTGAGTGACTAAAAGGATAAGAGCCCCTGGAAGTGCCTGGAGAGGGGGTAGGGGGATGATAATTCACACAAAGCCTGTGAGAAAATATTGCTTGAGTTGCTATAATGAACATTATTAAACCTAAGGAAAAGCTATAGACTTAGTTCTCCCCAAGGACCTCCTCAGGACTCTAGAATAGCTCATCAGACAAAACAGAAGATTCCCCCTTCCCACTCTACTCCAACCTATAAAAGTATAATACAACGCAATTCTAAACATTGTGCAAGATCTCAAAACCATTTAGTGCAATCTAGATCAGACAGAATTGCTACTATATTTTAAGCTGGAACTTTGAGAGAAACTTTAAGGTACTTCTGACACAAATACTTAAGTGGATGTAAGCGCTGGGATTAACAATAGTGTTTCTTCTTTGTTGAGAAGAAAAAAGGATACCATTCACTTAAAGTATTTATTTTTATATTATGTTGCTGAGCAGTTGAGTTTCTATCTAGATCTAATTGGAAATAAAATTTAACTTACCATAAAAATGTAACTTAAATCTATTTTAACTTTTTTTTGTCATATGAAGTGAGTTTCCATCCAAGTCTATTTAGTTAGTTAGTTTTAAGTTTTGTTTATTTTTTTAAAACATTTTTATTTTTTAATTGCAGTTGATATATTATATTATATTAGTTTCAGGTGTACAACATAGTAGTTAGACATGATCATCTGATAAATCTAGTACCCGTCTGACATCATACATAGTTATTACAAGATTCTTTACTATATTCCCTGTGCTATACTTTACATCCTGAGACTGTTCAAATCTATTTACTAAAGGAGATAAAGAGCTTTTCTGTAAGTTGAAAAGTTTATTCTAATAGTTCCTAGGATTCTTGAGTTGTACCTTAAGGCTACAAATATTTGTTCTGGAAATTATATTTCTTAAAATGTTTGACGTAAAAAAAAAACTGTGTTGTTTTAATTGGCGTTATAAATGTGTTTTCAATAAAGAGGTGGATTTTATCCATTCACCATAGGCCACCGGCCTAGTTCTGATAAACTTGACAGTATAGAGAGACTCTTAGAATTTGGCACACAAACAATGGGGCTCATCCTTACCGATATTTATTTTAAAAGGAAAACAACGCAACTCTAAAGATTAAGTTTTTAAAACTACTTAATTTTTTAAAAAGAAAAACTCATCAAAAGAAAAATACAGTCACAGTCTGCCCTCTCACATCTACACACAGGCAATAAATGGACCCACAGTCCGACAATGAGCTAGCAAGTAAACTCGGGACACTGAGAAAGCCTATCCAGTTCATGAAAGCAGCAGAACCGGCCAAGCCAATATGCCTCTCTGAGCAGTATGGGTTCCACTGGGATACAGAGAGCAGGAGCCATCATCTCGGCTCTCCACCCTGCCCTCAGTGTAGTATCCTGTGCCTACAGTGTGATGGGAAATATATGTGAGTGACTAAATGGATGAATTCCTATGCCACCCATCACATGTACAATTGAGGTGTGGGGGCTGGGAGTGCAGACTGAAGTTTATCACCACCAAACCAGCACTGTAAGAAATGTTAAAGGGCTACTGTAATAATAATAAGATATACATATATGTCCCATATAATAAAAGCCTAATATGCAAATCAACTGAACAGGAGAATGACTGGTGGAATGACTGGTCACTATAACGCACACTGACCACCAGGGGGCAGAAGCTCAATGCAGGAACTGCCCCTATCTCTCAGGCCCCAGGCCAGTCAAGGCAGGTGCCAGCAGGAGCCCCCCAATCGCCCTGTTAGTCACCCCGCAGAGGGAGGTGACTGGCAACAGTGAGCAGGTGGCACCAGGCCTGCCAAGGTGGGTGCCAGCAGGGGCCCCTGATCGCCCCACTGGTTGCCCCACAGATTGGCCCTGATCGTCAGCCGGGCCTAGTGACTCTACCCATGCATGAATTTCATGCATCGGGCCTCTAGTATATATATATAAAGAGAGAGAAAAATATAGGCATAAAGAATAAAATATGGCAATAAATAAGTAGCTATTAATAATAACCTTAAATGTAAATGGATTAAATGCTCCAATCAAAAGAGATAGGGTGGCTGAATGGATAAGAAAACATGACTCAACTATATGCTATCTACAAGAGACCCACCTCAGAACAAAAGACACACAGGATGAGCATGAAGGGATGGGAAAACATTTTTTTCCATGCAAATGGAAACAAAAAAAAGCTGGAATAGCAAACTCATATCTGACAAAACAGACTTCAAAATGAAGGCCATCACAAGAGAAAACAAAAGTCACTACAGAATATAACACTGGTAAACATGTTTGCACACAATATAGGAGCACCTAAGTATATATAAAAAAAACTTCTGAAGGACTTTAAGGAAAAGATTGATAGCAATACAGTCATAGCAGGGGACTTTACCACCCCACTGATGTCACTGGATAGATCTTCCAGACAATAAACCAACAAGGAAACTGACTCAATGACACACTAAATCAAATGAATTTAATTAACATTTACAGAACATTTCACCCCAAAGCTGCAGAATATACAATCTTCTCAAGTGCACATCAGTCATTCTCAAAGATAGACCACATGTTAGTACATAAAACAAGTCTCTACAAGTTCAAGATTGAAATCAGATAAATCATTTTCTCAAATCACAATGGCATGAAATTAGAAATCAACTACAGTAAAAAACACTCAAAAAACATTTAAACACATGTAGGCTAAATAGCATGTTATTAAATAATGAATAGGTTATGGATGAGATAAAGAAAGAAAGAAAAAAACTTCCTAGAAATAAATACACAATAACCCAAAATCTATAAGACACAGTGAAAGCAGTCATGAGAGGGAAGTTCATAGCACTACAGGTCTACCTGTAGAAAAATTTTGAATAAACTATCTAACCCTACAACTTAAAGAATTAGAAAGAGAACAACAAGAAAATCCTTGAGTAAGTAGAAGAAAGGAAATAATAAAGATCAGAGCAGAAATAAATGACAGAGACTGAAAAAACAATATAAAAGATCAATGAAACCAAGAGCTGGTTCTTTGAAAAGATAAACAAGATTGATGAACCTCCAGACTCATTAAGAAACAAAGAAAGAAAGAAAAAAGAAACAAAGAGGACCCAAATAAATAAAATCAGAAATGAAAGCCATGAAGTAACAACTGACACCACAAAAATACAAATTGTAAGAAAATAGTATGAATAACTAAATGCCAACAAGATGGACTATGTGGATGAAATGGACAAATTCCTAGAAAAAATGCAATCTTCCAAAACTGAATCAGGAAGAATCGGAAAACCTGACTAGGCCAATAACAACTGAGGAAATTGAAGCAGTAATCAAAAATCTCCCAGCAAACAAAAGCCCTGGTCTGGAAAGTTTCACAGGAGAGTTTTACCAAATATTCAAAGAAGAACTAACACCTACCCTCCTCAAACTATTCAAAAACACCCAAGAGGAAGGAACACTTCCAAGCTCTTTTTATAAGGCCAACATTACCCTAATTCCAAAACCAGATAAAGACACTGCAAATAAAGAGAATTACAGACTAATATCCCTGAAGAACATAGATGCTAAAATCCTCAACAAAATACTAGCAAATTGGATCCAGCAATACAATAAAAAGATCATACACTGGGACCAAGTGGGATTTCTTTCAGGGATGCAAGGCTGGTACAATACTCACAAATCAATAAATGTGATATATCATGTAAACAAATTGAAAGAAAAAAATCACATGATCATATCAATAGATGCAGAAAAAGCATTTGACAAAATCTAGCACTTATCTTTGATAAAAACTTCAGCAAAGTGGGAATAGAGGGATCATACCTCAACATAATAAAGACCATATATGACAAACCTACAGCCCAGATCATACTCAATGGGCAAAAACTAAAGCCATTTTCCCTAAGAACAGGGACAAGACAGGGATGTCTGCTTTCACCACTTATTCAACATATATTCAACATAGCCACAGTGATCAGAGAAGAAGGAAACATAAAAAGGCATCCAAATTGAAAAGGAGGAAGTAAAACTCTCATTATTTGCGGATGACAGATATTGCACATTGAAAACTCTAAAAACTCCACCAAAAAAACCTACTAGATTTCATAAATGAATTTTGCAATATAGCAGGATACAAAATCAACACCCAGAAATTGATAGCATTTTTGTTGTTGTTGTTAATCCTCACTCGAGAATATTTTCCCATTGACTTTTTGGAGAGAGCGGAAGGAAAGGGGAGAGACAGAGAGAGAAACATCAATGTGAGAGAGACACGTCAATTGGCTGCCTCCCCCACACACCCCAGCCAGGACCAGGAATCGAGCCTGCAACCGAAGCATGTACCCCTGACCGGACGTGAACCTGGGACCCTTCAGTCCATGGGCTAACGCTCTATCCACTGAGCAAAACCGTCCAGGGATCAATGGCATTTTTATATGCCAATAATGAAGCCCTAGAAAGAGAAACTAAACAAACAATCTCATTTACCATTGCAACAAAAAAATTAAGATACTTAGGAATAAACTTCACCAAGGAGCTAAAACACCTATAATCAGAAAACTACAGGATGTTGAAAAAAGAGATAGAAGATATAAACAAGTGTATATACCATGTTCGTGGATTGGTAGAAATAACAGCATTACAATGTCTATATTACCTAAAGCAATCTATAGATTCAATGCAATCCTTATTAAAATACCAATGGCATATTTCACAGATTTAGC
>NW_006282880.1:44253-63574 GCF_000327345.1 Myotis davidii
CTTGGCCTGGTTGAAGGCAGAGATTTCAAGACTCGCTTCCAACATGGCCCAAGACAACTCTCCAAACCAGACCATAGCAATTAATTGCAGGTGACGCTGCATCCAATTCACAGAAGATCAATTGAGAATCCTCATCAAAGCTTTCAGCCAAAAACCTTACCCAGGTCATGCTACCAAACCAAACTATGTTTTAGAAATCAACGCTGAGGTGTGGAGAATCCAGATTTGAAGACAGAAGATATAGGCACCAAGTCCAGAAAATATAAAAACCCAAAGAGGACTTAGAAACAAGCCAAGACCAAGATCACCCTGTGGAGATGTTTAAAAAGCGTCGTACCAGTTACACTTCCTCCTGATTACACATCTTCACCATGGCATTTGCCAACGACCCTTTTCCTGGGATTGATTCCAGAGAGTAACTTGCTACGGAGATTGGGGTTCCAGAGTCAAGAATCCAAATTTGGCTTAAAAATCAAAGATCTAGATTCCATGTCCAGAGAAAATGAGAACCCAATGTGCCTTTCGAGTAAAAACAAGACCAGGAACAAGAGCTCTGACATGAGAGTGTTCAAGAGACAGAAACTGCACACAACGGCACCAATCTCATTAGCAATTGTGTTATTTCTCTGAAGCCATAACAAGATGGACCAAGATTTGATGTCTCCAGTCCAGACTCCACACCTCTCTCTCTCAGCCCGGACTCCACACCTCCCTCTCTCGGCCCGGACTCCACACCTCCCTCACTCAGCCCGGACTCCACACCTCCCTCCCTTCCAGAAGCTGAGCCTCTGGAGATGGTGAACAGGACCTCAGGAGGCAGATACAAGGCACCACCACATCAGCCCGGACCACACTTCCCCCACCCAGCCCGGACTCCACACCTCCCTCACTCAGCCCGGACTCCACACCTCCCTCCCTCAGCCTGGACTCCACACCTCTCTCACTCAGCCCGGACTCCACACCTCCCTCACTCAACCTGGGAACATACCCTTTAGCTTCTCCAGAAGCTGAGCCTCTGGAGATGGTGAACAGGACCTCAGGAGGCAGATACAAGGCACCACCACACAGTCCTGCCAACAGCGCCTGCTCCAGAGTCCAGCAGGTGTCAAGGACCATGAAAATAAACTCACTCTATTAGTTTTAAGTCATCTTAGTACTGAGTGATTCAGGAAGAAATCGTAAAAGTCTTGTGATTATTGTGATTAAAAGAAATATACATTGAGGGTTCATCAACAGAACTCCTAAAGCCCTTGGAGTTTCCCGTGATGACAGCAATAAAGTGTTCCTTGTTATGTTTTTTTTGGGGGGGGGGAGGGGGGAGCCTATCTCAGGCTCCTCATAGTAGGTCCGTTGAGCCAAAATCTAGGTATAAGGACAAAGAACCTGCACTTTAGCCAGCATTCCCAGCAGACCCTTCTGCATAGGGAAGTTTGGGAACCACTGCTTTAAGGTGATTGAAATACGTATGACATTGGCCTTACACTACCTGTGCAGCATCAAAACCCTTTAGGCCCTTCTTAATTATAGTGGAGTCACCTGTCAGTTAAACAGCTGGTGTGGTAGCTCATAATTAGTCTACTGGGCTCTATAACTCTGCTCCCACCTGGCAATTAAAGGAGTAAAAACGTAAAACTATGTTCCCCTCCCTTTGACCATAACTGGACATTGTCGCTTCTCAGTAGCCTCATTTTTTCCAAATTTAGAATTAAACACGAACATTTTTTGATTTAGAATTAAACACTTTAGAAACACTTTCTTCTCAGTTTACTTTATTAATTAAAGGCAGCTTGAACATTGTTTACAACAGCTTTTCATTTTTTTCAGGCTGAAGTTTCAGTCTGTTCTTCTTCAAGGTCCCTTACCATCTCACCAGCCTGCGGTTCCAGCCTTCCCCACAGAAATCTCCTCTCTATTCTGGTTACACTGACCTGCTAACTGCATCCCAAGTACTTTTCCTGCATTTCTGCCTCTGTGACCTTACTAACGTCTTTCTTCCCATCCAGCGAGCTCTTCTATTTAAACACCAAGCATTCTTCACCTATCACGACCCCCACCTAAAAAAAAAAAGCCTTTCCACTGGTAGTTTCAACATCCTGACTAGATGTGAACTCTGCCTCTTAAACTCCTCCCAGGTGAATTGTTTCTATAGAGGGTCATTTAATTCTTATTTCATATTTGGTGCCTCGACCATTTTCTCTTCAGGTGCCTTGCCTCCCAAAGTGCTGTCCGATAAATTCCCATTGATCTCACCGTCACCTGCTTGGCAAGCAGGATACACTTGTCATTGAAACAATAAGCAGTTGATTAATGGCCAGGCTGTCAGGGGAGAGCCCACTCCTCCACTGCATGAAGGTACCGCCCTCAGGTTCACGACCGCCCTGGATGTTTTCCTGACATCCTACAAACAGTGCTAAGTGTCACTGATGACTTACTCACCAATGAGGGCAACGAGTCCCCCGAACAGGACAGAGGATAACATGGTGGCGAATCTTATCCTACAGCACCTGTTATGATTTGAAAGAAAAACCTGGTTAATTTTAAAACTTGAAAGTTCCTCAACTAGAACTTCTTTGATTTTTTTAAAAGTTCAGAGTCATTCCTAATTCAATACCCAGTTCCAAGACGTCATTCTCATAGCCTCCGTGTTATGGTTCAGTGGATCACTCTTTTTCCTAAGCATCAACTCCCAACTCAACTTACTTTCATTTCACACTGACATGAGTCTGTGAACATCTTAATTACCTGTGACCCACACACACACTCCCATCTCATCTCCAGGCTTAGTCACACCGTAATTTTGTCCCCGTTCTGGTATCTCCTTAGAAAACAAGACAAACCACTGAGAGAAGAATTAGAGATTATGGCGCAGGTTTACTGTGCTCCATTTCTTTCTCTATCGACTCTACTCTTAGTTTTATTCGAAAGGCAGCTGACCCGAGAAAGCTGGCACTGACCTGGTTTAGTGCCAGCCATCTTGGGTCAGCAGAGAAATCTCCCCTCTCTGTTTGCCATGTTCTGTATTCAACAGCAACCTGCACGTCAATCGTTTACAAAGCGGTGGCTTTTGTCTGTAACATAGGCTTAACAATTCCAGAATCTATTCAGCAGATCGCTGAGCAATTGGCGCCAATCTGAGTGGACTTCAGTGTGGCTCGACCGCCGTGAGGAACTTCTCAACACCAGCATGTAGACTCACCTGCCTCTTCCAACCTTCATTCCGTACCACTGACCACTGGAGGTGCTTTATATATGGTTTAAAGCCCTCTCTTTAAACCACTGACCTCATTAAACCTGATTATAATAGTCCTTTGGACTTAGGTGACCCTTTTAATAAAAGGATTTCAAAGCTTTTATTAACCACTATTAATTAAATAATCTAAAGAACCCCCAGGTTGTTCTGGAAACATATATTTGGTGGATTGTTTCTGGGTACCTAAAATTGTGCTAGGCTAGCAACATCTAAATTTGAGAACAAGAAACAGATAATTAGCCTAAAAAAGATAATTAACCAGGAAATGCTAGCAACTCTCATTCCTGGATTGGTTGTTTACTGGAAATGCTCAGCCTCCTGCTCTTCATTCTTCATTCCATCATCATATGATCCCCGCACCAATATATCACATAATCTCCATATGTGAACTTGGCCCCTTCCCCAATTTTACCTCCAACAAAAGATCCAAGAGTGGCTAGCTCTTGGGAGATCAATACAAAGTCAGGAAGTAGCCTCATTCCCAAACTCTGAGGAAATGGGGAAACAGTATTTGGCCAGGAATGAAAATTTCTTCGAGGATGGAGTGTCTTTCTTCATACTATGTCCAAAGGCAGAGCCAAAGCACTCTGTGCAGCCCAGGGACAGGAAATGCAAGGAACGTTCTTGAAATAGGCAGAGCACATTTCCCATCGGGGAGGAAGGAGGGGGACCTGGGTCCTTCCACAAGCTGAGACATTTCTGAGACGACGCAGTCCTCCCACACATCCACCAAGTGAAGAGAGGTCTGAGGGAGACTGAGCGGGGGAAATAAAGACCCTGAGTCAAACAGCTTTCCAGGCTCCCTGGCAACGAGTCAACCACCTCTCCTAGGAGAACATACCCTTGCGAAGCGGCTCTCTGAACTGCCTTTATGCATTTCCTTCTGCCCTCCTGCCTTTCTCTCTGTAGAACAGATTGCCCTTTAATAAAGGGTTTTGCACGAGTCCAGCTGCTCCAAGGTAGCGCTCAGGAACACATGCGCTTTCACCAGTGACAATGGCAACATCATATTGATGCTGTGCCCATGGCCCACCCGAGTCCAGGGTGAATTGGGCCACTTGTATGGGGCTCCAGGACAACGAGAAAGGGAGAAGAAAGAGTGGAGGAAGAATTAATTAGGAAAATACTAGGCAGGGGCTGAGCTGTCCCTAGGTGCCCCTAGAGAATAAAAGTAATAAAAGTACATTGAAAATACCGTCAAGTGTGAAGATACTGTATTCCTCTGCTGTTCTCAGAGAGTGGGGTTATCTGAACGTTCTTTTTTTAAAAAATATATATTTTATTGATTTTTTTTACAGAGAGGAAGGGAGAGGGATAGAAAGTTAAAAACATCGATGCGCAACCAAGGTACATGCCCTTGGCCAGAATCGAACCTGGGACCTTTCAGTCCGCAGGCCGATGCTCTATCCACTGAGCCAAACCGGTTATGGCTGAATGTTCTTTTGGTATAAAAGTCTTACTGTCCAGGCCCTCTGCCACTTAAATAATTGAATAATTGTTTTCAAACTGATGTAGATAATTAAGCTTTGCCCAAATTGTGAGAATACACACATTCCTACAGACATTATATTATTTAATCCTCCAACAAGCCGTTGAGGTAGCCATTATCCCTTATTTTAGAGACGAGGAAACCGAGACTCAGAAAAGTTCAGTAACTTGCCAAAGATGGCCTCTCAGGACATGGCCAATCCGGACTTGAACCCAGGTCCGTAAGATCCCCCAATCCATGCCTCTTCACTATATCCAATATACCAGCAGTTTGGACCAATGACTGCAGAGTAATTATTGCAACAGGTTCAAATCCATCCATTTTCCCACAAAGCATTGACTGTTGTCTGAATAATTTCAGTCACACATACTTCCCAGTCATTCCAGGATTTGTAGGTGCTGTTGTGACTTTTAAACATAAGCGAATGTGAGCCAACTGAGCCCACAGTGGCTTTTTGTCCCTTTATATCTTTTCCACCAATAATAATGGTAGCTCACATGCATTGACGGGTACAGTCGGCCTGGTGGGACAGTGGTAATAGCCTGCGTCTGAACCCTGGTGTGTTGCACTCTAAAGCCTAACTCTCACCTACAATCTACTGACCCAGTGGATGGCTAAGTGTGGGCACTATCACATCAGCATCTCAGAAATTTGTTTACATCTATAAGGCATTTACTGAATGATTCTGTCTCCCCACAGGAATACCAAGAGTGACTATGCATGTGAGTTTATTGATGTTGCCAGGAGGGGCTTGAGGGGACCTTGTCACCTGCTATAATCTCCATCAGTCCCCCAAGTTCCCCAAATAAAAATACAGTCCACATGCAAGAGAGATGCTTGCTATCCACATGAAACTCTATGGCCAGTCCTCTGTGCCTCCTGCCCCCTCCAATCAGCTGTCTGCCTCTAAGTCTTTTAAATATAGCAATTGTCTGGTAGCCTCTGGTGAGTCATAATCCTTTTGTGATTCCTGGCCTTCGTGGTGAGGACCCCATCATCCCTGACAACTAAAGAGCCTCAGCAAGAGACCTTCAGCCAAGATGTATGCAGCTTCCACAAACACAACGTGTCTGGGTCAGTCTCACCAAAACAGGTGTGGCAAGAAGAACCTGGCCTGGAAGTCTGGAGACCCAGAGTGCAGTCTCAGCTCTGCCACCGCCCAGCTGAGGGACCCTGGGCAGGTCAGCAGGCTGGGCCTCACTTCTCCATCCATAGCATTAAAAAGCTGGAGAGAGCAGACCACCTCTAAGGTCTCCTCTGGCTCCAACAATCTACTGAGGAGTCAAGCGTGTCCTGGGCCCAGACGAGGAAATAAATATGTGAAGTGGAACAGAGGGGCTTGAGTACAGATTGAGTCTGCATTACAGTTTTTACTGTTTTTTTTCATGGAAACTCGGATTGCATTTTACTTCTCATCAAAATCACAAATGCTGTGCAAGTCATCCTGTAAATTTCCCTATGATTTCCCTCTCTTGTGGGTAGCAAATAGTAGAAGACCTGGCATTTAAGTTGGAGACTTTGGTTATCAATCATTTTAATACTGTCAACAACAATAAGAAAGAGGTGTTGTTTGCCCGGCCGGCGAGGCTTGGTGGTTGAGCCTCGACCTATGAACCAGGAGGTCATGGTTTGATTCCCTGTCAGGGCACAGGCCCAGGCTGCGGACATGATCCCCAGTGTGGGGCATGCAGGAGGCAGACAATCGATAATTCTCTCATCATTGATGTTCCTATCTCTCTCCCTCTCCCTTCCTCTCTGAAACCAGTAAAACTATGTTTTTTTAAGAAAGAGGTGTTGTTTGCTTGCTTGTTAGTCTCAGACATAGTTACAGGCTGGGTGAGTCATGGGAGATATGAGCATTGCCAATAAAATGTTTAACTTGGCATGTGTCAAGGGTAGCCTCAAAATTTCCCCAAATAATGTAAATGGCTGGAAAATATAATAAATCGCAAATCAAGATTCGTTTTACATCATAATTGTCAGGAGACTCTCAGATCCAGGTTCTGGTTTCTGTTCCCATAGTTTGGGCTGAGCGTGGTCACACAGTCTAGGGGAGTCATTATTGTGCGCCCTGCCTGTCACCGAACATCTCAGTGACAGACAGTTCATTTAATCTCTCTGAGCCTTGGTTTGCCTCATCTGTAAGACCGACATGATTATGATGCCTGTGACTTTGTTTTGACGATAAAGATAAATTATATGTGTAAAGGCGTATTATAAACTGCAAAGCCTCATACAGATGCCAGTTATTACTATAATGGGGTTGCACTTGGGTCCTGACGGCTTAGAGTCTTGCTGATTTATCTGCTTGTTTACTTATCCATGGGGCTCCAGGAAAAACAGTGAAGAGTTGACTGATAGGACAGGAAGTAACAAGTGAAGGCTCACTCCAGGCGGAAGGAGTGTGGCAGGACAAGAAGGGCTGTTGCTGGGACTCTGCAGCCTGCCTGATGGGGTGAGAAAAGGGGCAACAACAGAAATAGCCACACGCAACCCAAGCATCTCCTCACCGCTTAGAAACCCAGAGAGTGAGGGAGCTGCCGAAGAACACATGGCCAGGCACTTTGGTAACAATGGCTAAGGGGAGGCAAAAGGGGAGCCCTCGCCCTAGCTGGTTTGGCTCGGTGGATAGAGTGTCGGCCTGCGAACTGAAAGGTCCCAGGTTTTATTCCGGTCAAGGGCACATGCCAGGGTTGTGGGCTTGGTCCCCAGTAGGGGGCGTGCAGGAGTGCAGCTGATAATGATTCTCTCTCATCATTGATGTTTCAATGTCTCTCTCCCTTCCCATTGATCTCTCTCTCTCTCTCTCTCTCTCTCTCTCTCTCTCTCCCTTCCTCTCCGAAATCAATAAAAATATTTTTTTTATTAAAAAAAGCAGGGGGGAAGCCCTTCCACAAAATTTCACTAGGAAGTTTATTTCACCTGAAGATATTCCAATGCCTGGCTTGAACTGCTGGGTGCTTGTCTAGTCTATTATCTGGTGGGCGAATGCCAGAGCCTGCTGATGACTCCTCATACAGTGACAACACTGGTCTTCCAGTGTCAGATATTAACCAGCCTGTCAGAGAAAGAAGGCATACGAATGGCGGGAAAGCTCATGAAAGGTGCTGAGCATAATCAGACTCAGGGAAATACAAACTAAAACCACAGCGACGTAGCATATCACACTCTGCGAAGGCTAAAATCAAAGCCTGGCTACATCAGATGTCGGTGAGAACATGAAGCAAATGGAACTTTCACATGTTCCTGGTTACACTGTGAAATGGAACCATTGCTTTGGAGAACTGTTTAGCAGTTTCTCATCAAAGTAAACATGCAGCTATCTTATGACCTAAAAATTCTATTCCTGGGTATTTATCCAAGAGAAATTTTTTTAAAAAGTATTTCCCAAAAGACTTGCACAAGAATGCTTATAGTAACTCAATTTATTCATAATGCCTGATATTGAAAACACTCCAAACACTCATCAGCAGGGGAATGTGATGACAATTGTGGTATCCATATATATAAAAGCCTAAGCGACTGTCCGACCATCCGACCAGTAGCTATGACGTGCATTGACCACCAGGGGACAGATGCTCAACCCAGGAGCTGCTGAGCTGCGATTATTTGGCAGCTGTGGTTCTCTGGTGACGCACCCAGAACCAGAGATGAGGGAGCCCGATTCCAGGGTGCATCACTCAAGAGCCACCCTCTCACAATCCGGGACCCCTCAGGGGATGTCAGAGAGCCAGTTTCGGCCCTATCCCCACAGGCCAAGTGCAAGGGATTCATGCATCGGGCCTCTAGTAATATAATGGAATAATACCCAGATTAACAGTTGGGAAGAGCCAGAGTCTGAGCAAAGAAAATCTATAATAATAAAAGCGTAATATGCTAATTAGACGGACAGCCGAACCACCTTCTGGCCGAAGCCAAAGCTGCAAGGGCTGAGCCCCTTGTACGAATTTCGTGCACCGAGCCTCTACTGTAGTATAAAGACTCAATAGTTAAGATGCTACAGACACACACCCCTGGGCAGGGGAGGAAAGCCGGGGGGCGGGGGAGGAGTGTGCTGGTTCTAGCACCCCCTGCTGGCCCACAGCGGCCTATCCCGGGAGTCCTGTGGTGAGCTTGGGCGTTCAAGCGTGGAAGTGGTGGCAGTCAGCCTCTGCTGCCCACCCGGGAGCCCGGGGTGGAGAAACTCGGAGACAACAGCAGATTGACCTACCTTTGAAAGCAGGGCTGCCCTAGTGACCTAAAGAATGTGTTTATTTCTAAACATTTGTTGAAATCTTTTGATGGCCAGTGACCATAAAATTATGTTCTCATCACTGTTATAAAGACCTAAGTGTGTGTATTATAAAAACCATTGATGTTTTTAAAATAGATAATTTTTATTGAATTGATTGGTTAATAAAATTATATAGGTTTCAGGTATATAATTCTAAAATAAAAAGTGGTACTTAGAATTTATCCTAGTTATAATGTGAGATATTGGTCCAGATTTAGATTGTGACATTTCAAATCAATGGGGAAAATATGGACTATTTTATACAATAAATGTTACTTCAACCAGATAGCCATCTGGAAAAAATTAAGTTGGACTAATATCTTACACTATAGCTAGGATAAATTCTAAGTGGTCAAAATTGTAATGGTAAAAAATAAAACAAAATAATTTTCTACATGGTGAGAAAAAATTTTTAACATTTAAAAGAAAAAAATCAGGGGAAAATATTTAAAACTCATATTACAGAGGACTGAGCTACAGAATTATAAAAAAAAACTTTTTTACAAATTAAATAAATAGGAAAAATGGACAAATAATATGAAGTTTCCAGAGGAGAAATGCAAATGACTTTTTTTAAAATATATTTTTATTTATTTCAGAGAGGAAAGGAGAGGGAGAGAGAGTTAGAAACATCAATGATGAGAGAGAATCATTGATAGGCTGTCTCCTGCACACCGCCTACTAGGGATCGAGCCTGCAACCCTGGGCTGTGCCCTTGACTGGAATAGAACCCAGGACCCTTCAGTCCATAGGCTGATGCTCTGTTCACTGAGCCAAACCAACTAGGGCATAAATGGCTTTTAAATATATGAAAAGATGTTCAACCTCATTCACAACAAGAAAAGAAAATACAACTAAACTGGGTTACCATTTTCCAGTAATACCAGATTGGTAAAAAAAAATAGAAACCAGTCTGTGGGAAGAGAAATACTCTCCTATATTGTTGGTAAGAATTAAGTTAGTACAATCATTATAAAGAACAATTTGTCCATATCTTTAAATTATAAAAAAATGAGCTATACAATAAAAAAGAGTGCTCAGTAATAAAATGGAATGAAGTACTGATACATGCTATAATACAGATGAAACTAGAAAACATACTAAGTAAAAAAAAAAAGCTAGTCACCAAAGTCGATGTTGTATGATCCTGTTTACATGAAATGTCCAGAACAGGCAGATCTATAAAGACAGAAAGTAGATTAGTGGTTGCCTAGGGTTGAGGGATTGGAGGAAAATGAGGAGTAACTGCTAATGGCACAGAGTTCCTTTTGGGGTGATATAATTGGATTTATCACACTTCACAGGTGTTGCTTTGCTTACAAATGGAAGGCAAGACCCTCCACCAGCAAAATGATTTCAACTCACTTTATTTGAAAGACTCACTTTATTACATTGGTCTGGACTGAATATAAATTATAAAAATGGGCAATGACCGCCCTAACCGGTTTGGCTCAATAGATAGAGCGTCGGCCTGAGGACTCAAGGGTCCCAGGTTCGATTCTGGTCAAGGGCATGTACCTTGGTTGCAGGCACATCCCCAGTGGGGAGTGTGCAGGAGGCAGCTGATCGATGTTTCTTTCTCATCGATGTTTCTCACTCTCTATCCCTCTCCCTTCCTCTCTGTAAAAAAAATCAATAAAATATATATTTTTTTAAAACAGGCAATGACCACATCACATACAAAAACAGAACTCTGCCACAATCTGCAGCACTAAGCCCAGGACACCAACACCGTATCTACCGTAACCAGCCCAGAAGCCTACCTGCTACCTAGAAGTCAGACTTGTAGGAAGTCAGAGCACCACCTCCAACAATTGGTCCAGGAAGCCAGACAATACCACCAAACAGCCAGCACTTGATTAGCAACGGACAGCTTTTCTAATTTTTGCTCCTGCTTGCAGCTTAGGACCCACCAGAGGAAGCCAAGTGTGCACCCTAACCAATAACATAGAATGCCTGGCTTCCAGTGACCCCACTGCAAATCCCCTAGGCCAGTGGTTCTCAACCTTCCTAATGCCGCGACCCTTTAATACAGTTCCTCATGTTGTGGTGACCCCCAACCATAAAATTATTTTCGTTGCTACTTCATCACTGTAATGTTGCTACTGTTATGAATCGTCATGTAAATATCTGATATGCAGGATGTATTTTCATTGTTACAAATTGAACATAATTAAAGCATAGTGATTAATCACAAAAACAATATGTAATTATATATGTGTTTTCCGATGGTCTTAGGCGACCCCTGTGAAAGGGTCGTTCGACCCTCAAGGGGGTCGCGACCCCCAGGTTGAGAACCGCTCCCCTAGGCTAACAGCCATCAATCAAGGCAGGCCTGAGCCTTCCCTTTTGCTCTTTACAAATCTTCCCCTCTCCTTTGCTTGCCTTTGAGTCTCTGCCAAAATGCAAGTGATGGTGGCCGACGCATTCGCTACAGCCAGCTCTGATAGCCTCTGCTTACTCTCCTTCACGGGTCTTGGTTTACCTCCAACTAAAAATCATTGACTTCTACACTTCCAAGGGATGAACTGCAAGGTATTTGATTTATATCTCAATAAAGATGTTTAAAGATGAGCCTTTTCAGTAAAATCTCAGACATCTCATGTAGCAGTATTTCCACTGATACATCTCCTAGGGCAAGGGAAACAAAGAAAAGATAAACAAATGGGACAACATCAACCTAAAAAAACTCTGCCCAGCAAAAGAAACCAACAACAAAATGAAAAGGGAGCCCACTGACTGGGAGAACATATTCACCAATGATACCTCTGATAAGGGGTTAATTTCCAAAATACTATATATACAAAGAATGTATACAACTCAACACCAGGAAGACAAATAATCGAATAATAAAAGCATAATATGCTAATTAGACCAGATGACCTTCCAGACCAAGCCGGTGATACAAGGGAAGCCCAGGTCCCAGGTGCCAGAGGGAAGCTGATGCCGGCAGCCAGGGGAAGGAAGACCTACTCTTGCATGAATTTCATGCATCAGGCCTCTAGTAAATTAATAAACAAGTGCTGGTGCAGTTGTGGAGAAAAGGGAGCCCTTGTGCACTGCTGGTGGGAAGGCAGGCTGGTGCCGCCACTGTGGAAAACAGTATGAAGTTTCCTCAAAAATTTAAAAATGGAACTCCCATTTAACCCAGCAATCCCACTTTTGGGGATCCAGAAACACCAATCAGAAAGAATAAATGCATCCCTATGTTCACAGAAGTGTTATTTACAATAGCTAATATCTGGAAACAGCCCAAGTGCCCATCAGTAGATGAATGGATTAAAAAGCTGTGGTACATTTATACCTTGGAATACTATGCAGCAGTAAAAAAAGAAGGACCTCTTACCCTTTAAGACAGCATGGATGGACCTGGTGATTATATGCGAAGTGAAATAAGCCAGTCAGAGAAAGACAAGTATCACATGCTCTCACTTATATGTGGAATCTAATGAACAAAATAAGCCGACAAACAAAAATAGGTGCAGAGGCATGAATACATGGAACAGAGGGACAGATCTCAGAGGGGAAAAGGGTGGGATAAAGTGGGAGGTCCCTGCTTTTCATTATAAACTCTTTTTTTTTTTTACTTTTGTGAACAAAAAATGGGCTACACAGCAGACCTAACAAGCCCAGTCAGGGAATTACATGGCAGACCTGACAAGCTCAGTGACCAAGAGTAACCACGGGGAATGATCTGATGAGAAATTCCAACTGGGCAGGTCCTGGTGCACAGTCATGTCCCAGGCCTATGGCTTCCTTCATAAAAGATGCGTTTTTATCTTAAGCCAGCCCTGTCCATTGATCTTTTGCTTCTAGGATAATATGCCTTTGAAATATCGGAGTAATTGTCTTTTCCAGACCCCTCAGAGGCACAACCACAAAACTTCTCATTATTATCTTGTTGCCGCATACCATTTCTATTTACTGTGAATGTTAGCTATCCTTACCCACCAACATAAAAGAAGTATGTGTTTCTTGTTCAAAAACGAAATTCAACTGCCCTGGCTGGTGTGGCTCAGTTGATTGCGAGTCATCCCATGCACCTAAAGGTGGCAGGTTTGAGTCCTGGTCAAGGCGCCTGTCCCAGTTTCAGGTTCAATCCCTGGTAGGAGGCATGCAGGAGGCAGCCAATGGATGATTCTCTCTCATCACGTTCTCTCTCTCTCTCTCTCTCTCTCTCTCTCTCCCTCTCCTATCTTCCTTTCTGTCTAAAAAAAAATTTAAAATAAAATAAAAAATCAACTGTAAATTTGAAAATTGAATTGTCTATATTAAGCAATTCATGAATCTAGCAACTAGAAGGGCCCTCAGGGGGGTGTACAAATGAAAGGTTTTTAAAGGAAGGAGGGCAGGCAGGGCAAGGGAACTAACTGGCAAAAGAAAAGAAAAGATGTGGTGGTGGGGCTGACACCTTCTCTTTGGGGGAAAAGAACTGGAGGGTTTTTATCACACAGATCGCCTCCTCTTTCCATGGGGGATGGAGAAGACCCTGTGACAGGCTACCTCCCTGGTATTGACCAGGAAACTCCAGGCTGGTTGATAAGATTGTTTCTGGGAGAGGTTGAAATTACAATCAGATCAGGTATTAATTCTAGCCTTCGTAGCACAGGCTTTTAACATAAGTGACACCCTTTGGGGCATGTGGCTTTCTCTTTAGCGCTCTCCATTTTACTTTTTATCCAATCCTAGAGTTTTCCCAAATGCTTTCTCCTGCCTCCTTCGTGTACCACCAATAGGTTTCATGTACCTTCCTTCCAATTTCTCCTTTGGTTCTAAATGTATAAAAACAAGGGCTCAACCGCCGTTTTCCGGGCCCTTCCCCAATCCATCGACATCTTGTTTCCAGGCATGTCCTTCCTTGGTTGTTGGCTGAAATAAACTCATAACACTTTTCTGTCCATTTTGACTTTCTTTTGTTGACACTTTTATAAATCACATACATACCTTACTTTGATTCAGAAATAAATAGAAGAGCTACAAAAAGTAAGGCAGAGAAGCCGGTGTGGCGGGATTGATGGCTCCCCATCCAAAGTCAAGCTCTGAGGCTCCGTGGAGGGAAATAAAGGTGGGGGACTGTGAGACCCTTCTGGGCAGGGTGGGGCCTGTAGGAGGCAGAAGCAGCCAGCGGATTGCAAGGACATGATATTGTGATTTATAATAAGAAATACACATATTGCCTTCTTGCTGCTAGCACAGAGCTAAATCCTTGGACGTCCTAAATGTTGAAAGCAATAAAGCTGCTGCTGTTATGTTAATGAGGTGTCTTTTGGAGGTACCCAAGGATGGGGGCTGGTTGCCAGGGGAGCCAATCATGGGATTGGAGGGTTGGAACTTTCTCCCACCCTCTGACTTCCAGGGCGAAGAGAGGGGCTGGAGGTTGAATCAATCACCCATGGCTGATGATTTAATCAACCAAGGCTGAGGAAGAAGGCCCCAGAAAGGCCCAATGCAGCGGTTCTCAACCTGTGGGTTTCGACCCCTTTCGGGGTCGAACAACCCTTTCACAGGGGTCGCCTAAGACCATCGGAAAACAAATATATAATTACATATTGTTTTGTGATTAATCACTATGCTTTAATTATGTTCAGTTTGTAACAATGAAATTGGGGTCACCACAACATGAGGAACTGTATTAAAGGGTCGCGGCATTAGGAAGATTGAGAACCACTGGCCCAGTGGAAGAGGCTTCTGAGATCCGTGAGCATGTGGAGATTTGGGGAGAGTGGCCTGTGAGCAGCCTGAGAGGAGGCGTGCAAGCTTTGCCCGCCTTCCCCAGACCTTGCCCTTTGCGTCTCTTCCATCGGCTGCTCCTGAGTTACGTCCTTTAGTGGTAAACAGTGACCTAGGATGGAAATGTTCCTCTGAGTTCTGTGAGCCCTTCCAGCAAATTAACCAAACCTGAGGAAGGGGTCTTGGGAACTTCCAATCTGCAGCCAGTCAGGCAGAATGACAGGTAACAATCTGGGCTCGCGACTGACTTCTGAAGTGGGGGACAGTTTTGCAGGACCGAGCCCTTAACCTGTGGGTTCTGACACTATCTCCAGGTAGACAGTTTCGAAATTAGGTTGAATTGTAGGATACCCAGCTGGTGTTCGAAGAATTGTTTTTGGTATGGGGTACCAGAACCCATTTAAGGGAGTAAAATAGGAGGGAAATATTGGAGTTGATCTTGCTTCTCCATCATGCTTCACTACCTTGGAATAAACAGTGCTTGCCTACACCTGACTGGTCCAGGTCTCCCAGGTGTCCAATCAAGCCAGCACAGAAACCCTGTGCTTTGAAGAAAGAGAAGCAGCTGGCGACTAACTAACCCCCATACTCTCTCCCTCCTAGAACAAATGATTACCTGACACCCAGGACTCTCTTGCCTCAGGACACCCCTACATGGCTCGGCTTCAGCACCCATTTGGGTTGACACGGTAGGTATGTGCTTTCATAGCTGCCTGCAAAACAATACCCCAGTGGCAAATGGGTTTGTTGCAGAAGACCGGAGAAAAAAAACAAGCCACGCTTAGAGAAAGGGGGTTACATTTTATTATTTAATCCTGCACAGGCCCAGAGAAAAATGTGTCTTACAAATTCTGAGCCCCCCAACATAAAGGAAACTCTCTCTATTTCTACTTTTTCCAGTCCTTTGTCTCCCAAATTTGGAATGAGACTTCCGGGCCTTCTGAGAAAGAAGGCCTGCGCTGCGTGCTGGGAAGGGGCCATGCGACCATATCTCAAGGCCTGGCCTGGTGCCAGCACTGACAGCTCTGTCTGGGGCAGAGTTTATGGCCTCTCTGGAGTGGGGACTAATCTTATTTTCCTTATTATTTAAGCAAGGAAGCATTTACAGAAGCCAAAATGCAGGGTTAAAATTTCAAACAGCAGTTTTTATATAAGATGGATGCTTCAGGTTCACAGATTAAAATTACTATACGTTTAAAGAGCAAGCACTGCCCTGGCTGGGTGGCTCATTCAGCTGGAGAGTCATCCACACAACAAAAGGTTTCAGGTTTAGTTCCCAGTCAGGGAACATACCTAGGTTTTGAGTTCAATCCTTGGGAGGCAACCAGTCAATGTTTCTCTCTCTCTCCTTTCCTCTCTTGCTCTCAAATCAGTAAATATATTCTTGGGTGAGGATCAAATAAATACATCTATCAATACTAATAAAAGGGTAATATGCTAATTAGACCAGACATTTTCCGGATGTCCTTCCGGACAAAGCCACAGTGGCAGGGGCCGAGGCAGAGGCAGTTAGGGGCGATCAGGCCAGCAGGGGAGGGCAGTTGGGGGTGATCAGGCTGGCAGGGGGAGAGTTAGGGGCATCAGGACAGCAGGCAGAGGCGATTAGGGGCAATCAGGCAGGCAGGCAGGCAAGCAGTTAGGAGCCAATGATTCCGGATTATAAGAGGAATGTCCAACTGCCGGTTTAGGCCTGATTCAAGGGATCAGGCCTAAACTGGCAGTCAGACATCCCCTGAGGGGTCCCAGATTGGAGAGGGTGCAGACTGGGTTGAGGGGTAACCCCCCCAACCCCCTCCCCCGTGCACAAATTTTGTGCACTGGGCCTCCGGTATATATATATATAAAAGCCTAAGTGACTGAACGACAAGTTGACAGGTCACTATGATGCACACTGACCACCAGGGGGCAGACGCTCAACGCGGGAGCTGCTCCCTGGTGATGCGTGTGCTTCCACAATGGGAGTGCCGCTCAGCTGACTGACCCATCCCTGCAGCCCAGCCCACCAGCCTGGCAGCAGCCACTCACTCCCTCAGTAGTCCTGCAGGTCCAATCTCCGGAGAACAGGCCAGGCACCAATGGACCGGCAGTTAGGAGCCAATGATTCCGGATTATAAGAGGAATGTCCAACTGCCGGTTTAGGCCTGATTCAAGGGATCAGGCCTAAACTGGCAGTCAGACATCCCCTGAGGGGTCCCAGATTGGAGAGGGTGCAGACTGGGTTGAGGGGTAACCCCCCCACCCGGGGTAACCCCCCCAACCCCCTCCCCCGTGCACAAATTTTGTGCACTGGGCCTCCGGTATATATATATATAAAAGCCTAAGTGACTGAACGACAAGTTGACAGGTCACTATGATGCACACTGACCACCAGGGGGCAGACGCTCAACGCGGGAGCTGCTCCCTGGTGATGCGTGTGCTTCCACAATGGGAGTGCCGCTCAGCTGACTGACCCATCCCTGCAGCCCAGCCCACCAGCCTGGCAGCAGCCACTCACTCCCTCAGTAGTCCTGCAGGTCCAATCTCCGGAGAACAGGCCAGGCACCAATGGACCGGCACTGCCAGCACGATCCTGACAGCACTGCTGGCCTCCTGAAAGTCGGCCTCAGCACTGCGGCCGCTTCCCCTCTTTAAACACTCCACAAGGAAGAAATGATATAAAAGCAGCCACCAGGCACCAGGGGGCTCCCTACAACCTGCACAAACATCAGTGGGATGGATCTGGATCCCCTGCTGGCAAGGGCGTCCCACCACCTGCCCGGAGGGCCAATTGCATCCCAGCCACCCCCCTTGGGATGGGCTCCAGATGCAGGGCTCACGCTGGTGAGCACCATTGCAGTGGTGGGGGCCCACAGCAGGCACAGCTAGGCCAGGATAAGCAGGAGCAGCAGGCATCATTGGACTGTGGGTTTCAAGATCCCGGAAGGCCACCCTGAGGGACTCCACCTGTGCATGAATTCCTGCACCAGGCCTCTAGGAAAGAGAGAGAGAGAGAGAGAGAGAGAGAGAGAGAGAGAGAGAGAAGCACTTCAAAAGGAAAATAAAGAGTAGGTTTCATCAAAAACAGAACTATTAGCAGAGACTCAATACATTTAACTTAATTTTTAAAATTTAAGGAAAAGCCCCAGCCAGATAGAGCTCAATGGATAGAGCATTGGCCCTCAGACTGGAGGGACCTGGGTTCGATTCCAGTCAAGGGCATGTACCTGGGTCGCAGGCTCCATCCCGGCCCCAGTCAGGGCACGTGTAGGAGGCAACCAATCGATGCGTCGCTCTCACATCAATGTTTCTCTCTGTCTCTCCCTCTCCCTTCCATTCTGTCTAAAAATTAATGGAAAACATACCCTCCAGTGAGGATTAACCAAGAAAGTGTTATTTCTATGGGAAGCGGAGGCCACAGCGACAGCGACAGGGCACCTCCTTCCCAGAGGTTTACATTTCTGAGGGAGGGCTGCCTGACCTTTGGGGGAAAACACACTTCCGGGTTGTAAAGCTGACAAAGGCTAACTCGGGAGGAGGTCTGTAAAATGTATATGACATCAATTAGCCCATTAAAATGTGTATATAGTGCATCCCGTCAGGCATCTGTGCTTCCCTCGGTGCAGCCATCCTTCCCGGTGCAAACTGCACCATGTTTAGCATCCTTTGCCCCACCACAAAATGTCAGTGATGTCCAACTCCCCCCCCAGCATTGTGGCAACAAAAGAAAGAGAGTGAGGCGGGAGGGAGAGGGGAGAGAAGAAAACTGTCCTCGCAGGTTTTCAAATACCTCCTGGAAGGGAGGATGCCCAGCTCAGGTGGCCAACTCACCTGGACTCGTTCAGAAAGCTCCCCTGTAACTTTCCTGATTTTAGCCTTGAAAGTTCCATGTCCCAGAAAACCCATCAGCTCCAGGCAAACCAGCACTGTTGGTCACCCCAACCCCCCACCACACACATGCGTGTGCACTCACACACACTCATCATCATCAAATTATGTGCATCTGGCACTGGATTTGGACTCAGTTCAGTGCTTCACCTGCTCTGGGACTCAGCAAGTGCCTTTACAGCTTTGGTTGGGAGCTCTTTTGTCTGTTCCATGGAATGGGGGTGGCCAGCAGATGGGGCTGGCCACCATCAAATTAAGATTGCACCCAGGCGGGTGTGACAACTCAGCACCAAATCAACCTCCTCTGGGAACTCAGGCCTCAGTACACAGGCCAATTTTCATTTCTCTCCTCTCAAATTAGCTTATTGTGCCCACGTGTTACTATATCCGGATCCCGTTGTGAGCAAGGAGGTGCCTTTGCGGTTGGCAGGTAGGAGGTGCTTGGCAAGGATTGGTTAGTAGCTGTTTAATTAATCCCCTAACTCGCTTGTGCCTCCATCAGAGCTGCCACTGTGACGTCACAGCACTCCTGTTGGCCTTCCTGGACTGAGTGCTTTCTCAGGATGACCGTCACCACGGACACAAGTGACCCCCACTTACTGGTGGACGTGTTCCCAGTGGGAGCTGTGTGAGCCTGCACCAGGGGTGTGATTTCAGGACTTTATTCACCCAAGTGTTCCCCCTGGGGGCTCCTCACCAGTGCTCAGTCTCTTTC
>NW_006282880.1:63641-70949 GCF_000327345.1 Myotis davidii
ACGCGCTCATGGTCTTCTCGGTCATTTCTCCTCGGTGGGAATCCTGCCGCTGGATTCAGCCCTGAGAGGGCCTTGGAAGGCAGAGGGTGGGGAGACCAAGAAGGAAGTGGCCCTGGAGAAGGTCAAGGGCATCAGTGGTCATAATCAGGTTCCCTGGGCGCCTGACACAGAAGGTGCCCTCCTCACACTGTCTCCTGGTACACACCCTGAGCCTGTACCCTGTGCACACGTGTGCTTGGCTGTTGTCCCCAACTACACTTCATGACTCAGCCGCTCCTGAGGGTAGCACTCTGACATAGTGCTGAACACAGACTGGTTGCTTCAAAAAAATTCTGCTTAAAAGGATAATTGTTCCCGAAGGACACAACGCAGTGATACTGTACAGTTGATAGAATGGGACATTAATTACTTTTATAGAATACACCCCCCAGAATTAAGTAATTTACCAACAGAGACATGGTCAGTGTCTCTCAGGCAGCTTCAACTGTGAACCACTGTGAGTGCCCCCAAGCAAGGGAATCGGTCCGCTGAGTTGGGGGAAGTTGAGGGTTGAAGGTTCTGTGGTCCAGGAAAGGAAAGGAGGTGAACTTAGAGGGCAGAGAGACTGACGTAGGATTAAACTAATGCTGCAAAGTTACCAAGTGCCTCTCCTGAAACTACTCTACCCAGCAGACCCTTTACCTCATCAAATTTTTCAATTAAATTTGAAACTATTATTTTTATCAGAAATCAATGACAGAGTTGCCAGGTAAAATATCATATGCCCAAATGTGTTCCAAATATTGCATGGGACTTATGCCTTAAAGAATTGGTCATTATTGCCCTCACTCAGTTGGTTGGACAAAGTCCTGTAACCAAAAGATTGCAGATTTGATCATACCAGAAGCAACTGATTGATGTTTCTCTCTCTCTCTCTCTCTCTCTCTCTCTCTCTCTCTCTCTCCATTCCGTTTTCTCTGACATCAATTAAGAGAAAACATATCCTTCCATGAGAATTTTAAAAAACATGGTAATTATTTATCTTGAATTCAAATGTAACTGAGCTATCTGTGTGGTCTTTCTATTGAGTTTTAGAGAGAGAATCATTGATCAGTTGCCTCCTGTACACGCCCCGACTGGGGACTGAATCAACAACTTAGCTATGTGCCCTGATTGGGAATCGAACCCACAACCTTTTGGTGCATGTAATGACGCTCCAACCAACTGAGCCACCGGCCAGGGCAGCTGTCTGTGCTTTTATTTGCTAAATCTGGCCATGCTAGTCAATGAGGTGTAGGATTCATTTCATGGAAATCCAAGAATTCCAGCTTACCTCCACGGAAATACCTTTAAAGAGACACAACCCTTAACTTACACATACACACATCAGACCACAAGATGCAGAGAATCGCTCTTCCTTTAATGTATGTCATGTTATTTTGACAACCTTCAGGTCAAACTCAGATTCTCAGTTATAAGCGCATTGGCTCATTTTATCTGTGGAACAGATGAGGCCTCCTGCATGAAAATGACCTTGGGGTTGATCTGAAGTGTTAGAAGCCGTGTCTCTTGAAGTATTTGGCTCGTGCAAGGACATCATTGCAGAAGTCACAGCCCAGGTCCTGGCTGCTTCTGACATAGCTGGGCCCTCCAACGTAGGCACAGAGTCCCCCTGCAAGGGCGAGACAGGTTAATGCTGACCCCACAGCCCTCAATGCTTCAGGGTGCTCAGCAGTCAACTTAGATTCCCTTTCCTTGTGCTCACCAGGAAGCAGTGAGGCCAGGGGGAATCTGGCACCTGTATTACATTGGTCCCTATTGTCCCCTGCCGTGAAGCGCCGACCCTGGGCTCCCCCTACCTCTCAGGCACTGGTCGGGGCTCCAGGTCGGGAACCTCCTCTGGATTTCTTTGATTCTAACAGTCAGGACCTCGGTCATCTGTGACAGCTGCGACTCGCTGATCCAGGTAGTGGGGGCATAGTGGCCAGTGTCCTAGAGGGGGGCGGGCAGAGGAGAAGCCAGGTGAGCCGGGTAGGCGGGTGGTGTGGCTTCCTACTGTCAGTGCTTCCTCATGTCCCTTCCCTTTCTCTCCTCCTCCTGCGGAAGAACGAAGGCCACTTTCCGTCTCCCTGGGGACAAGCAGTAAAGCAACAAGATTTGGACAAAGGAAGGAGGGAGCAGAGAGACGAGAGGCAGGCTAACCCTAACCCTAACCCTAACCCTTCAACGCCGCAACCACCAACCCTCCGACAGCTCAGAAAGGGTTTCCTATCGGGACTTGTAATTATCCTTCCAGACGATCCGAAGGTCTAAAGGAACCACTAACTTTTGTCCCACACCCCTGGTTACCATTCCATATATGTTTCACCGTATTTAGAAGAAGTATCTGACTCAGGGAAATTCTTTCTTCATCTTTAAAGGAGATGGACTCATCCTTTTCCCAAGAACAAGGTTTTACAAAGGAGGCAGAGCAGGGCGGCTGGGACGATGTGGCCCTCAACCACCCAGGCTGTCCTTGGTCCCAAGCTGCGTTTTCCCACTGCCCTGTGACTTTACAGCAATGATAACCTTCTCATAAACTCACTTTCTCACAGGCCCAAATTCTTCAGATTATTGGATACTTTTAAGTTGTATGGTGTCATACAAAGTACTAGTGGGAAGCCAATTTAAAGTTCATTGAGGAATACTTTTTCCTAAAAGTTTAAGCAAAGACTGCACTACTGACAGGTTTCTCAACAACTATCACAATGTGACATGTAATAGAAAAGACTGTGGTCCCATCATCTCCCCTGCCATCACCCATTCTCCCCGCACAGCTAATTCCACAGCAGGTTAATTATGACCAGCGCCCTGAAGCCTATGAGGCAGATTCCTGCAAAAATAAAACTTGAGGCCCTGGCCGGGTCACTCAGTTGGTTAGAGTGTTGTACCGATACGTCTACGTTGTGGGTTTGATTCCCTGTCAGAGCACATACAAGAATCAACCAATGACTGCATAAATAAGTGGAAGAACAAATCAATGTTTCTCGCTCTCTCCCGTTCTCTCTCTCTCTTTCTCTCTCTCTAAAAAAATCAATAAGTAAAAAGTTTTAAAAAGCATGTGACCTTCAGAACTAAGAACTATGTGGAAAGACAGGGATAAAGGAATTTGAATTTGCTGAGAATCTACTTTTTCACATTATTTCACTGAATCTTCATAATGATGCTGAGGGTGGCATTTTCTAGGCGAGGAAACTGCGGCCCAGGGAGATTAAATGCTTTATCCAAGGTCATGTGGTTACGAAATATCAGAGCAAGGATTCGATCTATGGTATTTCTCTTGCAGAGCCTCACCAGAGACCCAGAATAGGGTAACAACGATGACACCCTGGACACGGCCTAACTTACTTGGTAAAGGAATTGTGGCTCAAAATGAAGCAGAAATGGTGCTGCTCGTCCCTCTCGGGCAGAGAGCCTGCGGGGCTGCCCCAGGAGTACCATCTGCACAACAAATCCCAAGGTGCCCTTTTGGAGCTGTGCCACGCAGCACAGTGGCCACCTGGAGGGTTACCTGCACCACCCTGACTCCATCATCCACATTGCCCCCATGGACCAGAAGGTTGCCGCCAGGATACCCCCTGGACACGACACCCGCGATCACTGCAGGATCCACACAGTACTTTTGGCCAACGGTGCGCATCATGGGTTGGTATCTCAGGAGGTACGGCATATCGATCTCGGCCAGCCTCTCAGAAGCACGGACTCCTACAGCAAACACAGAAGGAAGGTGGGGCTTGGTGTGACTTACGCGGAAACGGGAGCTCAAAAGGAGAGAGAAAATACACGCCAAGCCCTGGGCAGCAGCTGAGGACTGAGAAGCCCATGTTCAGGTCTGAGACCTCTGGTGGCCATTCCTGGAACTGAGATGAAGATTCTCCTTTGAGCCTGAGTTGGCACCCCCTGAGGCAGTGTGCCCTTTGTGGCCTCCTCCCGGAGGATCTCATGGGCACAGACCCCACTGGCCCCATCCTAAGCATCCAAACAGACTTGCCCGGTTAAATGCACGCCCATCAGCTACGACAAGCACACGATGTGAGGGAGGAATTCTCCCACACCCTTCCAGCAGTCCTTGGAGAGCTTTCCTGACAGGAGTGCTCACGCTAGCCCACCTTTCCACCCTACAGTGACTCCCAGCATCATGTGGGCTTAACCCTTTAGGAAATACCAAGAGTGCTGGGCAAAGTGAAAACCAAGCGCACTTCCCCCGGCAGCCCACCTAACCTTCTCAGCACTTCTGTGGTTTCAAAAGCACCCTCGGGCACATGACGGACCGGAGTTCGCAACTACACTGTAACGTAGGTACTATTATCCCCATTTCAGCAGAGGCTCGGGGGAGCTAAGGGACTTCAGAGCCAGCACTCAACAACGTCTTTGGACTCCATGTCCAGTGCTCTTTCCACCACTCCGTAGGGTGGGACTGTGGGAAACAGTGGGGACCAACAGGGTATGTTGAGAGGATCAAAACCTGTGGGGAATGCCTGGGGGCATCGGTGTGGGGCACCAGGGCAGGGGCAGAGTCCTGTTGGAGCCACCCTTGCCTGAAGGAATCACTTTCTGAGAGGAAGGAAGAGGAGGAGGGGGGCGAGGTGGACAAAGAGGTTCTAGCTACCACAGTAGTTCAGGCCTCGGCGTCTTCCAATCCCACAAGATGCCCCGGGCGTGTCGAGGGTTCGGATGTTTCCGTAGCATCCCCAGTTGCCACTTTCAGATGAGTCTACAAATTGAGAAAATGTCAACCTAAGACATTGAACTAGAGCAGTTCTGGTCGTCCCTCTGCCCGTGAATGCAGCGACATGAATACACATAGCTGTACTGAAATCTGTGACGACGAGACGTTCACTCCACAATGGAAACCCTCCTGCAGTTTACAGTACAGCGACTAAGAAATCATCACAGAACCTTCTGGGTACTAAGTCCTCACCTCAGACCCTGCAGAAGACCTGCTGGCACATGTCTCCTTGCAAAGCTCTGGGGTTGTCCAGAGCTGTTGGGTGGGTGTCTTGGAGTCAAATCAGAGATTGTGCATCCTGTAAGCTAGGTCTTATCTTCATCGGATGTGAGCTCTCAGCACTTCTCCCTCCCAGACCCCTAACTTGTTGGTCTGTGAGATACTATGTCTGCTCTGGAGAAACACGTATAAAGCCTGGGCCTCCCTGGGCTCTCAGCCCAGACCCCAAGCAAAGGGACTGCTGATAAGTGTGACTTGGAGCTGGCTTCCCTGCTCTCGGCGCACAGCTGCGTGGGTGCTTACGACCGACCGCAGACGGGGAGGGCACGTGGTGAGGTTCGAGGCCTCGTCTCCACGTGGGGCTCCCTCCTTCCACTTCCCTCTCTCTCTCTCTCTTTCCCCTTTATTCTCGCTTTCTTTAACTACCACTCATTCCTGGCACTGAAGGGAAGGAGAAATTTTGCACAAAGACCACTAAGGAGAAGGGCATTCCCGAGAATTCACCACGCACATTGGAAGGAGGGCACATGCGCCAGGTATAAGATACCTACAGGTGGCAAGAAATTGCCCCTTGAGATCATCATCCCACTGTTGGAAGCCTGTAAGGACTTCTTATTAGATTACTCTTTTTGATGTGTTTTATTCTTTCATGAAAGTAGCTTATATCGTTAAATCTTAATGAGTGCAGGTCTATTGCTTATGATCATATGTGTTCTGCATGTTTATTAAATGTAGTTTAAGGTTCTCTTCTAAGACCTTTATAGGGTTGAATCTGAGAATACTAGTATTTTGGAGTACATACTTCTACTCTTAAAATATTTGATGAATAATCTAAGAGAAATGAGAAAATGAAATGACATGGTCTTTCGTGAGTATACTCAAAACTAAATGCGTCAACGTGCCCATTTTTATGTTTTAATAAGGACACTCTACTTTTGTCATTGGTGACAAATACCCTTCATAGTAGCTAGTTGTGTCATTCATTGCTCCCTGCTTCCTTGACGCTCCTTAACCATATCACATGTCCCTCCAAGTTCCTTATACTGCATTCCCAAAATTCCTTATAGGAATTTAAAAACATGTGTTGAATAAATAGGTCAACAAATAAGTGAATGAATGTAAGACTGACCCCATCTGAGAAATCTGTAGAATTTAGAGCCAGGAAAAGAAATTGCTTTACTTGAGGAACTATGCTTCCTCCCTTTATTTCTCTAAAAGCATGTACTTTTCCCTTTTTGCCCAGCTACAAGGAAACAGGACCAAATCTGAAATGCAAGCATTGCAACTATGTCCGCCTCGATGGTTAGCTTAGTCACATCCCCTGGACCCCCTCAGTGCTAGTGTTCTACTGAGTTACATTTGTCTTATCGTTGTAAGTTGCCTCAACCCTCCCATGGAAATATATGCTCGACTAATTAATTCAACAAGTACTTCTGGTGGAAGGGTTTCTGTAGAGAAACGATGAGCAGTTACCAATGGCAACGCCGTGCGACCGCCCCGCCTTCGGGAGGAGCCCTCCCCCTGTCCCCTGTGGGCCTGAGAGAGGCTGCTCCTCGGCCCGTTACTCCTCCGGGAGCTGGCGGACAGCTAAGGAAAAACAACATTTCCACTGCAGGTTCACGTATCTGAGTACCACTGGGACCCTGTGCGAATCCCTCCATCTCCAAGGTCATTTGGGAAAATGAAACTCACTCACCGGTGAGGGCAAGGAGGCCCAGAAGCAGCCACAGCACAGACATACTGATGATCTGACGCCACGGGTCCTAAAGTGATTTCAAAATACAAATTAGCTCCAAGATGTGAAAATGTCACTTGGCGCCATAGCAGCATGCAATGTTCCCATGGAAAGGTGTGGGGAACGGAGAACAAGTTTCCCAGGAACTAAGAAAATCAATGACTTGAATCATAAGGACAAAAAGCAAAAGCAGGATGCCAGTCCACGCATCCTCTCCATCGGCTTAAAATGACCAGGCGCCTGCTCGGCCCACAGGGACCGGGATGCCTTGGCCTCAGCAGACCATGGTGCCCTGACTTCCGAACCCGAAGGGCAAGTTTCCGACGCGTGTGCCCGGTCCCAGTAGCCTCGTTATCATCAAAAGATAATGCGAAAAGGAGAGAACTTGTGTCCGCGTTTCTCTTCATTGGGTTCCTCCTTCAGGTGAGAGGAAAGGTCGCCCTCCCCTCGGTGTCTCGGAACATATTCTTTGCTTTGGTTGTTGGAAGGCGCTGTAAGGCATTGCCCACGGCTCTAAGCCCAGCCTGGGGGCTCAGACCCCCTTGAGCCACAGTGCCATTCCCACTCTGTAAAACTCCTGGACAGGAGCAAACCCGGCCGGCGGGGG
>NW_006282880.1:70995-71311 GCF_000327345.1 Myotis davidii
GCTACTTCCACCACAAGCTGAGTCCCCGTGAAGGCAGGTCCTGGGCAGGGGTCCGGGAGTGGACCCCGAAGTGCTCACTGCTGGGGAGACCTGACACTGGTCACCATTGAGCACTGGCCTCCCACTTGCTCTCATGCACTTTCTCTTTCACCCCAACATTCCTCCAATTACCGTTCACATGTCCAAAGAGCCTGGTTCCCCCACCAGCTGCCAAACGAATACACCAACACCATGCAGCCTAGTTTTCTAGTTTGCTGTTGACCCCGGGGAGTGCTGGTGGAGCAGCCACCTGCCCCCACTTCCTCCCCCCCCCCCC
>NW_006282880.1:71343-78913 GCF_000327345.1 Myotis davidii
CCCAGTTCCCAGTTCCCATCGCCTCCCTAGGGTGGCTGAGCCTGGCTACCTGTCATTTGGAATCATTACTCTCATTACAGGTCGGAGTTTGCATTTAAACGCGGCATTCGTCACTTTCATCATGCTTTTCTCGTCTCTTTTGTGTCAAGGTTGTTCTTATGGGCGGTTCCTTGCAAACACCCAGAGAGATTATGTCTCAAGACAAAGGAGAGACTGTGCGGTGGGTGCTAGACTCTCTGGTGGGGCGATCCCTTCGTAAGTCCAACCACTACAGTGTCCACCTGAAAATGCTATCACATTGGATGTCAACTATAATGGGAAATTTTTTTAAATTAAAAACCAAAAGGATGAAGGAGTAGTAAGGACGACATTTGAGTGAAGGGCTCTTACACGGAGGGGTTGTGTGGCCCTCAGACGCGCCATCAGGTCTTCTTCCCTACAGCGTTCAGATGTTCTGCCTGAGTCCCTGGAGTTGAGCAGGGAATGTCATGCTGAGTCCCAACCCCAAGAGGATACGGGGACTGGAGTTTTGGCTGGGTCTGCAGGAACTCTCTGTTCAATCACCCAACGGGAATCATTTATTCAGCACCACTGAGTCCCCAGCTCTGACCGAGAGAGGACACTCAGTCCCGGAGACAGAGTGGAGAGAGAGCCACTTCCAGGAGGAAAAGCTCAGAGGAAGAACCCTGGAAAAAAGCACTGCTCGCATCCAGATGCTACCCCCAGGGCATTTTGCTGCTCGCATCCAGATGCTACCCCCAGGGCATTTTGCTGCTCGCATCCAGATGCTACCCCCAGGGCATTTTGCTGCTCACATCCAGATGCTACCCCCAGGGCATTTTGCTGCTCGCATCCAGATGCTACCCCCAGGGCATTTTGCTGCTCGCATCCGGATGCTACCCCCAGGGCATTTTGCTGCTCGCATCCGGATGCTACCCCCAGGGCATTTTGCTGCTCGCATCCAGATGCTACCCCCAGGGCATTTTGCTGCTCGCATCCGGATGCTACCCCCAGGGCATTTTGCTGCTCGCATCCAGATGCTACCCCCAGGGCATTTTGCTGCTCACATCCAGATGTTACACTCAGGGCATTTTGCTGCTTTTCTAGGGGAAAAACAAACGAAACAAAAAATAATAGCACTTCCTCTTGGAAACCCAAGTGGAAAAATGGGAAGAAAGTCCCTCATTCTCCAAGCCTAGGAAATGTCTGTTGAGAAAACACTTGAATGAAAAGTCTAGGTCAGTGGTCGGCAAACTGCGGCTCGAGAGCCACGTGCGGCTCTTTAGCCCCTGGAGTGTGGCTCTTCCACAAAATACCGACTTCTGCTCATGGGCCACAAGGTTTCAATCGCACTGTACATGCATGCCCGCACATGGTATTTTGTGGAAGAGCCACACTCAAGGGGCCAAAGAGCCGCATGTGACTCTCGAGCCGTGGTTTGCCTACCATGGGTCTAGGTAAATGCACAATTACTTAAAAACACAGAGTTCCTTTCTGTCGTTTCTCCAATTGCAACGATGGGCATGAACACCACATGCTGATACCAGCAGCTCCATGCCCAGCTCCACAGGAGCGGGGAAGTACTCAGTGTTTAGAAGGGATTGCTAGGGCATTGCTGGGCTGTCACAGTGGGTGGGGGACGGGGCGGGGGGGCGTTACCTATGACTAATCTGTCAATACTCCCGTGGCTCCCAGCACCGGAAACCATTATGAAGATGTCTGGCCAAGACCAGGCGGGGCTCATGACACCCACCCAGCACATTGTCCATGTGACACCCACCCTCTCCCTTCTGGAGAGCAAACCAGTGACAAACAGCATGCCAGTGTCAACAGGCTGGAGCAGCAGGCCTGCTGGGCACCCTGGAGACTGACACCCTGAGCCTCCCTCGGGGACAGTTCAAGGTCACTGCTCTCTCCACCGTGTCCTCTGCAACTCCCACGGCATCATTTAGGTGTGTCAGGGATAACGAGCTAGTCCTTCCTCCCTTAAATAGTTGTTTTGGGAAAAGTAGGAACAAAGCTCTTTGGTCTTTAGTTCCCCCACCATGAGCCCCTCATCTTGTTCCATGAATTCTCTCCGAGATCTTCGCCCTAAACCGGGATCCACAGTCACCTGGTCCGGAGGGGCCTTGGCAGCCTGCGGTGTGCATTGTGGTGACACCCTGCGGTGCCGGGAGATGGAGGTGCCTGTGCCCCACTGTGGCCCCACTTGGTCCTGGAGAGCTGAGAGCGCTGTGCCCGTCCGCCTCGGGCATGGTCTCCTGCTCCGCGTGGCATTGCCACCTGGGTTTGTGGCCACCTCGTCGTGTTGTTGCTCGCTGTGTGCTGATAGGCCTTTCCATCAATCACATCTCAGTCCCATACCCTCCGCTGTCCCACCTTCCGCTCGCTCCTCACACACACAACACCCCGGCCCATTGCCTCACAGACAGCTAGGCCCCAACAGGCCTCGCGTTAGTGACAGTCATGCTGGTGGGGCTCAGTTGTTTGAGCGTCATCCCATGTACCGAAGGGTCACCCGTTTGATTCCCAGTCAGGGCACATCCCCGGGTTGCAGGTTCATTCCAGCAGCGGGAGGTAACTGGTCGGTTTCTCTTTCACATTGATGTCTCTCTCTCTCTCTCTCTCTCTCTCTCTCTCTCTCTCTCTCTTTCTCTCTTTCTCACCCCCCTTCTCTCTCTAAAACTAATAAAACATATTTTAAAATATTTTTAAGTCTTCATTAAAAATATTAATGACAGTCACAAATATAACATGTCTCTGCCACTAGGATCACATATCCTTGAGAAAAATCTAACATTTTAAAGTAAAATGGAGGCTCCTATTAAACACACTTTTTGCAGAGTTGCATGTTCACATGGTCTGTGAAAATACGATTTACGGAATTTGGACTGTGGGCCCAGAAGAGCTCAGAGGTTCCATCACTTCTCTTCACGCCCTGTAGGCAAAGCCTCCCCGTGTGGAGCAAGACTGGAAGGGTGCCTCCCCTGAGAGGCCCCTGTGCCGCTTCCTCCCATCGGCAGCTGCCAGGCTGAGAGCCAGGACTGTCCCAGGAATATCCCCTTGTGAACAGAGGTCAAGTCCAAGAGGCCATGCCTTTCTGTTCCATCCAAGGCTCCTGGAGCCTGTCCTTCCTCTTACCCTGTCAAGCTCAAGCTGTTAGACATGTGGGCCGACCTTTGTTCCTTCACAGCTTCCAGAAAAAAAAAAACAGGACTGTTACAGAACCATCACTCCAGCTTTATGGGTTAACGCACCTTGGCAGGGGTGAGCCTGCGGGTGGAGGAGAGATGACCCACTGGCAAAATACAAACGCCTCGTCCTTGGGCTTTGAATTAACAAAAAAGACCCCCATGTGGCCTGTACAGCTGTGCGAAGTGCACACACATTTCTGCTCCCCCAGCCTTTGTTTTGCAGATGCTCACAAATCTGAAAGTACATACTGACATTAAAACAAATCTAAATTTTTATAAGTATTGTAATGCACAGGAAAAAATTAAGCTATTGTACATAATCTTTTATAACTTGGGTTTTCCATGCAAATTCCTTTAGTTTTATCTGACTTCTACTTTTCTTGTTTCCTCGGCAGCAAAGACACAATCATATCGATCGATCAACATAGACTGGACTTTCCGTCCTCGATAAGCCTGAGCCCAAACTGCAGACTGCTTCACACTCACCTGTCTTCACTCCGCTCTCGTCCTCAGAGGCAGGCCGGCCACCAGCGCTTTATATGTAGTCTCTGTCCTGCTTCCTCTTTTAAGTGTTGACTTCAGCCTATTATGAAAAGATTTATGGCTAAGCCTAACAAATTATAGTAATGGTCATAGTAATTACAAACACTTTGAACTTATATAAGGTCTTCTATTCAAGAATGCCCTGGCGTTTTTGCAAACATTAACCAATTAGTTCCTTACCACGCCTCAGAGGGCAGATCCTAATTGTAGGTTCACTTTGTTACTTTCAGGACCAACAGTTTCTGGGAATGGAGTTAGGTAAGAAGAACGGGAGGGAACAGGGAAAGGAGGGAAAGAGGGAGGGAGGGAGGGAAGGAAGGGAGCAGGAGAGGGAGTGAGGGAGGGAGAGGCAATTGGAGTGTCAGAAACTCTGATTCTTGGTCTGTATTTCAGGCAAGTGGAGCCACACCTGAGGCTGGATGACGCTCTTTTATGTAACCCAGTACCCACAGCTTGTTCTTAACTGTCTGCCTCAATAAATACTTCAGGAGGGTTTATATGAAGTTTCCAGGAAGGACCCTGCCCCCGATGTCTCAGGGATGAGTTTCATCTCTAAGAGGGAGCCCCTTTATCACCACACCTTGTGAGCCCAACTCCACTGAAGGGCTGGATGGTCCCCAAACACAGCCCCTCCTCTTGCTCTCCGCCTCCCACAGGCTCTTCCCTGGGGCTGAAGTGCCCTTAGGGACAGGGACTGTGTCTCATCGTCTTTATAGCCCCAGCACCTAGCACCCTGCCTGACACACACTAGGTACGCAATAACCCGTGAGATGAATGGCTAACTTCTTCATAATGTCTCCCCGCCCCCACCCAGGCACCGCTGGAATGTAGTGTAAGGCTGAGCAGTGAACTTGCCTGTGCATGTATGACCGAGTCCCCAGAGTCCGGCATGATGTGGGTACTCAGGAAACTTGTGTGGAATCAGTCAATGCACGAAGAATTTCTACAGCCTCGCCCAGTGGGATTCGGCTGTGTTTCCCAGCGCTGGGTCCAGGGTAGGGTTGGCCTCCTCGTGTTCCATGCTGCCCTCTAGGTAATTCTATCCCAGCACCAATGACACTTGCTTTTGTCTTTTGTTTTTTTTTTCCTTTCCAGTCTGAAAACAACTTGAGAACAAGGACTGAGTCTTCTTTCCCCGTTTCCCCTGACTAGCACCTAAGAGGTATTTGATAAGTGTTTGCAGAATTAATCAATTAATAATTAATTAAAGGAAGCATGACTTTCAGGAGGTCACTGACTGGACAGCGCATTCTCTGCCTGTGGCCGAGCCGCTGAGGCCACAGAGGCCACTGTGAGCAGATGCCCACCTGGAGACCCAGGGAGCCGGAACGTGACATTTGGGCCCGGGTGTGAGAATGCTGGTCTCCTCTATTGTTGGCAGAGGTGGGATACAACGTAGAGAAACAGTGTACCCCATTACAATCCTTATCCCCACCAAAATATGGAACACTTTCTCCTCATTTTTTTCACTAGGCCTAGCACACACCCATGACAACTAGAAAGTATTGCCGTGGGAAGAAGCCTGGGGGTGCCCCAGCCCCATCTGCAAATGTACCAGGTCACCAGGGTTGATCTAAACCCTGCGCCGAGGCCCATGCCAGCGTCCTGGAAGGTCCTCCCTGGTGGGCTGCCAGCACATGGCCTGGCAACAGCTCCACAGAAACAGTGCCCAGCGAGGCCCTCTGGTTTTTCAGTGAGACCCCATCGGACAACCTTCATTCCAAAGACCTGGTGACGGTCCAGCAGGGGAGCTGGGGGAGGTGTTGGAAAGTCAGTGAGACTACACAGGAGCAGCTCCCGCTGTTCCCTGCCGTGCCCCAGAGCCACGCGAGCGGCCAATGCCCCTACAGTTCTGACACCAAGTCCAGGGTGGTCGCGCCGAGCAATCCTGACACTATCTGCCTGGAGATAGCGTCAGATCCCACAGGTCGAGGGCTCAGTCCCACAGGATGCCCCCTTCTTCAATTGACAGTCCCAAGAGCGGATTGTCACTCGTGCTTCTGACCAACTAGCTATAGATCGAGATTCTGAAGATGCCCTCTGTGAGTTTGATTGATTTGCTAGAGTAACTCACAGAATTCAGAGAAACATTGCACTTACTAGGTTACTGGTTTACTATAAAAAGACATAACTCAGAGAAACCAGATAGAAGAGATGCATTGAGGGCAAGGTCTGGGGAAGGGCTGTGGGAGCTTCCAACACTCACTCATTCATTCATTCATTCATTCAAAAATGTCATAGAGAGCATATTCTGTGTCAGGTATGATGCTGGGGGTGGATAATACAGTACTGAACAGGACACCCATGGTCCCTACCTTGTAAAGCTTATATTTTAATGGAATGAATTAGATTTCAGGTGCCTGTGGTACACTATAATCCCATAAGATTAGAATGGAGCTGAAAAATTCCTATAACCTAGTGACATCGTAGCCGTCCCAACAGCGTAGCACAATGCATTGCTCACATGTTTGTGGTGATGCAGTGCAAAGAAACGTGCTGCGCTGCTAGTCATATAAAAGTACAGCATGTGCAATTATCTTCAGTCCACAATACTTGATACTGGAAATAAGTGACTGTTGCTGGCCTATGTATTTACTACACTTTCTATTGTTATCTTAGAGTGTATTCTTTCTACTTATAAAAAGTTTGCTGTAAAACATTTCGCCATGTTTGGTGGCAGCAGCCTCATACATGTCATGCTTGCCGCATTTGTTGATCGCATCCTTTTCGCTTGTGCTTGATTTAATCTCATGCTGTTTTGTACAGTCCCTGCTTTACAGGCTTATTGCCTTTATAGTGGGCCATCTCACATAGTCCGGGTGTGCAGCAGGCCAGACCATTTAGGTTGTGCGAGTGCTCTCTATGAGGTTTGCACAACAATGACAAAATCACCCAATGACGCATTCCTCAGAGCGTATCCCTGTCGTTTATTGGTGCATGGCCGTAGAGGCAAAGGGAGGGGCGTTTATTATTTATTTTTACAAGGGAAACTACGGAAACATCTCTGAACACAAACGGGAGGGATTTGGCAGAGGACGAGCTTGAAAATGCATCAAGGGAATAAAAAATGGAACGAAGTCTCGATGATGACTGAGAGTGGTGTCCTGAGTTCATGTGAAGGATTGGTTGGCTTCCGATGGGGAAGGGAGGCAGAGAGACTGAGAGTGTGGACCTCGAAATCTCAGGTTCTGGGTGACTTGGGAAAGTTGATTTCTTTGAGCCTGTTTCCTTGGCTGTTAAGGTGGGGATCATGCTCTTACCTTACAGGGAGGTTTTAAAGACTAAATAAAATAATGCTTCTAAAGGACTCAGTGGTGCCCTAAACAGTTTGGCTCAGTGGATAGAGGGTTGGCCTGCGGACTCAAGGGTCCCAGGTTCAATTCTGGTAAAGGGCATGTGCCTTGGTTGCAGGTACATACCCAGTAGAGGCTGTGCAGGAGGCCGCTAATTGATGTTTCTCTCTCATTGATGTTTCTAGCACTCTATCCCTCTCCCTTCCTCTCTGTAAAAAATCAATAAAATATATTTTTAAAAAAACATAAAATAAAAGACTCAGTGGTATGTCTACTATTGTTTTGGCCTTCCTCCTCCCAACTCCAGTCAACTCTACCAACTCATTCTAATCCAGTGACAAACATATGGACTTAGTCACACAGTAAAGAAAAGGGAGGGAGTGGAGGGGAGAGGGAGGGAGGACTGATATAAATTTATATTTGCAAAGCTTTTTTTCATCTAATAGCCTCCATATTACTCACTCCAGACTCTTCCACAAAGCACACGTGGAGCTTTTCAAGGTGCCATTTAAACACGTCCTGCTAACAAGGACACTGGCC
>NW_006282880.1:78990-80940 GCF_000327345.1 Myotis davidii
ACCAAGAAGCCATCATTCCACAATCATTTTTGACCATGTTGCTAGGCCATGGGCAGTTTGGGCCACAAATGCCGAGAGGCAGGCAAAAGGAAAGAAATCAGGAAAAGGGAACTAAGAAAGAGCCAACCCGTGTGCTTTGGACATCACTGACTTGCTGTATTTTATTGTGGAAACCACTGAATTCTTGCATATAGTCATGTGCCCCTTGATGTGCTATATGATGAGAAATGCATCATTCGGCAATTTCGTTGTGCGAACATCGTAGAGTGCACTTACACACACCTACATGGTCTAGACCCGTGGTCGGCAAACTGCGGCTTGCAAGCCACATGCGGCTCTTTGGCCCCTTGAGTGTGGCTCTTCCTAAGCCTTAGGAGTACCCTGTTTAAGTTAATAACAATGTACCTACCTATATAGTTTAAGTTTAAAAAATTTGCCTCTCAAAAGAAGTTTCAATCGTCGTACTGTTGATATTTGGCTCTGTTGTCTAATGAGTTTGCCGACCACTGGCCTCGGCTGTATGGGATAGCCTATTGCTCCTGGGCCACACATCTGCACAGCCTGTTACTGTACAAAACAACACAAGATTAAATCAAGCACAGGAGAAAATGATGCGATCAAGAGAGGGGTAAACATGAGGTGTATGAGGCTGCCGCTAGTGCAGCATGGCATACTGTCTTACAGAAGACATTTTTTATAAGTAGAAAATACACTCTAAAATAATGATAAAAATAATATTACAGTTAATACATAAACTGGCACAGTTGTTTATTATCAAATATTATGTACTGTACATAATTATATGTGCTATCCTTTCCAAGACTAGCATCGCAGTAGGTTTGTTTATACCAGCATCACCACAAACACCTGAGTAATGCCTTGTGCTATGACATCACTAGGCAAGAGGGATTTTTCAGCTCCATTATAATCTTACTAGAGGCTTGGTGCACGAAATTCATGCATGAGGAGGTGAGTGTCTCTCAGCCCGGCCTGCACCCTCTCGCAATCCGGGACCCCATGAGCTCCTAACTGCCCCCCTGCCTGCCTGCCTGATCACCCCTAACCACTCACCTGCCTGCCTGATCACCCCTAACCACTTTGCCTGCCTGCCTGATCATCCCTAACCACTCACCTGCCTGCCTCATCACCCCTAACGACTTGCCTGCCTGCCTGATTGCCCCTAACCACCTCTGCCTTGGCCCTCACTGCAGCACCTTCATCTGAAGGACATCCAGAATGACATCCAGGTCGTTGGGTGTCCGGCCTAATTAGCATATTACACTTTTATTATTATAGATGGGACCACCATCATATCCATGGTCCACTGTTGACCAAAATGTTGTTATGCGGCTCATGACTATATGTAGTTTTTCTTTTGGTGAAACAACATAAGAAAATATAAAACAAAACGACTTACTTGACTCACTGGAATGGGCTTGGTTTTTTTGAAGTAGGCGTGTTTGGAAATGTGGGGAGTGTGTTTTTCATGGTCTCAGTTCCAGGGTGTGCCACAGGCACGCAGTAGCCCCTGGAGAAGTGTTGCTGACTGCTCACAGGAGCTTCAGCTGTGCCAGTCTTCCGAGTTGTGTGCTATTGCACACGTCGGAGGCCAGGGGTGCTCCTGGTGGCAATGTGTGAGGGTGACTGGATAGGGCAGATGCTGTTAACGTTTCCTGGGCAGCACTTTGGCAGCTCGTCTGACCCTCCCTGAGACTGGTCCTAGCTCAGACTTTGGGTGCAGTGTCGCAGTGTGTGCCCAGTGGATCCTGGGTGTGACTCCCCGCGTTTGGTGGGCAGGCTCAAGAGGGCTCTCCTGTTTCCATATCCTGGAAAAATCTTATTAGTGTTTTTCTGGGAGCGAAGGAAGAAACGGACCTCACCTGCTGTGCCCCTATAGAACCTCTTGCATTTGAAGGGTCCCTACAGTCACATAAACCTTATCACCGCTCT
>NW_006282880.1:81202-87230 GCF_000327345.1 Myotis davidii
AGGGCCAGAAGGTTGAGAACCACTGGACTAGTTGAAACTCCTGGGACAATGAAATCTATGCAATTTCTTTATATACTAGTACTTTGGACACATAATTTATGGATTTTTTTTTCACATTGTGTGATGCCGTCCTCAGAAATGAGCAGTCTACATGGAGTCACGCATTCTCATTGCGAAAGACCACATCTCCCAGTTTCCACCGAGGTCAAAGGAGGAAGGCTACAAAAACGGCGCCCGGTCTCTAGATACTGCTGGTTTCTCCGAAGACAGTTCACCGTGGTGCTGCTTCCCGTGAGGGGTTGATGGAAGAAGAGAAGTAGATGGATCTGTTACAAGAAACTCTGGGTTCAAAGGAAGTTAACTTGTCTTAGTTGTCAAAGCCCAGTTCATTGAGAGACTCTACCATGTTTGTTTTTTTCTGAGAAAACATCCTCTATTTTGCATTCCTACTTTTATTGTTGGCTTGGCACGTCCCTAAATTGTGAAACACTTTTGTGTGTTCAGAGCAATGATTTAATACCAACATACAGTCTTTTCTATTGGCTTCTATTGCCTTTCCTCTGATGCCTAATAAAACATACAAGAGAAAGACTGTTCAATTTTCATGAAGCTTAAATTACATGATCCTGACATTAATTTTGCCCGAAAGTTTTGGGGAGATCATCTGTGAATGAAGGTGGTTCTTTCATGTGTTTCTAATTTCTTCTAATTTACATAAAGAAAAAGAATGATTGGGCATTTGAATTATGAACCTAATATAGGTGCTTTTGTGTATTTTCCAATTATTTTCATATGATTCCCTTTCCCCAATAAGTGTGCAATAAAATATTGACACCTGTAACAAAAAAGTTCAATACAAACGCCAAATAATAAATGCCTAGGCTAGCTAATAACAACCTTATTCCTTCCAAAATATTCCTCTCCATCCATTAAGTAAGTGTTACTCGTACCCACAATGTGCCAGCCACTGGGCTGTGCTAAGAATAAAAGGTTGAATAAGACATAGCCCCTGCCCTCAAGCAGCTCACTTCTGGGGAGTGAAAGGGAATTTGCTGACATTTTTCTAATTTCTGTTGGGCGGACTCCCTTGCTGGCTGCTCCAGAGCCAACACCATACCTTTCACATACAGTCCATAAAACTCCATCAAACCCGTCAGCCAGCCAGTAACACGCTGATGAGGAAACTCTAAGTAAAGTCCTTTATTGTCCACAAGCATGGAAGCGTGAGACCAATACAATTGTCTTCTCCGGGAACTAATAAAACTCTCAGATGCTGTGACTCACACAGTTTGAGTGAAATATCCCAAGTGTGAGGATCTGCCCAGGGGATCGCCCAGCCCTACCTCACAGTTGTGGATCGCTTCCCAGGCACAAAGTATTTTCACCTGTGCTGCTGTCACACCCTGTGACATAGAGGGAGAGCGAAATCATTCCCCATACTTACAGATGAGGAAGCTGATGATCCTCAGTAATGAAACCACTTACCTAGGTGACCAAATCAGCAAGGGGTCCATGGTCCACTCAGGTAGACTTTTTGCCTTCGATTTTATGTCCTGTAACTCCTCAGGGCTGATAGGGTTTCTTTCTCACACCTAGTGGGACTTCTGGGGAGCACCATGACATGGGACCCAGCATCAATCAAGGCCACAAAAGGGTATTTATCGTATGGAGAACAATGGTGCACGTGGTTGTGTAGAGGTGATGTCCCAGCGGGTGGCTGGGATCCCAGGATATGATGTGCCCCTAAGGAGGCTGAGGAAGTTACCATGGCCTGGGGTCAGGGAAGGGAGCGGCGTCCCAAGCTTGGGGAATGGAGAAGAGCGGAGGCCCTGTCAAGCCTAAAAAAATCAGATGGAGGGGGTGGGAGTGGGAGAGGACCCCAGGCCATGGACACACCCATGCCAGGTCCAGGGAAGTCCTCTGCTTGGAGACACTGCCTTGAGAAATAACTGCCTGATCTCTGTCAAAAGGAGCCTGCTCGAGGCTGGCTGGGGCTTCCCACCCGCTGGCTCTCAATGAACTTTCACTCGGGCCGAGATGCGCCAATTGCTGCATATCCCCAAAGTAAAAATGTATTATGGGATCCACTAGACTCATGGGAATGAGTGTGTAGTTATACTGTTCCGTTCTAAAATTTCTATTTAGTGCTTTATATATTTTTGCGGAGACTTTCTATTTATTTGCTGAGACTCTATTTTTTTCATTTGTTTCAAGTGTGCTTGTAATTTAGAAACCTTTGTCAGATGAATCTACCACCTCGTCCTCTGGATATTGGCGTCTATTGGTGTCTCTTTTCATTCATTTGGAGGTCTCACCGGTTCTTGGTGCAACGAGTGGTTTCCAGGTGAAAGCGGGGCGTTTGCGGCATTACGTGATGACACTATGTTATGAGACCTTTGTCTTGGCCGGCTTCCTCTTGCACAGCTGCTACAGGGGTAAGGGCAAGGCCACGTGGTGACAGCGGGTGGGGATGAAAGTCTAGGCTCCCCACAGACACCCATGGGGAGGGGCTGCAGACTTCTGCTGTGTTGCAGGGGGCGGAGGGAGGACTGGTTCCCCAGCAGGCCTCCTCGGACATCTCTCTGCCCGGATAAGGATGTGTGCCCGGCGGCTGCCCCCCTGACACTGAGGTAGGGGTGGCCTCATGACAGAGGGGTGGTGGTTAGAGTCCTGGTCCTCCACTAGACCTGCTCTGAATCACCTTTATCGGAAAGGGGGTGCTCATTCCTGCCAGGGGGTGGTGAAGTCCCTAGTGACACCCTGCAAGGGCAGGAAGCCCATTAGCTCCATTGGGATGAATGTCCCAGGCCCCTCCCTGACACTACCTGTGGGGAGGCACTGGGGCACCTGCTACAGCCTGGCCCGGGGGAAGTCCAGGCTTCCCACCCAGCCTAGGCTAGCCTCTCTCTGCTGGTGCGGGCGAGGCCATTTTTTCTAAGGGGTTTGGCTGGAGTCAAGCAGTAATTGTCTGTAGGTTGTCTGTCTTGCTCATCTGCCCCTTCCTGATCCGTCGGTTCGACAGAGCCGGCTTTTGCTGCGGGTTTTGCCTGGGCCTGTAAGTGTCTCCAGGTTGCTGGCTTCTTCAGCTTCGAGCCTGGCATATGTGAAGCCAAACCCCCAAACCCCAAAGCCAGGGAACTCCCCGCAGCATCATCCTCCAGGCCCCAAGCAGGCGGCCTCGCTCTCGCTCCCTTTAAGTTTCTTATGTTTTGTAAACACATGAGGTCCAAGGTGCTTGCTGTACTGGGGAGAGTAGGGAGAAGAGTGTGTCCCCATCTTCCTGGCAGCAAAGTCCTCCATCCCCTCGCTTTTGAGAGAATAATTTTTCCACATCGAGATAATTTCCCAAAAGGAAATTGACGGCTGATTTTCTTCCTTACAATTCTATTGCCAGGGCCCATGCACAAGGCTTGGATGGTGTCCGGTGACAGGCCATGGCCCTGCCCGGCACTGTCGGTGTAAGTGTGTGAGGTCCAGTTCACCAGTCTCCTTGCCCAGCCCCCACACGCATGTACCCCCTAGAGGTGATCCATGACCACACAGCACAGTCCCCAGGGTTGGTGTTTGTGTGGACACCCATTCCCCTTCTGCTCTCACGGACGGAGATCTGGGGAACCCTGGGTGACCACGTGTTAAATGAAGATGGCAGTAAGCCATGAATGAGGTCCTGGAGAATTTCTGGGGGCAGGGCCCAGGCATCAGTACTTTTTGAAGCTCCCCAGGTGTGGTAGGCAGAATAACAGCCTCGCAAAGAAGTCCCCATCTTAATCCTGGAAATGGTGACCTGCTTTCTGCATGTCCAGGGTGTCCCCCAAAATGTATACATACTTTAACAGCTCAACTGATGTTTCTATCTTTTCAGATTTAACCCATTGGAGTTAATAACACTATATAATAAAAGCCTAATATGCAAATCGACCAAACGGCAGAATGACCGGTGGAATGACCGGTGGTTATGATGAGCACTGACCACCAAAGGGCAGACGCTCAATGCAGGAGCTGCCCCCAGCCCACAGGCCAGCCAAGATGAGTGCCAGTGAGGGCCCCTAATTGTCCTGCTGGTCACCCGGCAGGGGGAGGCGACCGGTGATGGCAGGGGGCAGGGCAGGTGAGCTGGTGGTGCCAGGCTGGCCAAGCGGGGGGGGGCCCCCACTTGCCCACCAGTCACCCACAGATTGGCCCTGATAGCTGGCCAGGCCTAGGGACCCTATCCATGCACGAATTTTGTACATCAGGCCTCTAGTGCATAAGTGTGAATACATTTGGGGGGACACCCCGTATGTTACAGAGCAGAAGGGAATTGGTCAGCAGGTGGAATTAAGGCTGCTAATCAACTGACCTTAAAATAGCCTGGGTCACCCAGGTGGGCCCCATGAAATCACAAGGTCTTTGCATGTGGAAAGGGAGGCAGAAGAGCCACATCAGGGTGACACACTGTGCCTCCACCCGCCATGGATGCTTTTGAAGATGGAGGAAGGGGCCAGGAGCCAAGGACTGGGGCAGCCGCTAGAAGGCGGAAAAGGCAAGGAAATGGGTCCTCAAGAGCCTCCAGGAGAACAGCATCCTTCTGATCTGACTTTAGCCCAGGGAGCCCGTGTCAGGCTCTGACCTCCAGACCTGTCAGGTAATAACCCTTGGGTTGTTTGGGGCCACCAAGCTTGTGGTCATTTTTACAGCAGCAACAGGAACTGGTTCACGCGACCAAGGTTAAGAACCAGTGCTGCCGAGTTTCTGTTGGCTCTCGGCCATCATTTGCCAAAATCTCGTCTCAGATCTTTTTGGGAGCATGGCTTTGCCTGAGAGGAAGGGGCCTGTCCCTGTTTGCAGCTCTTGGTATCTTTTACAGGCATACCTCTTGTCATTGCATGTCACTTATCATGCTCCACGGATGTGTTTTTCACAATCGAAGTCACGACCCACCACCAGCAAACAGATTACGGCTTGCTTTATTGCAGTGGGTGAGGACCAAGCCAGCATACCTCCAAGGTATGCCTGTATTTCTAAGTTGTTTAAATTGAGGTATAATCGGCATGAACATTGTGTAAGTCTAAGGTGTACATGTTGACTTGATATATTCATATATTGCAATTTGATTATCACCCCGGTGTTAGCTAAAGCCTCTATCACATTACTATTTCTCTTTTGTGGTGAGAACAATCAAGACCCACGTTTTTGTTTGTTTGTTTGTTTTTAGTATATTTTTATTGAGAGAGAGATAGAAACATCAATGATAGAATCATTGAATCTCTCGTCGTTGATTTGCCTCCCGCACGCCCCATACTGGGGAGCTGAGCCAGCAACCCGGGCATTCCTGACCGGAATTGAACCCGGTACCCTTCAGTCCGCAGGCCCAGGCTCTATCCACTGAGCCAATCAGGCTAATTCAGTATCTAGTTTTTTAGTAATTCTTGAAGTAATACAGTTGTGCTGTCTGTGATCACTATGCTGTGCATTAGATCCAGAACTTGTTAATCTTCTCATTGCATGTCTGTGCCCTTTAACCACATTGCCCCAATTCCCCAGCCCCCAGCCCTTGGTAACCACCACTCTAGCCTCTGTTTCTAGAAGTTCAGATTTTTTAGAGTCCACCAATAATGATAGCACACAGCATTAGTCTTTGTCTGACTTATCTCACTAAGCATAATGCCCTTGAGGTCCAGCCATCTTGTTGAAATGGCAGGACTTCCTTCTGTCTTGTGACTGAATAAAGTTCCGTTTTGTGTGTGTGTGTGTGTGTGTGTGTGTGTGTGAGTGTGTGTGTGTGTGTGTGAGTGTGTGTGTGAGTGTGTGTGTGTGTGTGTGAGTGTGTGTGAGTGTGAGTGTGTGTGTGTGTGTGTGTGTGTGTGTGTGTGTGTGTGTGGTGAAGCCACGCACAGGTGAGCCCGCCTGCTCCTCAGTTCTCGCCTCCTTGGAAAGGACGCTGTGGGCTGTGCACTCCACGCGCACGATTTCAATTCGATCCCCTGCATGACCGTCACTTTTTTTTCTTCCCTTTTGCGCATAACACATAGCTCACCCCGGCCGTGCG
>NW_006282880.1:87265-92854 GCF_000327345.1 Myotis davidii
GTTGTGTGTGTGTGTGTGTGTGTGTGTGTGTGTGTGTGTGTGTGAGAGTGTGTGTGTGTGTGTGTGTGTGTACATGTGTATCTTCTTTATCCATTCATCTGTTGACACACACTTCGGCTGCTTCCACATCTTGGCTATTGTGAGCGATGCTGGAATAACATGGAAGCACAGATACCTTTTTCATAACCTCTCCTCCTTTTTTTACTTTATTTTTATTGTTGACACTATTACAGATGTCCCCATTTTCTCCCCCTTTGTCAATTTCCACCCAGCCCCTGCCCTTTCCTGCCCCCTGGCCATTACCATAACTATTGTCACACTGTGGTCTCCGTTTGTATATATGTTTTTTGGCCAAACTCTTTACCTTCTTTCACCCAGTCCCCCCTCCCCGCGCCCCTCTGACAGCTGCCAGTCTGTTCCACGTATTTATGCTTCTGTTTCTATTTTGTTTGTCAGTTTATTTTGTTCATCACATTCCACATACTAGCGGGATCATATGGTATTTGTTGGTGGGAGTAGATGAGTGGATAAAAAAGCTGTGGTACATTTACACAATGATATCCTCCTTTTATTTCCTTTGGATACACTAGTATACCCAGAAGTGGCATTGCTGGATCTTATGGTAGTTTGTTTGTTTGTTTGTTTGTTGTTTGTTTTTCAGGAAACTTTCCATAGTGCCTGCACCAATTTACATCTCCACCAACGGGGCAGGAGCTTTCTCTTTTCTCCACATCCTTGACAGCACCATCATCGCTTCTCTTCTTAAGGAGAGCCATTCCAACAGGGGCAAAGGGATGTCTCACTGTGGCTTCCATTTGCATTTCCCTGATGATTAATGATGTTGAGCTCCTTTTGTGCCCGTTAGCCATCCGTATGGCTTATTTGGAAAAATGTCTATTCAGTTCCTTGGCCCGTTTTTTGAAATCAACTTGTTTGGGGTGTGTTGCTGTTGTTGCTGAGTTGTATGAGTTCTTTATAATTGTGGACATTAACCCCTTATCAAATATACGGTTTGCAAAATTTTTTTCCCATTTCATAAGGTGCTTTTTCATTTATTATTTATTTTGCTGTGCAGAAGCTTTTTAATTTGATGTGGTTCCACCTAATTTTTTTCTTTTGTTGCTTATACTTTTGGTGTCATATTAAAAAAAAAATCATTACAAAGACCAGTATCAAGGAGCTTCTTTCCTATGTTTTTTTCTAGAAGTTTTACTATATCACATCTTATGTTTCGGCCCTTAATCCATTTTTAGTTGAATTTGGTGAGTGATGTAAGATAAGGATCCAATTTTATTTTTCTGCATGTGGTTTTCCAGTTTTCCCACAGTTGTTGGTGAGATTATCCTTTCCCCATTAAATATTTTTGGTCTCTTGTCAAATATTAGTTGACTGTCTATGTGTGGGTTGATTTCTGGGTTCTCTATGAGTCTAGACCAGCCGTGGGCAAACTACGGCCCACGGGCCAGATCCAGCCCGTTTGAAATGAATAAAATTAAAAAAAAAAAAGACCGTACCCTTTTATGTAATGATGTTTACTTTGAATTTATATTAGTTCACACAAACACTCCATCCGTGCTTTTGTTCCGGCCCTCCGGTCCAGTTTAAGAACCCATTGTGGCCTTCAAGTCAAAAAGTTTGCCCACCCCTGGGATTATATGTCTATTGTTAATATATATTTTTATTGATTTCAGAGAGGAAGGGAGAGGGAGAGAGAGATAGAAACATCAATGATGAGAGAGAGAGTCCTTAATCAACTGCCTCCTGCATGCCCCCCATTAGGGACTGAGCCCACAACTCAGTCATGTGCCCTGACTGAGAATTGAACCGTGACCCTCTGGTTCATAGGTTGATGCCCAACCACTGAGCCACACCGGCCAGGCCATGTGTCTATTTTTATGCCAGTAGCATACTGATTTAATTACTATAGCTTTGTAGTATAGTTTGAAATAAGGAAGTGTGATGCCTCTGGCTTAGTTGTTTTTTTCTCAGAATTGCTTTGGCTATTCAGGGTCTTTTGTAGTTCCATACAACTTTTGTTATTGTCTTTTCTCTTTCTGAGAAATATGCCATTGGAATTTTGATAGAAATGGCATTAAATTTATGGATGGCTTTGGGAAGTAAAGACATTTTAACAATATTACTTCTTCTAATCCATGAACACAGGATGTCTTTACATTTATTTCTGTCTCCTTAGGTTTCTTTTACCAAAGTCTTGTGATCGTCATTGTATAAATGTTTTACTTTCTTGGTTAAATTTATTCCTAACTATTATTGTTTTTTATGCTATTGCAAATGGGATTTTATTTATTTTTCAGATATTTAATTGTTAGTGTAGAGAACATAACTGACTCTGTATGTTGATATTTTTATAGTCAGCAATTTTACAGAAGTAATTGTATAGTTTCCACAGCTTTTTGCCTCTTTAGAACTTTCTGTATAATAGATTATATCATCTATCAATAATGACAATTACATTTATTACTTCCCAAATGGATACCTTTTATTACTTTGTCTTGCCTAATTGTTCTAGCTAGGGTTTCCAGGACTATCTATAATAATAAAAGCATAATATGCAAATTGACAGAATGGCTGAACAGCAGAACGACCATCCAGACGACCACGCTATGACACCCACTGGCACCAGGCCAGCCATGGTGGGTGCGATGCAATTGGTCAGGGGCCCAGCCATTGCCCCATGATCACCCCACAGAGGGAGGCCCAAGCCAGCGGGGCGATCAATCAAAGGGTTCCATGATCGACCCAAAGTGGGAGGCCCAGGCCACCTGGTTGGCGGAAGGGTTCCATGATCGCCCCAAAGTGGGAGGCCCAGGCCACCTGGTTGGCGGTGCTAGAGCAGGTAGCCTGGGCCTCCCTCTGCAGGGGTGATCCACTGTGGAGCCCTGGCCGGGTGGGCAGGGCCTACCTCTTTGGGGCGATTGATCGCGAGGCTCCCGGACTGTGAGAGGGAGTTTTGTGCACCGGGCCTCTCATGTTGAATAAAAATGGTGAGAATAGGAACTTTTGTCCTGTGACTGATATAGGAAAAGCTTCTCATTTTTCACCACTGAGTCCCATAGTCTCTGTGGGCCTTTATTATGTTGAGGTACGTTCCTTCTATACACAATTTGTTGAGAGTTTTTTATCTTAAAAGGATACTGTATTTTGCCAAATGTGTTTGCTGCATTTATTGAGATGATTATGATTTTTAACTTTTATTGTAATAATATGGTGATTGATTTGCATTTGTTAAACCATCCTCAAATTCCAGGGGGAAATCCAACTTGGTCATGATGTATAATCCTTTTAATGTGTTGCAGAATTTGATTGCTTAATATTTTGTTGAATTTTTGCATCTATACTTATCAGGGATATTAGTCTATAATTTTGTGGGTTTGGTTTTTTTTGTTGTTTTTTTTTTTGTAGTGTTCTTATCTGGCTTTGGTGTTGGGGTAATGCTAGCTTCATAAAATGAGTCTAGAAGTGTTCCATTCTCTAATTTTCTGGAAGAGTTTGAGGATTGGCATTAATTCTTCTTTAAACAATTGGCAGAATTCACTAGTAAAGCCGTCTGATCCAAGGCTTTTCTGTGTTGGAAGGGTTTTGATTACTGACTCAATCTCCTTATTTATTATTGGTCTGTTTAGATTTTCTACTTCTTCTTGGTAACTGTATGTACCTAGGAATTAATCTATTTCCTCTAGGTTACCCAATTTGTTGGCATATGTGTTCAGAATGGTCTCTTAGAATTATTTCTAATGTCTCCTCTTTAATTTCTAATTTTGTTTTTCTTTTCTTTTTTTTCCTTAGTCTAGCTAAAGGTTTGCCAAGGTTATTTAAGAAAACAGCTCTTAGTTTTGTTGACCTTCTTTAGTATTTTCTGTGTCTCTATTTCATTTGCTTCCTCTCTGATCTTTATTGCCTTCCTTTTACTAACTTTGGGCTTAGTTTTTGTTTGTTTGTTTTGCTAGTTCCTTGGGGCATGAGAAAATGTTCAAGCCATATGGCTAACTGTTTGGGGGCGGGGAGGAAGCAAGTTGCAGGATAGAATGTACCAAATTACCCCATTTTTATAAAAACAAATGTTAATGTAGGCTTAGAAATCAAAAGTTGGTGGGGGGGAAAGTATGAGATCTTGAAAATATTAAAAGAAGTTATCACTGAAAAGTGAGATTAAAGGACATTTTTATTTGTCATGTTTCATATTTCTATAATGATTGACTTGTTTACCTTATAACTTTTCTAATCATAAAAATAATTAACAATATAATTAAAACTATAAAAGTAAAAACTGCCTATCAAGTCTTTTCCACACCCTCACTTTCCCCTAGACCAGCCGTGGGCAAACTATGGCCCGCGGGCTGGATCCGGCCCATTTGAAATGAATAAAACTAAAAAAAAAAAACCATACCCTCTTATGTAATGATGTTTACTTTGAATTTATATTAGTTCACACAAACACTCCATCCATGCTTTTGTTCCGGCCCTCCGGTCCAGTTTAAGAACCCATTGTGGCCCTCAAGTCAAAAAGTTTGCCCACCCCTGCTCTAGACATTTAGAATATAGTAACTGGGTCATACAAATCCAATCATGTTCAATGTTACCATCAAATGTCTGTATTCAAAACCATCTTTTCTCAGACCAACCACTGAGAGCATTATTAGCCCGATGAAAGGTGTGTAGGTCATCTGTCATGAGCATACTCAGTGGAAAAGTCCATGTTAAGGTAGAGGTCATCCTGACCTTTGCAGGTGCCTCAGAGCCCATCAGCAAGAGCAGCTCCAGCCTGCCAAGGCCAACCTAGGGAGTGGCTTCCCCTGTCCCTTCTAAAGGTGTTTTTTTTTAAATATATTTTTATTGATTTCAGAGATGAAGGGAGAGGGAGAGAGAGATAGAAACATCAATGACGAGAGAGAATCATAGTTTGGCTGCCTCCTGCACACCCCGTACTGGGGATTGAGCCTGCAACCTGAGCATGTGCCCTTGGCTAGAATTGAAACTGGAACGCTTCAGTCCGCAGACCAACGCTCTGTCCACTGAGCCAAATCGGCTAGGGCCCTTCCAAGTGTTTTTAAAAGTTCTTTCTATCCCTTACTTTTTCCCTTGTCTTCTGTCAGTTCATTCCTAAAATTCCCTAATACTCACAGTGGTTACAACAGCACAATATCGGTTTTCTGGTGTAATCTTTTTAAAATATAATCTATTTATTTATATTTAAATAAATAAATTATAACCATTGATTAGTTGCCCCCTACACTCCCCTGACTGGGGATTGAGCCCTCAACCCGGGCATGTGCCCTGACCTGAAATTGAACTGTGACCTCTTGGTTCATAGGTCGATGCACAACCACTGAGCCACACTGGCAGGTATCCTTTTATAGTATATACTAGGGGCCCGGTGCACGAAATTTGTTGCACTTGGGGGGAAGGGGGGGTCCCTCAGCCCGGCCTGTGCCCTCTCCCAGTCTGGGACCCCTCAGGAGATAACGACCTGCTGGCTTAGGCCTGCTCCCTGGTGGCAGAGGGCAGGCCCAATCCCTAGGTGCAGACCCTGGTCAGGCTCAGAGAAGGGTTTTAAGGTAAAATGAGGTC
>NW_006282880.1:93556-99012 GCF_000327345.1 Myotis davidii
CAGGGGGCTTCTTCCTGCTTTCCCTTTCGCCTCCCTGCATTGTGCCTACATATGCAAATTAACCGCCATCTTGTTGGCAGTTAACTGCCAATCTTAGTTGGCAGTTAATTTGCATATAGCCCTGATTAGCCAATGAAAAGGGTAGCGTCGTACGCCAATTACCATTTTTCTCTTTTATTAGTGTAGACTAGTAGCCCTGCACACAAATCCAAGCGCCAGTAGCTTACCAGTAGCTCACTGCTGCACTCCAGTAGCTCTCTCTGCCTACTGCCAAGCCCTCCTGTAATTCCCTCTGCCCCCTGGCCCCCCCTCATAGCTTGCTGCCCTGCCCCCTCCTGTAGCTCTCCACTGCCCACTTGTAGCTTGCTGCCCCACCCTCCTGCTGATCTGTGATCCAGTCGTTACATGGTTGTTCATTGCGCTTCACGGCATAACGACCCTTTGCATATTACATCTTTATTATACAGGATATTTTTCCAATGATGATGAGTCATTAAATAAGTGTGATTTACTTTTGGACCCTTGAAAAACTTCATATAAATAAGTTCATAAGTTAATCAAAGTCCAGCACCAGACCATGTTTTTCCGTGTTGGGCAATGCCAATACGGTTTTGTGCTGACTGCAATGGATCTGCTCTCGAGGATTGCCAGTGACCTTCGCCTCTCCTCTTCGTCGTCTCCTTTAACTTCTTTGCAGCATTTAACGCTGCTAATCAAATCTCTCTTTCCCAAATTTCCTCTCTTAGTTTTCAACTGTCTACATTCAAAAATAAATAAATAAAGGAAACAAAACAAAAAGAAGACATTGCACCTGTGTTTCCTTCTATATATATTTATGGTTTCAGGTCTTATATTAAAGTATTTAATCCATTTTGAGTTAATATTGGTGTAGGTATAAGATAGTGGTCCAGCTTCATTCTTTTGCATGTGGCTGTCTGGTTTTCCCAACATCATTCTTTTAAAATGTATTGTGTTGATTTGAGAGAGGAAGGGAAAGGGGGAGAGAGAGAGAGAGAAAAACATCAATGATGAGAGACAATCATCGACCGGCTGTTCCTGTACACCCCACACCTGGGATGGAGCCTACAACCTGGGCATTTGCCCCAATTGGGAATTGAACTGTGACCTCCTGGCTCATAGGTTGATGTTCAACCACTGAGTCATGCTGGCCGGGCTCAACATCATTTATTGAACATACTGTCCTTTCTCCATTTGATGTTCTTGACTCCTTTTTCATAAATTAGTTTTCCATATACATATGTCTGAGTTTATTTCTGGGCTCTCTATTCTTTTCCATTGGTCTATGTGTCTATTTTTCTGCCAATACCATACACTTTTTATTACAATGGCTTTGCAATTTAAAGTTGTGGAGTGTGGTATGTCTGCCTTTGTTCTTTTTTCTCACTGTTGCTTTGATAATTTGAGATCTTTGGTGGTTTGACACAAATTTTATGTTTTGTTTTGTTCTAGTTCTGTGAAAAATTCCATTGGTATTTCTGAGGACAAAAAATAAAAAGGGCCTTTCTTTTTCTTTGCTGTGGCCTTCCACAATTTATGAGAAGCACCTGGTAATTAAACCCCAAGATTGTAGCTCCTCTGATTCCAACAGCCCCTCTGTTCACACTGCAAGACAAGTTACTCTCAAGGCTACATTCTTGCACACACCTCCTCTCTGCTGTTTTTACAACTCAGGGATTATTAGTAGAAAGTTCCCTCCCCGCTTCTCTTTAAACAAGCCTCTTCTGAAGTTCATAACTTTTACTCTAAACCAAGCATGTTTCAAAGGTTTGGGAAAAATACTGACAAGACACCTCCCTAGGGCATCTGCCTGGGCTGTCTCCTAAAAAAAGCAAACAAACGTTTCAAAGACAACCCCCTGATGTCTGCTCAACTTCACCCCAAAAATCCCCCTCCCTTCCTTGTTCCCTAGAAACAGTAGCTAAGGCTTTAAAAGGGGAGCTGCTTTTTGTTTCTTGCCCTGGTATTGATTAGCAGTGCACTGCCCTTTCCCCTGGGGGAGGGGGGCGTAAAATAAACTTTGTATCTATCTCTTCTCTCGGTTGTGAATTCTTTCACAGCCCAGTATGACCACAGCCCTAACAATATTTTGATAAGGATTGCTACATCTGTAGAGTGCTTCAGGTATGTGGACATTGTAACAATGTTAAGTTTCTTATTTATGGGCATGGATAGCTTTCCATGTCTTCAATTCCTTTCAGCAATATCTTATCCTTTTTATTGAACCAGTCTTTCACCTGTTGGGTTCAAATTATTTCTAGGTATTTTACTCTTTTTGTTGTGATTGTAAATGAAATTTTCTTCATTTCTTTTTCCGATAGTTCATTGTTAGTGTAGATAGTCCAACCTTTTTTTGCATATTGATTTTTGTACCCTACAACTTTACTGTGTTTGCTTATCATTTCTAATGTGTGTTTTATTGGTGGGTCTTTATGGTTTTCTGCGTATAAAGTCATGTCTTTTGCAAAAGTGACATTTCCGGTGCTTTCTAAGGTGTTCTTCACCTCACTTGAGTTCAGCTTTAGAATTTGCTTGGGTCATTGAGCCAAACCGGCCACGGCCTTTTTCAGAGTTTTAATGTCTTTAGTAAAATACTCCTTCTGTTCACCAGCTTTATTCCTGAGGTCACTGAACTGCCTTCTGAGTTTTCTTGTAGCTCACTGAGTTTTTCATGACTCCGCATTTTAATTCTCCGTCAGATCACAGTCTTCCGCGACTTGCGGTGTGGTTTCCGGGGAACTGTTTTCCTCCTGTGACGCTGTGCCAGCACGGCTTCCGCTGTGCTCGGTGAGCTGCTCCTCTGCCCTGGCCTCTGGGGAAGGGAACACTTTTCTTAGCTAAGCTTCCTTCACTGTGAGGGAGCAGTTGGAGTGAGTAACCAGATGCCTTTTCTCTTCCAGCAGGTGGCGCTCCAGCACAAGGCGTTGGCTAGTCTTCCCCTCTGCCTCCGGCCTCTGCAGCGGCGCCACTGGTGCCCTCCGTGTCTTCACTTGTGCCCCCAGAGTCGCCGGTACCTGGCTGCGGCCGGTGTCGCTGTGGTTGTGGGCATCGCTGTCAGAAGGGTGTCCGGAGACGGGGCTGGGGCGGAGAGGGGAGGGAGGGTGCAGAGCCCGGGTCGCAGGCTCTTGGCTTTCTCTCCGGTTGTTGAATTAAAAGGCGCCACCGCCTTGGGTGAGGGGGCTGGGGTCGCGGGTGCCACGGGACCCAGGGGACCTGGGACTTGGGCCGGGCGCTGCCCTGTCACTGCTTGGTTCCCTGTGGCCACAGGCGTGGGGCAGTGTCACCCCTGCTGCTCCGGGGACCTCCGGGGGTGCGGGTACAGCCACAGCCAACAGGGGCCAGAGTCGTGGGCACCTACTTCAATGCTGCCTTTTATTTTATTTATTATTATTTATATTTTTAGTTTTTTGGTGGTTGTTCATCCTCACCCAAGAATGTTTTTCCATGGATGTTTAGAGAGTGGAAGGGAGGAGAAACATCGATGTGAGAGAGACATCAATTGGTTGCCTTCCACAGGCGCTGGGACCGGGGCTGGGGACTGAGTCTGCAACCTGCCCTTGACCAGAATCGAACCTGCGACCCTCCAGTCTGCGGGCCAACGCTTTACCCACTGAGCCAAACCAGCTAGGGCTCGATGCTGCCTTTAAAAAATTTTTTCGGGGTAAGGGGACGAATTGGGGATGCGGGCCAGGGTTGCCGTTTCGCAGGGACTGTGGACTCAGCCACCACGGCTGGCCGGGCCACTGGCACCCTTAGCTGTTCCCTTTGCCCTCTCCGTGTGTCCTAATGCAGCCGCCTTCCCATGTACAGGCGTGTGCCTCTGTCCGCGCCCTGGTGTGGGGTCGCGGGAGATGCCGGTTGATGGGGGCACATGCAAGGAGCATCCCTGCTGTCATGCTGCTGACTGGGTTCGCCTTTGAACGAGCACGTTCCTCTGGGTGAGTCGCTGTAAGCCCTTTATCAAAGGTAATTTTAGTAACTAAGCTACCTGTATTTTTAAAGTTCAATTTGTTTTTCATTAATCAATAAGCAAGTGATTAGCTACATTATGTAATGAATTAACATTATTATGGCTTTCTTTCAGGAAAGCAGGGTATTCTGTTCATAGGAATTAATTAAAAATCTCAAGTTTACACCTTAGGCATCGGGTACTGATTATTCTTCAGAAAGTCACATTTCAGCTGCATATCAACTTATACACAAACGTAAAAGGCATCACTCCCTGGGCACCAGCAGACTGGGGCAAGGCAAACATGGGGGTGATCCTGGAGGACCAAGTGCTGCCGAAAGGGAGGCAAGCTCCTGCTCGGAGCAGTGACTCTGGGCAGACAGAGGTCCAGAGATCGGGGAGGGTGTTTCTCAGGCGAATCCAGCCTCCTAGGCGATGGTCCTCAAACTCCCCAGCGTGAAGTGAAGAAACGCCTGGGGACTCTGTTGAAGCAATACAAATCCTAGAAGGAAACATAGGCAGTAAAATCTCAGACACCTCATGTAGCAACATTTTTGCTGATATAGCTCCTAAGGCCAGGGAAACAAAGGGAAAAATAAACAGATAGTACTACATCAAACCAAAAGGCTTCTGCAAAGCAAAAGAAACCATCAACAAAATGAAAAGGGAACCCACTGCATGGGAGAACTTATTTGCCAATGATACATCTGATATCGGGTTAATTTCCAAAATATATAAAGAATTTATAAACTCAACACCAGGAAGACGAACAGCCCAATTAAAAACTGATAAAGGACCTGAATAGACACTTTTTTCTATTTTTATATTTTTAAGGGACAGGGATAGAAAGGTAGAAACATCAGTAATAAGAGAGAATCATTGAACGGCTGCCTCTTGCATACCCTCCCCCCCACTAGAATGTGCCCTGACCAGGAACCAAACTGTGACCTCCTGGTTCACGGGCCCACACTCAACCACTGAGCCACACCAGCTGGGCTGAATAGACACTTCTCCAAAGAGGACATACAGATGGCCCAGAAACGTATGAAGATGCTCAGTGTCACTAATCATCAGAGAGACGCAAATTAAAATCACAGCTGCCAGAATGATTGCCATCAATAAATCAACACACAACATGTTGGCGAGGATGTGGAGAAAAGGGAACTCGTGCACTGCTGGTGGGAATGCAGACTGGTGCAGCCACTGTGGAGAACAGTATGGAGTTTCCTCAAAAAATTAAAAATGGAACTGTCTTTTGAACCAATAATCCCACTTCTGGGATTATGTTCTAAGAATCCTGAAACACCAATCAGAAAGAATATATACACCCGTATGTTCATAGCAGTGTTATTTATAATAGCCAAATCTGGAAATAGCCCAAGTGCCCATCAGAAGATGAATGGATAAAAAAAGCTGTGGTAGCCCTACCCAGTTTGGCTCAGTGGGTAGAGCGTCAGCCTGTGGACTGAAGGGTCCCAGGTTCGATTAC
>NW_006282880.1:99409-99908 GCF_000327345.1 Myotis davidii
AGAATTTGCCTTCAGCACTGCGCCTCCTCTGAGTGTCCGTATGCGTTACTCTTTCCTCCTAGTTGTAGGAATTCCACTCAGCCAGCGTTCCTGTGGGTCTGGGTGATGTCCCTTCCGTCTTTTAGTTTCACTTTTGAAATGGTTGTTCGAGGCGGCAAACTCCGGCGTTAACCTATGCCGCCATCTTGGTTCTCCCCCCGATTATTCTTCAGAAAGTCACATTTCAGCTTCATATCAACTTATACACAAACGTAAAAGGCGTCACTCCCTGGGCACCAGCGGGACTGGGGCAAAGTGAACATGGGGGTGATCCTGGAGGACCAAGTGCTGCCGAAAGGGAGGCAAGCTCCTGCTCGGAGCAGTGCCTCTGGGCAGACAGAGGTCCAGAGATGGGGGAGGGTGTTTCTCAGGCGAATCCAGCCTCCTAGGCGATGGTCCTCAAACTCCCCAGCGTGAAGAAACGCCTGGGGGCTCTGTTGAAGCAGCTGAGGCCTAGATA
>NW_006282880.1:100053-100886 GCF_000327345.1 Myotis davidii
AATCACCGTCTCGGGTAGCAAAACACTGGCAGATGGGCGCACCCCTCCCTGTGGAGGTTTCGAATGACAGCTGTAAAGGGAAAACAGAACTTCAAAGGACTCCCTATAGCATTACATTAATTGTTTTTCAACTGAGCTCAAGTAAAAGTCTGAAATAATAATTTGTGTTAAGAAGTCAAATCTCACCGACTGATACCATACACAAGGATAAACTAAAAATGGATAAAAGACGTAAATGTAAATAGTGAAACCATACAAATCCTAGAAGGAAACATAGGCAGTAAAATCTCAGACATCTCATGTAGCAACATTTTTGCTGATATATCTTCTAAGGCCAGAGAAACAGGGGGAAAAATAAACAGATAGTACTACATCAAACCAAAAGGCTTCTGCAAAGCAAAAGAAACCATCAACAAAATGAAAAGGGAACCCACTGTATGGGAGAACTTATTTGCCAATGATACATCTGATATGGGGTTATTTCCAAAATATATAAAGAATTTATAAACTCAACACCAGGAGGATGAATAGCCCAATTAAAAAATGAGCAAAGGACCGGAATGTCTTCTTTTCTTTATTTTTTTATTTTTAAGGGACAGAGATAGAAAGGTAGAAACATCAATGATAAGAGAGAATCATTGAAGGGCTGCCTCTTGCATACTCCCCACTTGAATGTGCCCCGACCAGGAACCAAACTGTGACCTCCTGGTTCACGGGCCCACACTCAACCACTGAGCCACACCAGCTGGGCTGAATAGACACTTCTCCAAAGAGGACATACAGATGGCCCAGAAACATATGAAGATGCTCAGTGTCACTCATCATCAGAGAGA
>NW_006282880.1:101449-102995 GCF_000327345.1 Myotis davidii
AACTTGAATTATAAAAATCTGAAAGGCAATTTTCTAAAGACCTTTGAGAGTAATAACCAAGCTTCTCTAAAGATCTGCTGCCAAGTGTGGAAGCTATTTCACAGTGCCCTGGCTGGTTCTGCTCAGTTGTTAGAGCAGCCTGTGGATCAAAGGGTCATGGGTTCGATTCTGGTCAAAAGTACATGCCTCAGTTGCAGGTTCAATACCCAGCCCTGGTTGGGGCTCATGTAGAAATCAACCAGTCCATTTGTCTCTCTCACATCGACGTTTCTTTCTCAGTCTCTCCCCCTCCCTTCCATTCTCTCTAAAAAAATCAATGGGGAAAATATCCTCAGGTGAGGATTAACAACAACAACAAAAGAAAGAAAGAAAAGAAGAAAGGAAGGGAGGGAGGGAGGGAAGAGAGAGTGGGAACAAACCAGGGGCTTTGAATTGGATTCATATAAAAAATAAAATTTAAAAAAGCTGTGGTACAGCCTGGCCAGTGTAGCTCAGTCACCAAGAGGTCACTGGTTCAATTCCCAAGGGCACATGCTGGGGTTATGGGCTGATCCCCAGTGTGGGGTGTGCAGGAGGCAGCTGATTAATGATTCTTTCTCATCGATATTTCTACCTCTCTATCTCCCTCCCTTCTTTTCTCTCTAAAATCAATTTTAAAAAATTTTAAAAAAGACTTGTCAACCCAGAATTAAAAAATAAGAAGCTGTGCTACATTCACACAACGGAGTACTACACACTATAAAGAAGGAACTCTTACCTCTTGTGACAGCACGGACGGACCTGGAGAGTATTATGCTAAGTGAAATCAACTAGTCGGGGAAAGACAAATGCCACATGATCTCCCTCATATGTGGAATCTCTTGAACAAAATAAACTGATGAACAAACAAAACAGAAACAGGGGCATGGGTACATGGAACAGACTGACAAATGTCAGAAGGAAGGGGGCGGGGCTTGATGAATGCAGGTGAACATATTGGCCAAGCCATAGCCCATGGACACAGACGACAGTGTGGTGACGGCTGGCAGGGGGTGGCGGCACCGAGTGGAGGTGGGCACAGTGGGCGTAAAGGGGCAACATTTGTAATAGTGTCAACAATACAAATAAAATAAAATAAATTCATGAAAGGGGCATGGGTACATGGAACAGACTGACAAATGTCAGAAGGAAGGGGGCGGGGCTTGATGAATGCAGGTGAACATATTGGCCAAGCCATAGCCCATGGACACAGACAACAGTGTGGTGACGGCAGGCAGGGGGTGGTGGCACCGAGTGGAGGTGGGCACAGTGGGCGTAAAGGGGGAACATTTGTAATAGTGTCAACAATACAAATAAAAATAAATTCATGAAAGGAAAATAAAAGAGAATTCGGGTCTGTTACTGGGCTGCACTAGTTACCAAGTACTCCACTGCCCCTGGAAGGCCTGGCACACTCGGCCTTCGTATGCAGCCTGGTCGCCGTTTAGGGCAATCCCGTAGGAAAGGGCGAGGCGTGTGGAAGTGGAAGGTTTTTAAGAAAATCCCACTTGTCCCTCAGCTGTGTGTT
>NW_006282880.1:103070-106535 GCF_000327345.1 Myotis davidii
CCAGGGCCATCCATTTTTTTTTTAATCCTCTCCCGAGGATATTTTTCCATTGATTTTAGAGAGAGTGGAAGAGAGAGGGAAAGACAGAAAGAAACATCGATGTGAAAGAAACACTGGGGAGGAGCCTACAACTGAGGAATGTGCCCTTGACTGGAATCAAACCCGGGACCCTTAGGTCCACAGGCCAACGCTCTACCCACTGAGCCAAACAGGCTAGGGCTACATGCATTTTTAAAAATAGTATAAAATGAATGTCTAAGGCCCTGGCTGGTGTGCTCTGTTGGTGGCACTGTCCTGTGCACAGAAGCCTGTCATGTCGATGTTTCTCTCTCTTCCTCCCTCCCTCCCTCCCTTCCACCCTCTCTGAAAATGGAAAAAAATATCCTTGGGTGAGGATTAACAAAACAAACACAAAAAGTTGCAGGGTTAAATGACACACTGTCAAGCCCCGTGGCCTGGAAGCTGTCCCGAGCCGAAGCCTGCACTGTGAGCAGCAGGGATGCTGGCCTTTTGGTTGGGAGAAGTAAAAGCTTAAATGCCATCACATACACAATCCTGCGTCACCAGGGACCTCCTGCCAGCCTGGAACCCAGCACTGGCCTCTTCCAGAACTCCTCCAGGAACAGTTTCAGGAGGAATTGATCTCATTCAGACGTAAGTGTTCCTCAAAAAGGATTCAACACATAGTTCCAAAACAGACACTAAGAGGAAAAGAAACAGGAAATGCAAATGGCAGATAAGGATCTCTCACCAGAAAAAAAAGTCTCTGAAAAACAAAAAAATGTTGAATAATCTTATCATCACATAATCTACATCCTTTGTAAGTTATCTAAATTTGATTACAAGTTATCCCTCATGTGGTCAAAACAGAGAACAGCTCAGAAAATAAATTCTGGTTGAAGAAAAAAAAAGGAGATGAGATGTCTGTCCGAGATGGGCTGACACAGTGAAGACTACAAAAGGAAGGGGGCGTTGCACCCCTTAACAAACCATTCCAAATCCTGGAGGCTAAAAGCCACCGTGCACGCGGGGGAGCCTGCCCCTTTGGTCAGGCTCCACAGAGGTGGCTTTTCTCCTCCGAGGCATCAGCTGGGGTGGTGCACGCAAACGGAGGGAGCATCCACCTCCCTGTGCCTCCTCACTCACCGGGCGGGCAGCCAGCCAGTGGCTGGGCACTCAGCCAGGCTTGTCTGCCAGGGCTGCCGGCTCCTCTCCTCAGGCTGGTGGGACCTGCGGGCTGTAGTCTGCACAACTCGGGGGCTGGTTCTAAAAACAAGTGTTTGAAAGTGAGAAAGTGGGCGCTGTGGTGTCTGCAGGCCAGGCCCCGACGCTGGCAGTGCCCAGGCAGCTCAGCTCAGCCCGGCTCTGGCGAGGAGGCACAGCCCTCTGCCTCTCCCGGGAGTGGCATCTAAGGCATCATGGCAGTCCTCAATCTGCCACAAAAGACATTTTGGGATCAGAATAAATGAGATAGATATTCTGAAAAGTTGGTAAGAGCTGTGGAAGACAAAATAGGGAAAGTGGAGCATAGCAAGCAAAAGCAAACCGTTAAAAGGATTAGAGAGAAAATGATAGGTGCGGCGTCCAGGTACAGGCAATCCAGAATAGGCATAATTCGTGACCACGAAGAGAATGAAAAAAACTGAAGTTAAAAAATGGTATCATTCCAAGGGATTTACAGATCTGGCAACATTCTCAAATGAAAATCCAGAACGTACTCCAAATATAAAAATCTACAAATGATGGGGAGGAGGGCATGTAATAGGCACAAAGCCACAGGTGTTTAATGATTATTCACCTACTAACTATACATGAGAGGTTTTCCTACAAACCCCGGGAAACTCGAGGATGAAACAAGTCTGTAGAAAGACAAGGTGCCTCCATGGTCCATTACTCAGAAAATTACATTTTGAGGACAAAGGACAGGACATGCTTTAATTTGGTTGCTGTGCCCGGACCCTGACCCCCTCTGGGAGTTTGCCTCAGGAAGGCTGGCCCTTCTCCAGTCCCAGCTGAGCTGCTTGTAGCATCCCAGATTAGCCACCTTGTTACCAGACCTTGAAGGCCGGACTGCAGACCAGACCCTCCCTTGCCCTGTTACTCTTGCTGCATGTAGTTATCTTTTTCCTCATCCAAACACACTCAGCCCACTGCTCTCCCCAGACTGCCGGCATTATTGGAATAAACGCTGCATACATGACTCAACCCCGTCTCTGCTTAATTTGGCTCTAGAAGTGACAGGTGGCCTCCGACCCATTGTATTCAGTACCACAAACAATTAATGAAATGTAACAAATATTCTTTCACAAATGTTCTTTGTTTTCATGGTTATCCTTATTCAAATCCTACTTTGAACAACAAAGTTGAAATATTCTTTTATCATCTCTTCCCTTCCCTGAGCTTCTAACTTGAGCTAAAACCCACCTATAAGGCAATTAGTGAGTTTATTTTATATGCTCTCTATTCTCTCTTAATTTTAAAAAGTGTGTTGTATCTATATTGTCAGAACATGTAATGATCACATACTATCTTACTTTCACAATTTGAACTTAGGTGTGTGTTTTTTTTAATTGAGGTGAAATTCAGATAACAAGAAGTTAACCATTTAAGTGTACAACTCGGTGACATTGAGTACATATATATTTAAAATATTGTATAACCAGCACCTCTATTTGGCTCCAAAACATTTTCAACACCCAAAAAGGAAACCCTGTACCCATTAAGTAGTTACTACACATTCAGTCTTCCCCCAGACCTTTGCCCATTTTCAAATTGGGTTGTCCTTTTGTTGTTGAGTTGTAATTCCATATACATTTGAGGATCAGCTTTTCTGTTTTTACAAAAAAGGCCACTGGAATTTTGATAGGGATTGTATTAAGGCTGTAGATTGTTTTAGGTAGTATTACCATCTTAATAATTATATCTCCCAAGTCATGAAATGAGATGTACTTGGATCTTTTTGACTTCAGTGATATGTGCAGTTTTCAGTGTATAAGTATTTCATTTCCTTTGTTAAATTTATTCCAGCGTCTGAACACTTTAGATGCTCCCCACCTGTTAGTCACTGAGTGGCCCTCATGGTTACCAGATGGGCTGACATGATGTCGCAGTGCTTATGTTCAAGTAACTCCTGACTTAATAATTGCCCCAAAGCACAGAGCAGAGAAGCTGGCAATTCGGATGTGCCAAAGAGGAGTAGTCAGTGCTTCCTTTAAGTGAAAAGGAAAAAGTTCTCGACTTAGTAAGGAAAAATAATTTATGTGCCGAGGTCTTAAGATCTACAGTAAGAACAATCTTCTATCCACGAACTTGTGAATGAAAAAGAAATGCTAGTTTTGCTGTTATACTTCTAACTACAAAGATTATGCTCACATCAAGTGGTGCCGGGGTCCAACCCCAGCAGGTCCAGGGGTCCCCAAAGGTGTGGACGGAGTCGGCGAAGAAGGAATGACACGGAGACAGCGT
>NW_006282880.1:106910-111085 GCF_000327345.1 Myotis davidii
CTTTCTCGGAGAGGTGACCTTGGTTAAAACACACAGCGCTAAGGGGAGCAAACATATTAAGAACAGTATGCTATATACGCCAGGTCCCTTGAAACATATGCTGTGCCGATGTTTCTTTCCTGCAGCGACTGTGTCAAGCAGCAAGGATGGACCGGCTTCCGGCAAAGTGGTAAGGGTTTAGTTAAGTTAGAGAAGACATTGAATTTGTGGGTGGAAAATATGAACAGAAAACATGTGTACATATACAAATACATACATACATATAGTATCAATCCATTTGGTACCATCTGAGGATTCAGGCGTCCATTGGGGGTCCTGGAACATATCCCCCAGAAATAAGGGGGAACTATTACTGTACTGCGGGGTCTCACTTCCTTTCAACTTGAAAAACCTCCTTTTGCATTCTTATAAGGTAGGTTTCATAAAAATGAATTCTTAATATCTGAGAATTTTGCCTTCATTTCTGATAATTTTGCTACATGTAAGAGTCTCGGTTGAGTTTTTTCCTTTCAGCACTGCGCATGTCATTTCATCGCCTCAGGCCTCCACTATGTCTGTAAATCAATCTTCAATCTTAGTAGGGTTTTCTTACCAGTATACACATGCGTGACTTTCTGTTTTCAAGATTTTTCTGTCTCTAAGTATCATTTTTATTCTGACATGTCTGGGTGTGGCTCATTCTATTTTAGGAATTTGTTGATCTTGGTTTCATGTTTTGTTTTGTTTTGATCAACTTTGGGATTTTTAGGCATTATTTCTTCTAATAACTTTTCTGCTCACTTTCCTTCTGGTACTCCCATTACACATATGTTGATGTTTTGTACTTCTCTGAAGCTGTTTTTCTTCATTTTCCCCCTCCTGTTCTTTGGATGGCAGTACTTGCATTGATTAATCTGCACCTTTCCTGATTCTACTGCTCAAATATGATAAGTACCTGTAATGAATTTTTTAAAATATATTTTATTGATTTTTCAGAGAGGAAGCGAGAGGGAGAGGGATAAAGAGTTAGAAACATCAATGGGAGAGAAATATCGATCAGCTGCCTCCTGCACACCCGCCACTGGGGATGTGCCCGCAACCAAGGCACATGCCCCAACCAGAATCGAACCTGGGACCCCTCAGTCCACAGGCCGACGCTCTATCCACTGAGCCAAACCGGTCAGGGCATGTAATGAATTTTTCATTAGTTATTGTACTTTCCAAGTCCAGAAAGTTTGATATGGTTATTTTAAAATAATTTCTCTTTATTAATATTCTCTATTTGATGGAATATTATCTTTCTATACCTCTCGCATGGTTCTAGTCTTAAAAAATATGTAACAGCTGCTTGAAGCTTTTGTACGGTTCCAACATCTGGGCCTACTCAAAGGGAGCTCCTTTTTGCTTTTTGCTCCCTGTTCGGTCAGTTTCCTGTTTCTTTGCACACCTTGTACTTTTTGTTGGGAGCTGGACACTTAAATATAGCAGCTCTGGGCGCTCATCCCCCACTCCAGGGCTTGTTTGATTATTTGTTAGAACCACAGTTGGACTTATTTCAGTGAAGTCCATTTACCCTGCAGAGTGAAGCTTCTGATGGGCATGCGCTGTTGCTGACTCCCCTCCAGCCCCAATAGGTGTCAGCAGGGCTCTCTATTGTTCATTTCCCTGATCTCCTTGTAAGGGTTTTCGTTAGCCAGCTTCTACTGTTGTAACACTCTATTAACATCCACTAATTCTAGCAGAACTTTCTATTATTTCTGACAAGCCCTGCACAGTTTAATCCAATTAAATTCAGGCACTTGTAGTCTTTGAAGCCTGCTCCAACTTTAGGGCTACTTTTGGCTGCCACGTTAATTCTGTTAAAAGCTCTCACCTTTTGCTTGTTATCATGGACTCCCACTCCAGATCTTCTCTGCCTACAGAATCCTTAAACTCCTCTTTAACTCTGCTTTAGTCAGTCAGTCCCTTTAGGGAACGCACCCCATGAAAGCTGTCTTGATAGTCTGCTTCTCCCACTGGGTAAAGCCTCCGTGCTTCCGCCCGTAGCTGTGGGTTGGAGAGTAGCCCGATTTTCTAGGGATCATACCTGCGGTGTTACAAGTAGAGCAGTGAGTGGTAGCCCCTGGTGTCTGCTTGCCTGTCCGTGCATGGAACCTCCATCCTAATCACTACTGTCCCAGTTTAAGAGAAAGCCAATTGTGAATCTCAATGGGTTTATGAGTGAGCTGGGGCAACAGTGACTAGGAAACAGTCTGCTTGGTCTGCCATTCCCAGGGTTGTTCTGTGCTCCAAGTGGGGACTGGGCAGAAGAGAAAGGGAGCAGTCTGCTCCTCTCAGGGAGGAACTGCAGGCTGATTGGGAGCCAGGGGAAGGAAGGGGGTGGGGTCATGGCGCAAATAGCGGAGACTTGCCTTTCTCTACCAAGAGTAAGAATTTCTTGAATATTTTTGTTTGCTTTATGCTCTTATGACAATTTCAGAGACTTTAATTTTTAAAAATATAATATTTATAAGTTATGGTTGTTTCAATGAGTCTGTAGATCGCCTCATGTTGCCATTCCAAAGTGCTTCCTGATTTTTTAAATGCTATCTTAAAATACAAGCAATCAGGACCCATGAAATAAGGCAATATGCTCACAACCTGAAAAAGTTCTCCTCTGCCATCAGCTGATTCAACATCAACATGCAGCACACAGAGTAAATAAGCAGCTCTTTAATAGTTATGCAAACATATTCCAGACGTGAAGTGTTTATCATTCATTTACAAGTGCAGTCTGTTACACCAATAACTGTTACTTGACCTGTTGTATAAAGTAAACAATGCATGAGAATTAGTCCTGAAATAGTTCCTTGAATTTGTTTCCAATCCAGTGAATTAAAAAAAACAACTGTGAATGGTATAAAGACGTAAAAATCATATTGTGATAAAATCAATTGCAAAAATAGAGAATCCAGATCCTACCCAGATAATTTAAGAACTCAGCAGTTTTCCTCAATTTAAACGTGAGTTCCACAGAGAAAATATTAAAGATGTCTTTCAATGTGGTGCAACTGTATAAAACTAGAATACGACCATTAGATGACCAATGTATCAAAACCAACAGAATTTAGAAAACACATCTAATTCTAAAGTAAGGAGAAATGAAAAGACACTTTACAAAGAACTGTAACTGCTCCTAGTCATCATCAGAGTCCGAATCATATTTCTTTCCTCGGATGGTTTTCTTTTCCAGCTTTGTGAAGTTTGTTCCAATTTTCTTTTGGCTCTGAAATGGTGGCTCCATTAAATTTCCACTGAAAATAAAGCAAATATGAAAAGCACTTATTCTTTATGATTTAGTACAGAAAAATCTTTTTTTTCTCTCATTGTAACATGAAATAGAGTAAATTTTTCTTCAAAATGCTGGTGTCATAGCATGGTGAGCAAGGATTTCTCTTCTGACCTGTATAGTGGTATGCGGTTTTCCATATTTGCTATTCGTAACAATGAAAGGTTTTTTTTTAAAAGCACACACCATCTATATATATAAAACCCTAATATGCAAATAGACAACGGCGGAACAACCGAACAACTGGTCGCTATGATGTGCGCTGACCATCAGGGGGTGTGCGCGGAACATGGTGGGTGCGGGTAGCAGATGGCAGAGTACGGAATATGGTGGGCATTGGCTGCGACTGGATGGTGGAGCAGGTGAGGGGGAGTGCCGGACCAAGGCGGGGCACTAGTTGCTGTCATTGGGGCGAGCCTCTGGTGGTTAGTGAAAATTCTTTGCTCCCATGCGCTGCGGTCCCACCCTGCACTCGCACCTGCTGCCAGCGCTGGCCCCGCCTGTGCCCGCTGCTGGCAGCTGCTGGCCCCAATCGCCCCTGAGGGCTTCTCTACCTCCCCCAGCTCCTGAGGGGCGATCGGGGCAGCAGCCACCATTTGCACCAGCTGACGGCACCAGCCCCGCTCACACCTGCTGCTGGTGCCAGCCCCAATTGCTCCATGCTGTCAGCAGGTGCAAGCAGGCTGGCGCTGTCAGCACGTCAGTGCATGGGAGCAGCAGCGGTGGGAGCATGGCTGCCGGCAGACAGGACCGGGGGCTGCAGCAGAAGGGGCCAGGCGGGGCACAGAGGGTGGGCCGAGCCCCACCCCTGTGCCCGCTGCAGCCTCGCCACCCACAGTTCCTTTCAAGGTGCATGAATTCGTGCACT
>NW_006282880.1:111103-127537 GCF_000327345.1 Myotis davidii
CCCTCCTGGTTCACAGGTCGATGCTCAGCCACTGAGTCACACCGGCCAGGCTTGCTGTGTTTCTCCTTGCTCTGGGCCTAGTTTCGCCTTCTAGCCTCCTCACAGCAGCCATTTAAAGTAATCTATATACAGCCTAGCTGGTGTGGCCCAGTGGATAGAGCATTGGACTGCACACTGGAGGGTCCCAAGTTTGATTCCAGTCAAGGGCACATGCTCGGGTTGCGGGCTCAATCCCCAGTAGAGGGAGTGCAGGAGGCAGCCAATCAATGATACTCTCTCATCATTGATGTTTCTATCTCTCCCTCTTCCTTCCTCTCTGAAATCAAAAAAATATATATTTATTAAAAAATAAAATAAAATAAAATGCTGGTGTCAAGGAAGAATACCTATTTATTCATACCGATGGTTAATAGAGATAAACCTTACTTTGTACTACTAAATGTTTTAGATCAATGTTTTATTTTCTCTTGTATCATTAACTGCTGATTAACATTTCACAGGATGCCAACAGAATTTCTGACTGACAAACAAAGAAGAAAATCAAATGTTTTTTCTCATCTGTTTTGGATATGCTGAACCTTTTCACAGTGAAAAGGACACAAAAAATGGTGCTGTATTTTGATAGCCTGTTATGACAGGTTCGATACTGTTTAACAACCTTTAATGTTTAGATTTCTACATACATCATCAAAACTCATGGAATTTATTATCATTGACCAGAATTGGTGTGAAACTCTTTTTCAATGATGCTTGAGAATGATGCTTCAGAAATGAAATACGACAATTTCTTTTTTCAAAAATATCTGGGAGTTACCTAGCACCTAGATCTTGTTTAAAATTCTTTATTGTTGAAACTTTTACATGTCTCTTTTTTCTCCCACTGACCTCTCCCCGCCCGCTCCCACTCCCTAGCACAAGCCCCTACCCCCCTATTGTCTGTGTCCATTGGTCATGCTCATATGCATGCATAAAAGTCCTTCGGTTGATCTCTTATCCCCCCCACTCCCCTGCCTTTCCCCTGAGGTTTGACGTTCTGTTTGATGCTTCTATGTCTCTGGATCTATTTTTGTTCATTGGTTTCTGTTGTTTATGTTCCACAAATGAGTGAGATCACGTGATACTTATCTTTCTCTGACTGGCTTATTTGCTTAGCATCATTCCCATCCAAGGATATGTTTTCATTGGTTTTAGAGAGAGGAAGGGGGGGAGAGAGAGAGAGAGGAAGAGAGAGAGAGACATCAATGTGAGCGAGACACTTCAACTGGTTGCCTTCCATATGTGCCCTGACCTGAGATTGAACTCACAATCTAGGTATGTATTCTGAGCAGGAATTGACCCTGCAACCTTTGGGACGATGCCCCAACCAACTGAGCCACTGGGCCAAGGCTAGATCTTGGTTTTGAAATATCACTTGCCACTGAAAGGAACCATGGCTCCTTGGAGTAAGAGCCATTCTAGGGAGAGAACATGAGTACCCCTAAAACATCTTATTTGTATCAGAAAGCAAGTACTCAAACACTATGGCGACATGACCAAAGGATATATATAGAAGCCTGTATGAAAGGGACTGTATGGTCAAACCTGGGGCAATTTGAACTTCAAAGTAAATAATAATAGTAACAGAATATAACCCATTGAATAAAATAATCTACAGCCGTTCTAATATAAGTAAACAAGTAAAAATTAATGTGAGATATGGAAAAGCTCTTCCTTAAATCACCATTTGGCCTGGTAGACAACTGGTTAACCAGTGCTCAGTTATCCTCACCAGAAATGAGACAAACCATCATATGCCTCCTGATACGGTGCACTAAGAAGGAAGAATACAGCCCTTCTATGATATACCTGTGAAAAAATGCATAATCTGAATCTAAACTTGAAACATTAGACAAACCCCGCTGGCGGATGCTCTGTAAAATAACTAGCTTGGACGCTTCCAAAAGATCACAGTACTGAAAAACAAATGAAGGGTAAAAGGTTGTTACATGTTAACGAAAACTAAAAACACGTGAACTCCAAGCAGTGCATTTTTTGATATGTAGGGCATTACTGGAATTTGAATAAGGTCTATAAATTACCTCAATTTCCTGTTTTAATAATTGCACTGTGATTACATAAGAGAATGTCATTGTTCCTAGAAAATATACACAAAAGTATGTAAAGGTACAATACATCTACAATTTCCACTCAAATGGTTCTGAAAAAAAAATTAAGATAAAGCAAATATAAAGTGTTTAAAATAGGGAACATGAGTGAAGGGTATACGAGCATCATTTGTATTATTTCCAAACTGTTCAAAATTTGAAATCATTTCAAAATAAGTGATTTTATTTAACATTAATATTTTGTTTACTATTAAGAAAATAAAACCTAAAACTCCCAAATCAACTTTACGATGTAGGAATCATTTAGACATGTGTCGGAAAGACGCAGAGGAAAAGGGGCAGAGAAGTGAAAAGGCACAATGACTGGAATGACAACTGCAGTTTTACCAACTATTCTTGCAAATCAAGAACAGGCACAAAGGGCCCGGTCAGTGTGGCTCAGTGGCTGAGCATCAACCTATGGAGGTCATGGTTCGATTTCCGGTCAGGGCACATGCCTGGGTTGCAGGTTTGATCCCCAGTAGGGGGCGTGCAGAAGGCAGTTGATCAACGATTCTCTCTCATCACTGATGTTTCTATCTCTCTCTCCCTCTCCCTTCCTCTCTCTGAAATAAAAATATATTAAATAATAATAATAAAAGAATAGCAACAACAAAAAAAGAACAGGCATAGAGGCTCTGGTTGGTGTGGCTCAGTTGTTAGAGCATCAGCCCACATACGATAGGGTCATGGGTTGCAGGTTTGATTCTGGTCCTGGTTGGGGGCACGTGTGGGAGGCAACCAATTGATGTGTCTCTTTCTCCCTCTCTATTTCCCCTACCCCACTCTCTCCCTCCCTTCTAAAAATCAATGGAGCCCTGGCTGGTGTGCTCAATGGTTAGAGCACTGGCCTGTGCACTGAAGGGTTACAGGTTCGATTCCTGGTCAAGGGCACGTACCTGGGTTGTGGGTTTGCTCTCTGCCTCTGGTTGGGACGCATGTGGGAGGCAATCAGTTGATGTGTCTCTATCACATCAATGTCCCCCCACCCCTACCCCTTTTCTCTCCTTCTCTCCTTCTCTCCCTCCTTTCCACTTTCTCTCTGAAAAGTAATAAGAAGAATATCCTCTGGTGAAGACTAACAAAAAAAGAACAAGCACAAAGGGCAAAATGATATGCTATAATTTGTGGAATTAGATAAATTATCTGTCTGGAGAAATGGACAAAGAGATGAATGAAAAAAGGAAGTTGGATTTTAGACGGTTTTTCAAATTGAGACTGTTCCCCATTGTAAGTAATTTAAGCTAAGCACGGAAATGAGATTCTGTATATTTTATCTGATTCTGCAAATGAGACAGGAATATACATTAAAATCTAATGTTTCAAAGTAAGTCACTATCAATTTGAGTAATCTGGTTTAAATCAGGGAAGAGTTCATTCTGGGTGTCATTTTGGGTTTCCAGGTTATACAGAATTAAATGCAATAGGATCTGGTAGGTTGAGAACTTTTATAGCTAGGTGTATTCCAAGACTCATTTTTATCCATGACTGATTTTTGCTGTGAGGTCATGCTAATAACATACACTTTAATATACCCTTCCTTTGTGAAAGTTTCTCTACATGTCAGCCAAAAGATCTTAGTTCCATAAAATAAACATTAACATAAAACAATCTTCTCTAAAAATATCACTGAAAATGTGAATTAAAATAAGTCTTTTTGTTAAAAGTTACCTGTAATTGATAATATCAGAGCAACCAAGCCGCCACTCTAAAGTTTCTGTGGTGAAGTCATCCGTATTTCCTAGGTCAGTAAATCCAGTGACGTAATCTTGCGTTTTCCCATCTTTCACCAGTGCTAGTGTGGGGATGACTTTGATCTTCAGTCTCTCACAAAGGAAAGGTGCTTTTTCCACATTCAGCTTCAAAAATTTGGTCTCCAGATGTTTCTTGGACAATATTGCTAAATGTTTGTCTAGTATTTTACACCTGTAAATAATAAATATAAAAAATCAAAACCCCAAACAACAGAGTTCTTCTTAAAGATAAATGCCATTAAGTAAGGTACACCTGATTTCATGTTTATCTGTTTGAGTCTCATACTTTGGTAGCCAACTGGTGCTTGTGTCAGGTGATCTCACTTCCATTTCAGAGGTAGCTGCCTGATTGTGAGAGGCAGAAAAACAATGTAGTATTCTAAGAAGTCAGATTTGCTTTAATGATATTTATAAAAAACATTCAATATATGCCTTAAATTGAAAGTGCTTCACAAAGTTGTCATGTTCGTGATAAAAACAAAAGATTGTAATTTCTTTTATGCATGATTCCTGGTATCTTATACAGGAAGCTTGAAGGGTGACAAATCTAAACTTGATGGAACTCGGAGAGACTTCTCAGAATTAGAAATGTTGGGGCACGTGCAGGAGGCAACCAATTGATGTGTGTCTCTCACATTGGTGTTTCTCTCTCTCTGTCTCTCCCTCTCCCTACCGCTCTCTCTAAAAAGCAATGAAAAAAAAATATCCTGGAGTGAGGATTAACAAAAAGAAAACAACAACAACAAAATATCCAACAAACAAGAGTCCTAGACCAGCTGGCTTCACAGATGAATTTTACCAAACATTTGAAGAACTAACACCTATCTTTCTCAAACTATTCCAAAAAATTGAAGAGGAGGGGAGATTCCCAAGTTCATTTTACAAAACCAGATAAAGACACTACAAAGAAAGAAAATTATAAGCTAATATCCCCCATGAACATAAATGCTAAAATTTTTAATTAAAGCAAACTGGATCCAGCAATACAGTGTAAAAGATTATACACTATGATCAAGTGAGATTTATTCCAGGATGCAAGGTTGGTACAATATACACAAACCAATTAATGTGATATACCATATAAACAAAATGAAGGATAAAACCACATGATCATTTCAAAAGGTGCAGGAAAAGCATTTGATAAAATCCAGCACCCATTTATGATAAAAACAAAACAAAACAAAACAACTCAGCAAAACAGAGAGGGAACATACTTCAACATAATGAAGGCCATACATGAAAAACCCACAGCCAACATCATACTCAATGGGCAAAAACTAAAAGCATTTCCTTTAAGATCAGGAACAAGGCAGGGTTATCTGCTTTCACCACTCTTACTCAACATAGTACTGGAAGTCCTAGCCACAGAATCAAATAAGAAGAATAAATAAAAGGCATCCAAATGGAAAGGCAAAAGTAAAACTGTCATTATTTGCAAGTGACATGATACTGTATATAAAAAAAACCTAAAGATTTCACCAAAAAACTACTAGGACTTGATTACATTTAATGAAGGATGTAAAAGACCTATTCTTGGAAAATTGTAAGACACTGAAGAAAGAAACTGAAGATACAAATAAGTGGAAACATATGCCATGTTCATGGATAGGAAGAATTAACATAATTAAAATGTTCATAGTATCCAAAGCAATATAGATTCAACACCAATTCCAATCAAGATACCAATGGCTATTCACAGAAATAGAACAAATATTCCAAAAATTTACATGAACCCAAAAAAAGGCTCCAAATAGCAACAGTCATCTTGGGAAAGAAGAACAAAGTTGAAGGAATCACACCACCTGATATCAAACTATACTACAAGGCCACAGTAATCAAAACAGCATGGTACTGGCATAAAAAGACATACTGATCAATGGAACAGAATAGAGAGCCCAGGAATAAATCCATGCCTTTATAGTCAATTAATATTTGACAAAGGAGGCAAAAACATACAATAAGGTAATGGTAGTTTATTCAATAAATGGTGTTGGGAATACTGGCCAGGTATGTACAGAAAAATGAAACTAGACCATCTTCTTACATCATACACAAGAATAAGTTCAAAATGGATTAAATATTAAATGTTAGGATCAAAACCAAACCAAAACATTTTTGCACAGCAAAGGAGACCATCAACAAAATGAAGACAACCCAATGAATGGGAGAATATATTTGCCAAAGATACATCTGATAAGGGGTTAATATCCAAAATTTATACAGAATTTATAAAACTCAACACTAAAAAACCCCCAAACGATGCAATTTAAAAATAAGCAAAGGACTTAAATGGACACGTCTCCAAAGAAGACATATAGCAGGCCAACAGACCTATGAAAAGATGCTCAATGTCACAAATCATCAGAGAAATGTAAACTAAAACCACAATGAGATGTCACCTCACACCTGTCAGAATGGCTATCATCAATAAATCAACAAACAGCAAGTGCTGGGGAGGGTGTGTAGAAAAGGGAACCTTGTTCGTGCACTGTTGGTTAGAATGCAGATTGGTGCAGCCACTGTGGAAAGCAATATGGAGTTACCTCAAAAAAAATGGAAGTGCCTTATGACCTATGATTCCATTTCTGGGAATTTATCTGAAGGAACCCAAAATACTAATTCAAAAGAATATGTGCACCCCTATGTTCACAGTGCAGCATCATTTACAATAGCCAAGACACAGAAGCAGCCCAAGTGTCCATCAACAGATGAGTGGATAAAAAAGCTGTAGAGCCCTAACCGGTTTGGCTCAGTGGATAGAGCGTCGGCCTGCGGACTGAAAGGTCTCAAGTTCGATTCCGGCCAGGGGCATGTACCTTGGTTGCGGGCACATCCCCAGTGGGTGTGCAAGAGGCAGCTGATCGATGTCTCTCTCTCATCGATGTTTCTAACTCTTTATCCCCTCTCCCTTCCTCTCTGTAAAAAATCAATAAAACATATATATATAAAAAAAAGCTGTAGATACCTTTATACAGTGGAATACTACTAGGCCATAAAAAGGAAATCTTACCTTTTGCAACAAAATGGATGTGCCTGGAGAGCATTATGCTAAGTGAAATGAGCGAGTCAGAGAAAGGCAAATACCATATGATTTCACTCATATGTGGAATCTAATGAACTAACAAGCAAAATAGTGACAGACTCACAGAGAGTAGGCTGACAGCTGGGAGTAGGGGGAGTAGAGGGAGTGGGGTGGAGGTATTGAGCCAAAAAGAAAAAAAAAAAGAGAAAAAAACTCATGGACAGGAATAAGTGTAGTGACTGCTGGGGGTGGGAGGGGGGTAGGGGGTGAGTGGGTAGGAGGAATGGGTGGAGGGAGGTGTAAGGAGGTAGAGGAGGGTAAAGGAGGGATAAATGGTGCTGGACGGAGACTTGATTTGGGATGGTAAACACAATACAGTGCACAGACTACATGTTATAGAATTGTGCACCTGAAACCTGTATAATTTTGTTAACCAGTGTCACTCCAATAAATTCAATAAAAAGAAAAAGAAAAAGAAAAAAAGTAGAAAAATTGATGTTGCACTGATAAAAAATTTAAGTATACATTTCTAAGGTGTTTTTATTTTTATTTTTTTAAATACATTTTTATTGATTTCAGAGAGGAAGGGAGAGGGAGAGAGATAGAAACATCAATGAGAAAGAATCATTGACTGGCTGCCTCCTGCACGTCCCCCCACCGGCACATGCCATTGACGGAATCGAACTTGGGACCTTTCAGTCTGCAGGCTGATGCTCTATCCACTGAGCCAAACCGGCTAGGGCTCTAAGGTGTTTTTAAAGTTAGTAAATATATAATTCAGAAAACAGCCATTAATATAGAAATATTCTTGACTTTTAATAATGTTCACTTATACTTGTATATGTAACTGGTTTTTAAGTTAATCTTTAAAATAACAATTGCTTAACTTCAACGTACAGACTTCTAGTACAAAGAAACAACTTAGAAAGTAGTTCCTTTTATTGTTCTTAATTTCTCTGTCAGTATACGGTATTTCTATTCAAACATCTCTCCATGTTTAAAAAAAGTCAGTGAAGGAAACAATGTTACCTGAATGTAGAGTCTCTGTAGAAATGGCAAACCACATTTTTACTCTCCTTGACTTCTTGAAAAAAGTCTCTCTCACTAGGGATTTCTCTGTATTCCCCATGTCCTTTTGAAAGCCATTCCTGATTTGAAGAAAAAGGAAATATTACACATTTGAAAGATCTTTTAGTACCAGCTTATAGTGTGTGTACAAATCAGCACAATACAGGTGCGGCGATAGTTTACACTTGTGAATGTGTGACAGTTTATTCTTGTATTATTTAATTAGTGTATTATTTTACATAGGAACTATAAACTATTTTTGCCCCACCCTGTACTTTGTAATGTAGTTGATTTTATCCTGTAGAGAAAGGAATTCCTTTCCGTGACTTACTTTCCTATGTTTCTAGTGTCGATGAAAAAGTAGTGTGGGTACTACCTCCACAGCACAGCTCATATTTATGACAATTACCTGCCTTGGTAACTTAGAATATATGTTTTATTAGAACTTTGAAAATAAAATTTTAGACTCATGAGACTTAGCATGTGCAATCCATTTAATTTCTCTGTACTCAAACTACTAAAATCAGAAGCATTTTATTCAAATTACTAAAAAGCTTTCATAAATAATGCTCATGAGATAAAGCCAGCCTTTAGGGACAGGGGAAAAAAGAGGGGGAGAGGGTTACTGCAGCTCTGATGCTCAGGGGCCCTGCTTTCCCTCGATGACTCGCAGGGAGAGGCAGGAACCTCTCTATACTGGTGGCCAATGGGCAGTATCCTAGAAGAAAGAGTGGTCTACTCGGTGTCCAGAAACAACAGAGATCTCCTAAGTCATGTAATCCAACTTCCCAAACCAAGATGCCAACCCTGACCAGCAAGCCTGGCACACCTTCCAGCCTCTGACCTTTCCTGTGACAAGAAGCTTCTCCCCACAACGGGCAGCCTGTTTCCTCGTCAGGCAGTTAGTTTTAATAAAGGGGAACTGGGCTCGCAGGCAGAAGGCCTGCGCCTGAGTTAACGGCTCTACTGCTTATCAGGCTATGAATTCTAATAACGTGCCTGAGCCCCAATTTCCTCATGTGTAACAGGGAGATCATGGAGCGTTTACCTCAGAGTAGTTGTGAAAATAATCGACACGAAGACGAGTAAAACAGTGCCTGACACGTGTGCTTAGAAAGCATCGGTATGTGTACTAGTGCTAATCTTTGGAAAGGTCTTCTCACACTGAAGTGCCTTATCTCTAACTTCGGTCTGTGGATCCCAGCTCAAACCTACGATTAGAGAGAAAAGTGCTAATCTTTTCTTTACATGTTGGCCCTTCTAATATCACATCTCACCCATGTCCTCCCTTCTCTACACTGAATCTCCATTTCCTCTTGAGTGTTTCTCACACGGAACAGTATCTAGACTCCCTCTTCTGGTTGTCCTCTGAACAGTCTAATTCCTCCATGCTCTTTTAAGATGTGGCAGAAGTCTGAATGCAGCCTCTAGAAGGTCCAACTAGAAAGAGGCAGGAACGCCATCTCCTTTCCTCCTCTGCACTTAAGCTAAAGCAGCCCAGGTGCAGTACCCCTTTCACAATGGCTTCCATTGAGCTGACACTCACAGGAGGCCCAGATACCTTCTCCTTATGTGACATGTCTTTGGTAAAGCTCCTATAAACAGTTTAACCTCTCAAATCCAATGCCTTAAAATGATATGTGACATTTCATGATTCGTTTCTTTACTTGCTGCCGGGGTTCTTGTCCCAGCATCAAGAAGGGTTCAGGAATCTGGAAAAGGCTGTGCGTAGATGACACAGGAATCCAGAGACTAATAAAGAGTCTGGAGACGAGATATAATTTTGAAAGGCACTGGGTGTTGGAGGACCTTTAGCTAAAGGAACTGAAGACTCCCTCCTTGTCTAGGACCCTTGCTTTTATTAACACATTGCGTACCACATAGAAATCTCTAAGACATACGCCAGGGACCGCACGTTTTTGGGCAAACTGCACGTTATTTAAATCATCATAATGCACTTTAGGTGTTGTTTTTCAATAATTATAACATTTTTATTTACAAAAACAATTAAACAATTAAAGTGCCTAGTACTTTTTTAACGTATGGTACTGCGTAAAACATTTTCCTCTATGAAGAGGGACCAAACAAAATTTACATAAGTATCTAGATTCACTCCTTTTTCCATGGGTGTGAAAAAACGAGAACACTCGTGAGAGGTCCTTAACAGAGAGGTCCTTAACAGATGGCACGCAAAACACGAGAATAGGTCCTTAACAGATGGCGTGCAAAACACGAGAATACTGAGCAGAAAACTCCTGAGCAGTACGAAATGTGTTAACACAATTTGTCCTAAGGCAAGGTGGAGATAATATACTTCAAAGGGTAAGGTTTCAAAGGGTACAGAAGCACTGTCTGTCAGTTTTGGGGAATTAGCCTATGGCTGTTCAGGCCAGTAGGAGGCAATAACATGTAGATTAAGATGCCCTTTAACTGTCTGGCAGCCACAATCAGTTTCCTATTCAGGTTTGGGGAAATGCCTTTAGCCATTCCCAACAGGTGACTACAAGTGTGACTCAACCCTGTTGAGTCCCCAAGTTTAATCAACCTTTTGATAAAACTCTTAAAATTATGACATGCTGGAATTGGTTCCCGGCAACTTGTCAATGACCTGTGCACTTAAAACAGTAATTTTATTAAAATAGAAAATAATGAACAAAATTTTTGGTGGGCTCACCCTATTTCTTACCTTGTCCTTCTGCTCTCTACCTACGTCCTATGCCTCTAGCTGCCACAGTAGGGGGGTGCTTGGCTGACTGAGGAATATTGATTGACACAGGTCTATTAAGTACTTATGTCACTGTGTACACTGGTTTCCCCAATACCTTTGTGGATCAGAAAAATCAAAATTACTATACAATCTGCACTACTCTTTCAAAAAGAATGGCTATAAAAACCATTAAGGCTTCTTGCTTATTTCCTCAGAAAACATGTTAAAAAAATAAAAATAAATAAAAAAGGATCTATTAAAATGCAGTAAAGCCCAGCCAGCGGGGCTCAGTGGCTGAGTGTTGACCTATGGACCAGGAGGTCACGATTCAATTCTTGGTCAGGGCACACGCCTGGGTTGTGGGCTCGATCCCCAGTAGGGGGCGTGCAGGATGCAGCTGATTAGTGATTCTCATCACTGATGTTTCTATCTCTCTCCCTCCCTTCCTTCCTAAAATTAAAAAAAAATGCAGTAAAAGCTCTAAAATAAGACCCTCTGAGTTACTCCATAACAAATTCATTTTAAATTGATTTGTATGTTAATAAAAAAAAGTCTAAAGGCTGCCTGCTTTAATTGGTTTTTAATTATAAATACTCAGCCTATTGTTTTTAAAACTGCTGGACATCTTCTTTTAAGACATCGAATATGTTCCTCACTGCAAATCAGGTAGATACAGAGTTCTACCAAAATACCCTCGTATGCCAACTTTTTCCTAGTTGAGCATGAGCAAAGAGTGGTGTGTTTAACTCACAGCTAACTTATGACAGGCTGGCTTCACCACCTGAAAGGGAACCACTGCCTGCTGCTGCTGAAGTCTCTTCCTAGTCCACTTCAACCTCATATATCCGAGCTCAGAAAACGATCCCGGGCACGTATTTCTTGTACTTGACTGTAGACTATCACACCGAGCAGGCTAATTTTGAATGTGTCTTTAAAATTTTTATCCAGCCAAATTTTTAATAGTGATAGGATATTTGAGGTAAAAAAAAACAAAACAAAAAAAAGATAAAGGAAAAAGAAAACACCTTAACAATGAGGACCTGTAATGTAACTACTGGCACATGTGTGTATTTGCTAGGCGCACACTGTTAAAGTAATTTCAGAAAGCAGAGCAGGGAGGTTACTTGTTTCTGCTGTTGAGTTTTCTTTAGTGCCTTAAGTCTCTTTTCTTTGAGGAGTTCTAGTTCATCCTCGTCCATCTGATCCATTTTCTGAATTTCAGCATCCAAACGCTCTTCTACTAGTTTGGTGGTCTGAAGCAACTGGTTTTCCAGGACTTTTGAAAACATGTCGACAGATGTATGAGCTTCCATTCTTTACAGCTCAGCCTTGCTGCTGGGGAGAAGGTTTACAAGGTCAGGAAAAAAGATGCAAATAAGCAAAGTTTTCTTTCTTATTTTAAAAAAATTCCAGCAAGCGCATAATTTATAGTTCACAAAGTGTTCTGCTGACAATCAAGCACTTCATGTTAGGCTTTTCAATAGATTATAGTCACAGAACTCAAAAACGATTTAGAGCAAAGTTTAGGTGCTCCTGAGTTAGTTTCTGTTTTATTATATGAAAGCAAAGATAAGTCTTTAAGAACATAACCACAGACCAGAGAAAAATGAGTAGTTAGGAGTTACAGTAGTTGGAGCTATAGCTAGTGATATATATTGACAATCATTATTCTTTACCAAAGAAAGAGAAGCAAAATAGAAATGACTAAACTGTTGTAAGGTTGTACATATACACAGATACCAAACTTTGCTTCAACACAGAGCAGAGTTGAGCAAAAGACACATTTTCATGGTCTCTGCCTAAATGATTTTCTTTAAACTCCTTAGAAAGGCAATTACAATTTATGTAAAGAATGATGCCTGGTGTTCCCTAAGCTTTGGTTTCCATTCCTTTTCTCCCATTACCTAACAAAATCTATGAGGCCACAAGATTGATATTGATTTATTGACACTCGGTGTTCTTAGCTTTGATGTAAAACAATGTAATAGTCTATTTTTGACTTTTCCATCACTCTTCTATGTAAGATAGGAGTTTGTAAACATATTCTAATTCAGATTACAAAGGAAGATCTCAATTACATTGGTTTTAAAGAAACCAACAGCTCAAATGGTTAGAGTACGCTTACCATCCCCATATGACAAGGTTGCAGGTTCAAACTCCTGATCAGGGCACATGCAAGAAGTAATCAACGAACGCTTAAGTAAGTGGAACAATAAATCAATGATTCTGTCTTTCTAAAAAAAAAAAAGATAAAAAATTCTTTCGAAAGAAATGTATTATTTTCCACCAGCAACAATCAGATGGTGATTTTTATGTGTACACCTGGATTACTACAGAAATATAATTTATATATTTTGCCTATCAAAGCAGGAGGCTGTTGCATCTCAACTACTTACATGCATCTGCAAATACTAACGCAGCACTTTTAAAAATCTGAAGGAGCCCTGGCCAATGTTTCTAAGTAGTTAGATCTTCAGCCTGTGCACTGAAGGGTCTTGGGTTTGATTCCTGGTAAAGGGCACTATAGGGTTGTAGGTTCGATCCCCGTTCAGGAGGCAACCAATCGATGTTTCTCTTTCTCTTTCCTCCCTCTTCCCTCCCTTCTGCTCTCTCAAAAATTCACTGGAAAAAATATCTTCAGGTGAGGATTAACAAAAAAATCTGAATAAACTGTGATCTCATCCACCAGCTTCTGTGGAAATGAAGATAGTCTTCCTGAAAACCTCACTTTTTATTCCTTTTTCTCCAAAGAAAAAGCAGTTGAAATGCACATTTCACTTCATCTTTGTATCTCTACAGCTAGCAATGTCAGGGGCACAGTAGGTGCTCAAAAAATATTTAACTTGGGCCCTGGTGTGGCTCAATGGATAGAGCATCGGCCTGCGGACTGAAGGCTCCTCCCCGGCCTGGGCCCTGGTCAGGGGCGCGTGCAGGAGGCAACCAATCAATGTCTCTCTCACGTTAATGTTTCTCTCTCTCCCTCTCTCTTCCACTCTCGCTAAAAATCAATGGAAAAAAAATTAACTTTGAATGAACAAACTGTTAGTTCCTCAAGTGCTATAAAATTTTAAAGGAGCTGTATTTTATATGTAGTAAAAGAATTTTATGCCGAAACCGGTGTTGCTCAATGGATAGAGCGTCGGCCTGCGGACTGAAGGGTCCCAAGTTCGATTCCGGTCAAGGGCATGTACCTTGGTTGCGGGCACATCCAGTGAGACTGTGGCTTTCCAGGGGCTAGGTGAGGCAGAAAACTGAAAACTAAAGCCTGACTTGCTTGTCCGAACCAAGCAAGTTCTTACCAGGGGCATACAGAATTGATACCGGACACAATGGGTCCAGGCTGCCTGTCACTACTTGAGCCAAATTAAGCAGAAACAGGGTTGAATTATCAATGAGCGTTTATTCCAATAATGCCTGCAGTTTGAGGAGAGCAGTCGGTCACCTGGAAATTCTGCTCTGACCCCCGTCACCAGTGGGCTGATTTTATTAGGATCAGGAAAAACAAAACAGCGTGGAGCTGCAAGTGTAACAGGGCAAGGGAGGGTGTGGTCTGCAGTCCGGCCTTCAGGAGCTCAAAGTCTGATAACAAGGTGCTAATCATCTTTGTTTTTTTTAAAGCTTTATTTATTTATTTATTTATTTATTTATAGTCAATCCTCACCTGAGGATATTTTTCCATTGATTTTTTGGGAGGGAGAGTGGGAGAGGAAGAGACAGAAACACCGATGCGAGACACATGGATTGGATGCCTCCTGCACGAACCCCGACCAGGGGCGGGGAACCTGCAACCAAGGTATGTGCCCTTGACTGGAATCGAACCCGGGACCTTTCAATCCACAGACCAACGCTCTATCCACTGAGCCAACCGCCTAAGGCGGCTAGTCCTCTTGTGATGCTACAAGTAGTTCAGCCCATTCCCGGGACTGGAGAACGGTCAGCCGTCCCGAAGCCAACTCCCGGAGGGGGTCAGGGTCGGGGTACCGCAACCAAATCAAAGAGTGTCCTGTCCTTGGTCTGTTTTTAAAATGTGTTTTTTTTACAGCCCTGTTGTTGTCTTTTTGCAACACATCCTATTGTTTCCCGGAGTCTGTAAGAAAACCTCCTATCTATAGTTAGTAAGGTGAGTAATTATTAAACAACTGTGCCTCTATTCTTATTAAGTGCCCTTCCCCCTTTCAGGATGAATTCAGAATTTAATGCTGTGATAATTTGGAGCGGAAGTGATTAACGAGAGCTGCGGGGGAGGGGCGGGTGATGGTGTTCACGCATTGAAAGGGGTAAGGTCAGGTTTAGCAATCTGATAACTCTCTATTCCTTACGCCACAAGCCGCGGATTCTTCCATTTTTCAGCTCCACTGGGACTGTGGGAAAGGATTTGTTCTCCAATTACCTTACCACTTCCTGGATTCGCCTACGTGCGCCCTCCCAACCAACCCAGAGGCCTCCTCCTCAACCGAGAACAGGACCTGCCCAAGGAATCGTCCCCAAGGTATCCTGCCACTCCCCGAGCCACCCGGGAACAGACGAGGGCGGAGCTCAGCCGGCCCTCGCCTTCGACGCCTCCCGAGGCGCAGGCTCCAAACTGTCACAACCGCACTGACACCGGCACCGGGGCCGCGCCCCTCCCCCGCCTGGAAGGATGCTGAGCGGCGGCGTCTCCGTGAGCACTGAGCCGCGGCGGCCGTTCTTCCCACACCACCCCTGCCTCACCTGAGCTCTCGGTGATCCCTGAGAAGGGACGGACCAGCGGCTCCTGAAGCACAGTCCACCCTGGCTTCAGCTTCGCAGCAGCTGCTAATGGCTGCCAACCAGCCGTCACTTCCGCCTCTAGATTGGCTGAGGCGCGCTTACGCTTTACAGCCTGCGACGCCGGAGGAAGTGACGAGAGAGGAAGGCGGGCGAGAGGCTGGAGCTGACGTGTGGCCCCGTTTCCGGCCCGGGGTTTAAACAGCCCAGAGGGCGCGGGAGCAAAGTATGCTGGGAGTGGTAGTTTTTTAGTGCTCAGCTGGAGTTGTCTGTAGGCTCTGGACCTCAGGATACATGTTATGTCAGAAATCAGATAGCCACACTCTTGCTCAGGAGTGACACTCCAACTTCGTTTCCATCCCGTCCACGGAACATTAAAAAAGTTGAATTGTAACATCCAGCATGATTAGCTTGTATGTAGTTAACGCTCGTAATGTCACCGACCAGATCCAGTTATAGCACATTTTCACCACCTTCCTAGATTCCCTCGTGACTTCCCTAACACAAATTTTTAGAACTTGTTTTAGTAAACGACCTATTTGGGGACTTAATGGGTGTGTCCTTTTATTTTTATTTTTTTAGTGATTGTATGTAGTTCCTAATTCATGGAGTCACTGAGAAGCTCAATTTTGTCCTGGATTTATTTCCCGTGGGAACAACCAGAGCGCTTATCTTTGCTTCATTGTGGTTCTTTACTGATTTTTCAACAGCTGAGACTACAAAGGTGTAAAGGTGTAAAGACTGAAAGGTGGAAAGGAAGCCCAGCTCAATTAAGTTTGGCTTCTGACCAGGCTCCAGTTCTCCAAGTCTGCGTCCCCCGCAGGGAGGGGCCGACGTGGGGAATTTTCAGCCTCATTGTCAGCCTTTGGGTTCTAGAACCTGGAAATCGCGCGGGCGTCGATGCGCGGCGGACGCTTGCGGGAAGGGGGCGCTCCGCTCTGGCCTGGCGGGCCGGTGCAGTGGAGACGCTCTACCCGAGGGGCAGCTCTCGTT
>NW_006282880.1:127654-127899 GCF_000327345.1 Myotis davidii
CCGGGTGCGAGAGGCGGCAGCGCGGGGCGGACGGAGCTGAGCGGAGCCCGAAGTCGGCCGGGGGACAGTGGGTCTGTGAGAGAGCGAAGAGCGGGCTTGGGGCCGCGAGCGCCGCTGTCACGCGATGGGGAAGAAGCAGAAAAACAAGAGCGAAGACAGGTAAGTCAGTGTCTGGGTCCGCTCGGCAGCGGCCGGCGCGGCTCAGGGGGTCGTGCGGGTCCCGCCAGCTCGGGGTGGACCAGGGA
>NW_006282880.1:128287-134566 GCF_000327345.1 Myotis davidii
GGGCCCTGAGTGGGCGCCGCGGGCCCGAGACCCCGGTTCCGGGCAGGCGCGGAGGGCCTCGGCGGCTGGCGGGCTCCCCGAGCCAGACTCAGTCCTACTTCTGCCCCTTGCCCGGGCAGGAAAAGAGGGGCCTCTGGCCTGAGAAGCGGGGCAGTGGTTTCGGGGCTCCCGGCGTGGTCAGGGTGGTCGGCGTTTTTGGGGGCGCCGCTCGAGGCGAGGCTCAGGAGGAGTTCTGTGCGCCTTTGTACCTGCGAGCACTGGGGGGCGAAGGGAGCTCGAAGCAGCCCTGCCCGTAGCCGGTGTTCCCACCTGGGAGCCTCAGGTGCGTTGGGGGCGCTTTGCACTCACCTCCCCCTGAGTTCATCTAATTTGGTGGGTACCGTTCTCGATTATTTCAGGGCTGGTGGCCCGGACTCCATGCTTTTCGCTTTCCTTCTTCCGGCCAGTCTTTCGATGGTTTCTTTGCTCTCTAGCACCTCCCCCAAGAAAGGAGGCGGAGAGGAAACCGACCAACCAGGGTCGCTCCTTTCTCACCACTTGAAAGGCTTTGGGGGGAGGGAGGGAGCACCCCGAGATTTCGGTCACTTTTCTGTGTCACATTGTGTTGATTCTTTTCTCGTCGGATGAGTTTGCTTCCTGGGAGGGAACAGCATCTGTTACTTTCCGCCTTTGTATACCACTCACAAACTTAGTTCCAATACGAAACAACCCGTGGTAGTTCATCATTCTGACTCAAAACGGACGTGTGGCGTTGAAGTTAAAATAAGATCACTAATTATAAGTAGTAGGAATTCTAGATCGTTTCCTCACCTAGCACTCATCTAGTTGATGAGTGGAATTAAAAGATACCAGAGTGAGGCTTGTTTTTCACTTACAGGTCCACTGGAGGAAGTTAATTGGTTTGAAAAATAGGACTTAATTATTAATCAAACAGGATAAGTACCAAAAAAAAAAAAAAAGCAGAATTCTGGGTGATTTAGTGAGACAAAATTTCCCTGTCTTTGACAGGATGTTTTGATGCGTAGGATACTTTTTTCTTTGAACTGTATACACAAAATAGGTAAGTATAAAAAGCTTCGAGTACCAGTTACCCAGCTTCACCCATTGTTATCACATGGTCAGTCCTGTTTCATCCACCTGTTGGATATTTTATTTTTTAAAATATATATTCTTATTTCAGAGAGGAAGGGAGAGAGAGGTAGAAACATCGATGAGGGAATCATCGGTTGGCTGCCTCCTGCACACCCCATGCTGGGGATCAAGCCCGCAACCCTGTCATGTGCCCTGACCTGGAAGCAAATTTCGACCTGGTTCATAGGTGAACTCTCAACCACTGAGCCAGACTGCCAGGCCTGCCTTGTTTTGATTTCAGGGAGGAAGGGAGAGGGAGAGCGAGAAACATCAATGATAAGAGAATCATCGATGGCTGCCTCCTGCACGCCCCCGATAGGGGATCCAGACCGCAACCCGGACATGTGCCCTTGGACCTTTCAGTCCACAAATGCACGCTCTATTCTTTGAGCCAAACCCGGCTAGGGCCCTTGTTGGATATTTTAGAGCAAACCTCAGAATCCGTTCATGAGTAAATTCTTCAGGTGTATTTGAAAGATAATACTTGAGGGGAGAAACCTGTAGAAACAGAACAAAATACAACTGCAATGCCACCGTCAAGCCTAAGGAATATTTACAGTGTTTTCTTAAATATTGTCAAGTGTGCAGCCAACTTTCTAATTTCACTGATTCTCTTAGTTAAAAAGATTTTTTTGAACAATTGGTTCACGATTACGGAATTCTGTACTTTAGGTTTAGAAGTACATGTATATGTTGTTATTTTACTTACAGTTTTTATCTTCCAGACTCACGATAGAAAAAATATTCAGAGGGGAGAATTTTATTGTCTGTATTTTTGGAGGAAATTGTGTCTCTTATTGAGTCATAAAGATTTTCACGGATGATGTAAAGTTTCAATTGCAAACACTGGAGCCTGTTGTTAAAAGATTGGTGTGGAAGTGTAGAAGGAATGCTCCTGTTTGTTTGGGGAGTATTTTTTTAAATGTTTTTTATTGATTTTTTACAGAGAGGAAGTGAGAGGGATAGAGAGTTAGAAACATCAGTGAGTGAGAAACATCGATCAGCTGCCTCCTGCACACCCCCCACTGGGGATGTGCCGGCAACCAAGGTACACGCCCTTGACCGGAATCAAACCTGGGACCCTTCAGTCTGCAGGCCGATGCTCTATCCACTGAGCAAACCGGTTAGGGCAAGTATTTTTGTTTTGTTTTGTTTTTATCTCAGCTCAGACTAATCTGTAGTCTTTATTTTTTGGCTCACCTTGAAAGGAAAGTCGTGGCAATGTAATTGAAAAGGTTTTCTCATCTTATTTTTCCTTCATGGATTCCTTTGCTTGATGCTGTTCAAATTGTAGGTAAGAAATCCTAGGGTTTTGCAGAGGGTCCCCCTTGACCAGAATTGCCGGGCCTTTTTACTTTGGTCTTCCACATTAGATATTTTGGAGTGGGAGAGGGAAGTTTCACTATTTGGTTAGTTTACTTTGACCTTTTGTATATTTAAATAGTACAGGCATACCTAGTTTTATTTTGCATCGCATATGCTATTGCATTTTCTTTTCTTTCTTTCTTTCTTTTTTTATTTTTCCAAATACAAGTCAAGATCCTCCAGCAAAAAGATTATGATTTGCTTAGTTGATGGTTAGTATATTTAGATATTATCTGGTTTTACTTTCTTGTATAAAGATCTCCACTTTTAAAGATTTTACATTCATCCCACCTCTTCCCTAACCAAGCTCTCCTAAGTAGAGCATGTTTCTTGCCAAGTAGAATTGGGTGAGAAATGAGCAGCTGTTTATTAGTTATCAAGATAAGGCACTGAGCTACTTTTCAGTTCTTGGAAAGAGCATAAATTACTTGACTGTTTCAATTCTTACAGTGTTATATTTAATCCCTGTTTTAACTTTTTTGCCAGTCATTGTTCATTTAAAATTAGATTTTATTTCATTTGAGTATCTAATTTGTTATACCAATGACTAAACTTTTTCTAAAGACTAAGTTCTAGAATTTTGTTCCAGCTTGTGTAATTCTGAGAATGAGGCTTTGATATAGGGTATTCAGCAAGTGATCCTGACTTTTTTTCATTTGGGAAAACTCTTGATGAGACAAGGAATAGTATTTAACATCTACAGTTTATACAGAATATAAGGCTAATATTTTCATTTCTTCCTATGACCTTCCCAGTCATCAGTTTACATAATGGGACCTTATCATATGGAAACTTGCATTCTCAAGACATATCCTACTGTTTTCATTTACACAACATGATGAATGTTTCTTACTAATGTGTGCAGAGAAGACCTGGATTATCTGCTTTTTCACAATTAACATCCAATTCTTCATTCTGGTATCCCTCCTTTTGTTGGGTCCCCCAAATCTGGCAGTTATATTTTTCAAGTTATAAGGAATATGGTATCTCATTATAACTAGTGGGATTAATACCATATATCTCCCCCCCCCACACCCCCCAACACACACATATACCTCCCCAAAGAATATAGAGGGAATGAAGATACTGTTTTACCTATCACACAGTCATATATTGTGGAGGTGGAGATGTCATTCAGGAACTAGAATTTCATGAGTCAGTAGAATTCTGGGGTATCTATCTGCATACTTTAGATCAGAAAAAAAGATGCTTAATCTGAGAGTTCTCTTAGCTTGTTCCGACACTGATACTTTAGGAAATTGGTGTGTTGCAGGAGGGAAAGAATTTCTAGTTTTCCATAAATGAATAAGAAGGCAGATGAACTTTTCTTGTCTTATTCTGTATTGTGATCTCTATTGAGATCTGGAGCTGATGCAACCCCTTTTATTTTTAGTCCTCACCTGAGGATATGTTTTTATTGATTTTTAGAGAAAAAGCGAGGGGAGAGGGAGAAACATCGATGTGAAAGAGAAAAATCGATTGGTTGCCTGCTTTACATGTTCTGACCAGTGATGGAACCTGCAATCTAGGTATGTGCCCTGGCTGGGGAATTGAACCTGAAACTTTTTGGTGTATAGGACTATGCTCCAACCAACCAACTGAGCCTGGCCAGGGCTCATGTAGTTACTTTTATTTTTATTTTTTTAAAATATATTTTATTGATTTTTTTTTTGACAGAGAGAAAGGGAGAGGAATAGAGAGTTAGAAACATTGATGAGAGAGAAACATCAATTCAGCTGCCTCCTGCACACTCCCGACTGAGGATGTGCCCCCAACCAAGGTATATGCCCTTGACCGGATTCGAACCTGGGACCCTTCGGTCCCCAGGCCGACGCTCTATCCACTGAGCCAAAACAATTAGGGCTCATGTAGTTACTTTTAATGTCATTTGCCCACCAGTTGTACATTACTTATTCTTCAATAATGGGAAACCGGTGCTGGCAGCCAGGGAAAGGAAGGCCTATTCTTGCATGAATCTTCGTGCATCAATCTATAAGGAGAACAAAGGAACTGAGGAACTGAGTGTCAGTGGTTAGGTTGGAATAGCAGTTTTGAGAATTTTGGGTCCTAAAACTCCCAAATTACTAAGGAACCCAAAATGTTTTTGTCAGTGTGGGTTATAGCTATTGATACTTGCCATATTACAAGTTAAACAAAAATATTCTTAAAGTATTTATGAATTTAAAAATAAACACATTACATAGCCTATCTATTAAAGATGGAATATGCAAATTGACTGTCACTTCACGACAAAGATGGCGATGGCCGGCCTGGAGTGAAGTTGGGAGGTGGCAGCCAGAGCAAAGGCCCGGCTCCTGGGTGCTGGAGGGAAACTGGTGCCAGCTGCCAGGGAAAGGAAGGCCTATTCTTGCATGAAATGTCGTGCATTGGGCCTCTAGGTAATAAATAACATTAATCTTTTAAAATGATGAGAAGAGTGGTATTAAACATTTTTACAAATTTCTTGACTGTCTGGCTTACTAGAAGATAGCTTCTCATCTGCTTGTGCATTCTGTCTACAACAACATACATCATGTGGCTCTGGAAAACTCCATTGTATAGTTGGGAGAAAATGAGAATTAAAAAAGGCTCATAGTATCTTAGTATTATTTTGAAAATAATTTTGATCCTTGAATTAATTTAGACTCCTTGAACAGGTTTTGGGACCTACTTTGAGAATTGCTGATTTAGGGATTCCTAAAATGGATTTAGGCATTTGCGAGACATATTCCAAGCTGTTTGACCATCGTTACTGTTTGGCCAACAGGTGCTTAAAGTGCTTGATAATCACTCAAGGACAATTTAAGGTACCTGAGGGCATCCTACACTATATAATAAAAGCCTAATATGCAAATTGTCCCCTCGGGTGGTCATTTGACCAAGAGTTCAACCGGGAGACTGGGAATTAGACGGCTCACTATGATGTGTGCTGACCACCAGGGGGCAGCGTGGAACATGGTGGGCATCGGCGATGCGATGTTGGCAGTGGACTGCCATGGAAGTGCTGCTGGCCCCGATGGACCGTGGCAGCATGGTGGAGCAGGTGAGCGAGTGGTGCCAGGCCTCGGCGGGTGTGAGCAGGGGCCTGATCACCCGCTGATCGCCCTGCAAACAGCTACCAGAAGCAGGGGGCATGGCCGCTCGCCCGGCTCCCAGGCACTGAGGGAGCCAGGCCAGGGGCCTGGCCTTGATCAATTGCCCCGCAGGTGGGATGGTGGAGCAGGTGACGGGGCGGCACCAGGCCAAGGCCGGGTGCCAGGCGGGACTGCAGGGCTGGAGGTACGAGCTGGGGCCCAATCTCTGCAGGCCACCCCCAGGGACCCTACCCTTGCACGAATTCGTGCACTGTGCCTCTAGTGTTAATATAATGCTCTTAATGTTTTACCTGCTTGTGGTAACCTATCTAATAAAAACCTAATATGTAAATCGACCGAATGGTGGAATGACTGGTCACTATGATGCACACTGACCACCAGGGGCAGATGCTCAACACAGGAGCTGCCCCCAGCCCGCAGGCCCCAGGACAGCCAAGGCAGGTGCCAGCGGGGGCTCCCAATCACCCCACAGATCATCCTGCAGAGGGAGGCGACGGGGGGCAGGGCAGGGCAGGTGAACGGGTGGTGCCAGGCCGGCCAAGGTGGGGGCTTCCCTCGTCGCCTCATATATCAGCCTGGATCGCCGGCCAGGCCTAGGGACCCTACCCATGCACTAATTTTGTGCATCAGGTCTCTAGTATACACACAGGCACGCGTGCCAGATTATTGTGACCGGCCAGATTATTAA
>NW_006282880.1:134637-147211 GCF_000327345.1 Myotis davidii
TTATAATGATCTGGACCTCTGGCAACTTCAGCGTGAAATTATAGCTAAGTTGCCTACAAATGTCAGGTGGTCATAATAATTTGGCCACTCAGTGTATATACATACGTATTTTAATATAATAGGTGAATTTATTGAGGTCTATTAAAATCTGTGATGGTTGATTTTTAAAAAAATATATTTTATTGATTTTTTACAGAGAGGAAGGGAGAGAGATAGAGAGCTAGAAACATCAGTGAAAGAGAAACATCGATCAGCTGCCTCCTGCACACCCCCTACTGGGGATAGGCCCGCAACCAGGGTACATGCCCTTGGCTGGAATCGAACCTGGGACCCTTCAGTCCGCAGGCTGACACTCTATCCACTGAGCCAAACCGGTTAGGGCTGTGATGGTTGATTTTAATTGGGAGTTGATTATTTGGTACATTTGACACCTTTATGTTATTGAATCATCCCATTCAAGAAATGTATTGAGTGTCTATTAAAGTGCCATATACAGTGATCAACAAATAGTAATATGACATGCTTCTGTATTTGGTTAATGTAATTGTATGTCAGTAATTGTGGAGAGCAGCTACAGCGTTCGGACAGGATCAAGCCTCAGACTGACTTGTGGCAAAGCCACATACAAGTCCCAACTTGGAGGGCAAAGCCCTCCCAGCACAATTATAGCCAAAAGGCTATGGTTGTAAGCTTGACCTTATAGTCTGACCCTGCAGTCCTAGATAGCTAAGGGATGTAGGCTGCAGGAGGTGCAGCAAGTGCTGCTTAATCAAATGATAGAGTTCAGAGAATGGCAACAACAGGAAAGAAGCAGATTTGAAACTTGCCAGAACATGGTAAACATCTTGCCCTTGTTTTGCTTTGTGTGATCTGACTATAAAATAAAGCTTGGGCTTACAGGTTGTGTCACTGTTTCCTCATCCAGACACAGTGACCCACCTGGCCCCAACTGTATTCTCTTGTCTGTTTTCTTTAATCCTTCACTGCCCCTCCTCATGTTCACCACTGGCCATGCTGGACGTGGTTGAAGTAATATTTTATTACCAGGGGCCCAGTGCACAAATTCGTGCACCTTGAAAGGAACTGTGGGCCATGAGGCTGCAGTGGGCACAGGAGCGGGTCTCAGCTGATCCTCCATGCCCTGGCCCGGCTCCTCCCATGACAGCTCTTGGTTTCCTGTCTGCTGGCGCTGGCCCTGATTGTTCAGCGCCATCACTGGATGAGAGTGGCGACTGCTGCCCCAATCGCCCCTCAGAAGCAGGGGGAGGTGGAGAAGCCCTGAGGGGCGATCGGGGCTGGCACCAGGTGCTGGCAGTGGGTGTGAGTGCCAGGCGGGACCGTGGTGCATGGGAGCAAAGAATTTTCAGTAACCACCAGAGGCTCCCCCCAATGAAAGCGACTGGCGCCCCACCTTGGTCTGGCGCCCCCGCTCACCTGCTCTACCATCCTACTGTGCCTGACGTCCACCATGTTCTGCACACGCCCCCTGGTAGTCATCACACGTCATAGTGACCAGTTCGGTGTTCCACCATTTGGTCTATTTGCATATTAGGGCTTTATATATATTTTATAATTTTCTTCACTTGAGTCTTTAGAATATTTCTTTCTTTGCTTATTTCTAGGTATCTTACAGTTTTCATTGCTGTTAATGTAATACTTTTTCTTTCTTTTTTTCTGGTAAATAGGAAAACTTTTCCAGGATGGTTGATTGTCTCCTGTGTCACCAATTTACTGTACTCTTATTAGGAGTAGCTGTATAAAGGATGAGGACTATGTTGTGATTAGATTATTCGTTTGTCCTAATATGTGAATAGTGAAGGGGGAGAGCATGGAGAAAAAGATATAGCAGCATTCAAATGTTTTAATTAGTGACACACAAATGACTGCTTTTTTACCTTCCTTTCTTTCTATTTTATGCCTTGTAACAAATATGTATTGTCGAGAACATTTAGTGCAAAAGGTATTTTGAAACCCGTATTAAACAGTATTGAAATAATCACAGTGTACTATTTGCCCCAGCAGTAACTACAACATTTACATAATGAAACACTTAATGTAGAACCAAAACCATGCTGTAACTATTTTGAAAGTGTGGGAGGAAGGAAAAGGAATAAAGATCTAAGAAACACCATGTTACATTTCAACCAACAATGTATTAGAGTTATAATTTCTCTACATCCTCATTAACACTTATCAACTGACTTTTTGATTACTGTGTAGTAGCCATTCCCATGAGTGCGAAGTGGTGTCATACTATGATTTTGGTTTGTCATTCCATGATAGTTTAAAATGTTAAATGTTGTGCTTATTGGATATTTGCATATCTTGTTTGGAGAACTGTCTATTCAAAGCCTTTGCCCATTTTAAAATTATTTAGGAATAAGAATTCTTTATATATTCTACATACCAACCCTTTATCCAGGTATGATTTGCAAATATTTTCTATCATTCTGTGAGTTGCCTTTCTTTTCTCCCATTGGAGGTTATTGTTCCACTTTCTTGGTGATATCCTTTGTAGCAAAAAGGTTCTAGCTTTGATGAAGTCTGATTCATCTATGTTTTCTTTGGTTGTTTATGTTTTTGGTGTCAGATCTAAGAAACCATCACTAGATCCAAGGTCATGAAGATTTACTAGGTTTTCTTCTAGTAGTTTTATAATGTTAAACTTTGAGACATTTTAAGTTAACTTTTGTATATCATGTAACATGGGGGGTCCAACTTTATTCTTTGCATGTAGATATCCAGTTGTCCTGACACCATTTGTTAAAAAGACTTTAATTCTTTGTTGAAATCAGTTCACCATGTGTGTCGGTGTTTATTTACAGATTCTCAGTTCTGTCCCATTGATCTATATGTCTATCCTTAAAGCAGTACTTCTCTGTCTTGATTACTAGAGCTTTGTATTAAGTTTTGAAATTGGGAAGTGTGATTTCTCTAACCTTGTTCTTTTTGAGACTGTTGGCTAGTCTGGGTTTCTTGCATTTCCATAGAGATATTAGGATCAGCTTCTAAATTTCTGCAAAAAGGGGAGGTGGGAGTAGGTAGAATTTGGATTAGGATCGCATTTCACCTGTAGATCAGCAATTTTGAACTTTTTTTTCATCTCATGGCCTACATAAACTAATTACTAAAATTCTATAGCACTCCAAAAATATGTTTTTTGCTGATCTGACAAAAAAAGATGTAATTTTGATTCATTTACAATGGACAGCTATTGTGTTGGCTGTTATCATTTTTTCATTTGATAATCTTAGGGAAAAGAGGTCAGTGCCCTGACTAAATAGTCAGATACTGCATGTTTCAAAAATTCTTGCAGCACATTGTTTGAAAATTGCTGCTATAGATCAATTTTAGGAGTATTGCTAGTATTTTGCCTTCTGATCTGTAAACATGGGATGTCTTTCCACTTATTTAGGTCTTTGGTGTTTTTCAATAATATTTTGTAGTTTTCAGAGTAGATTTGCAACTCTTTTCAAAAACTATTCCTGAGCATTTCTTTTTTATGCTATTGTAAATGGAATTCTTTTCTTAATTTCATTTTCAGATAGTTCATTGCTAGTGCATAGTTTAAATACAGTTGATTTTTGTACAGTGATCTATCCTGCAATCTTAATGAATTCACTTATTAGCTGTAATAATCTTTTTATCCTTAGGATTTTATGGTCAGGTCTTAGGCAAGTTCAAATGGTTTCCTCCTTTTCTACTCTAAATGCTTTTTCTCTGTTTTGCCTGAAGTTCTGGCTAAATCTTGCAGTACAATGTTGAATAGAAATGAGGAGAGTGGACATTTTTGTCTTGTTTCTGATCTTAGGGGAAACTTTGTTTTCCCCATTAAGTATAATGTTAGCTGTGCTTTCCCTAGAGACCCTTTTTTAGGTTGAGGAAAGTTTGCTTTCTATTCCTAGTTGGTTGACTCTTTTTACCAGGAAAGGGTGTTGGATTTTGGTTAAACACTATTTCTTCATTTATTACGATAACCATGTGTTTTTTGTCTTATTTACTAGAGGCCCAGTGCTCAAAATTCATGCACAGGGGTGGTGGGGGGTTGGTGGTGTGGGTTCAGCCTGGCCTGTGTGCTCTCGTAATCTGGGACTCCTTGGGTAAGGTCCCTAGGCCTGGCTGGCGATCAGGGCCTAGCCTTGCCGCCACGGCCACTGCTTGCCATCTGTGTGGTGCTGCCCCTTCCCCCCTGCCCTAGCCACTGGTCGCCTCCCTCTGTGGGTGACAGGCATGGGGTGCGATAGCTTGGCTGACCTAGGCCTCCCTCTACAGGGTGATTGCTGGCCTGCTCACACACCGCCACAGCATCGCTGGCTGGTGACCTGGGCCTCCCTCTCTTGGGCGATCACGGGGCCCCAAAATCGATCACCCCGCAGAGGGAGGCCCCGCCCACCCACCTCAGTGCTGCCAGCTAGGTGGCCTGGGCCTCCCTCTGTGGACGCCAGCAGGAGGCAGCTGATGAATCTTTCTCTGTCATCGATGTATCTCTCTCTCTCTCCCTTCTTTCTCTAAAATCAATAAAAACATTTTTCTAAAACGTTCCTCTGTAGGTGAATGTGCTAGATTATTTTATTCTTGAGTAACATTTAGATCTTCTTTGTTTTCATTTAAGTGCCAAGGATGACATTGATCTTGATGCCTTGGCTGCAGAAATAGAAGGAGCTGGTGCTGCTAAGGAGCAGGAGCCTCAAAAGTCCAAGGGGAAGAAGAAAAAAGAAAAAAAACGGCAAGATTTTGAGTAAGTATACTTCAAATATATTTCCTTTTTACTAGCTTTGGTACAAGATTCACTTATTAAGCTGATTCCTTGCCTTAAATATATTTTCATCTTTTCTAGTGAAGATGATATCCTGAAAGAACTGGAAGAATTGTCTTGGGAGGCTCAAGGCATCAAAGCTGACAGAGAAACCGCAGCAACAAAGGTGAATGGTTGTTAGCCAGCCTTGCTTCCTAGTGCCTGTTTTTAGGGAGCTGCTTTTGCAAACAGATAAAATTTTCTATAAATTCTGATGCCAACAGGGGAAAAGCAAGTTTTAGGAAAGAAATAATGTCTTTTAAAACCTTTTACAGATAGAAAGGTGCTTTACTTGGAATCTAAAGGTGTTTTGGGATATGTTGCCTGTTTATAAAATTGATATATTTGGAGATAGAACATTTCCTGTCTCCATCTTCAATTTCTTAAATGTTGTTTCTTTTTCATCATTTGAATTTGGAGAGGCCTTAAAACAGTGGGAAAGTGATAGGTATTTCTTCTTATTTCAATACCCCCCCCCCCCTTAAACTTTGTGTGCCATTTGAAGAAGCTAGTAAATGTGGATTGTGCTTAGTGCTGGCTTTAGAGCACCTGAATTCTGACATTCACTGTGAATGTGAGATGTGCCTGACGCCTAGGCTAGCTTTTGTTACTTACTTGAGGTTTATACCATTATAAAAAAAGACTTTTGAAAATATTTTGAGAATTTTTTGATGTGTTTTTAATGAAGTATGTGACTGAGGAGTTTCAATTATTTATTTTAAAACAAAATATAACTCTGTTAATATTTCTAACAATGGAAATTTTTTAGCCAACAGAAAATAATGAAGAGGAATCCTTCTCAAAACAAGATAAAAAAAAGAAGGGACAGAAAGGCAAAAAACAAAATTTTGATGAGAATGATAGTGATGAATTGGAAGATAAGGATTCAAAATCAAAAAAGACAGCAAAACCAAAAGTGGAAATGTACTCTGGGAGTGATGATGATGATGATGATGATGATTTAAAAAAACTTTCTAAAAAAGCTAAAGGGAAAACTCAAAAATCAAATAAGAAGTGGGATGGGTCAGAAGAGGATGAGGATAACAGTAAGAGAATTAAAGAGCGTTCCAGAGTAAATTCTTCAGGGGAAAGTGGTGATGATTCAGATGAATTTTTGCAGTCTAGAAAAGGACAGAAAAAAAATCAAAAAAATAAGCCAGGTCCTACTGTAGAGAGTGGGAATGAAGATGATGACTCCTTCAAAATTAAGACAGTGGCCCAAAAGAAGGCAGAAAAGAAAGAGCGCGAGAGAAAAAAGCGAGATGAAGAAAAGGCAAAACTGCGGAAGCTGAAAGAAAAAGAAGAGTTAGAAACTGGTAAAAAGGATCAGAGTAAACAAAAAGAACCTCAAAAGAAATCTGAAGAGGAAAGTGTAAAATCCAAGGTGACTCTTGATACTGGAACAGCCCCTGCCTCTGATGAGAAGGGAGAGGTGCCCATAGCCGCTGAAGGTTGGTAAAATTATTGCAGAAAGGGCAAAAGGCTTGAGTTCATATTTAATCTAAGGTTTGATTATTATGCCCCAAAGTCATTTTCTTATTTGTCCTTGGTTATAAAGATGCTTCATTGTAAGAAAATCTTAAAAAACTACATCTGTGTACTGTTTGAATTGATGTTTATTGTTAAAGATTTATATGTAATACAAAATGTCTTTCAAGTGGTTTGTACACAGACTAGGATTTTTATAGAATTTCACTGTGATAACCAATTTTTCGTTGATAAAGAGTAGACGTTGCCTAATGAAAATTTATTCTTCTCTGACGATAACTTGGTGTCAGGTGATAACTGAATTCTTTCCAGTTTTTATATTTCTTTATCAAAGTTTTTATTAACTTTAAAGAGAGAGAAAGAGAGAGGAAACATTAAACTGAGAGAGGGCGAAACATTGATTGGCTACCTCCTGCATGTCCCTTACTGAGGATAGAGCCCACAACCCAAACCGGGAATTGAACTGGTCACCTTTTGGTGCATGGGACAATGCTCAACCAAGCTACCCAGGCCAGGGCTTTTAGCTGTTTTTAAAAACCCAATTCAGCCTGTGAAATAGAAAAGTGAAACATGCTGAAATTAGTTAACATCTTTTAAGCAATAGCCACTTTTTAGTACCATAACTAATTACAAAAAATAGCTTTATAGTTAAATTTCCCATTCTTAATCAGAATAAAAACAGATCAAATGATTCACATAGCTTTTCTTTAGACTAGTAAAACTTTTAAGGGGAAAATTGACATAACTTTTTTAACCACTTGAAATATTATCTGGACATATTTGAAGAGAAATACCATGAAAGTAGCTTTATAATCTTTAGCTTTCTAAGCATAATACTATAGAGTTCTTAGAATATAATTACCTATATTTTTGTGTTTTACCCTTCTAATATCTTAAGATTGGCATCATTCATATTATTCCCATTTTATAGAAGCAATACTAGCTAAGAATTAAGGCAGGAATTCAGACACTGTGGATTAAGAACTACATTAGATACATTATATCTTGTCCCTGCTGACAAGATCCTGCTGTCTTCTGGCATCTCTCAGGACATCTTAGAGCAACACCAGTGTTGCAGGCTTCTAAGGAAGCTAACTTGGGGATTCTAAGCTGATCTAGGTGCTCAGGTTCTCCTGTGCTCTTCTGGATGCCTTGATGCCTGTAGGCTCTAGCCTGCTGCTGGCATCAGCTTCAGCCCATTATGGTCCTAGGATTCTGGGGTTTGCTCATCATTGCCTTAGGAAACTTTAAAAAAACAACAGTTTATCTATTCTTTTTTTATAGATGACAATGAAGCAGACAAAAAGAAAAAAGATAAGAAGAAAAAGAAAGTAGAAAAGGAAGACAAAGAGAAGGAGAAGAAAAAAGGACCTAGCAAAGCCACAGTTAAAGCTATGCAGGAAGCTCTGGCTAAGTTGAAAGAAGAAGAAGAGAGACAGAAGCGAGAAGAGGAAGAACGCATCAAACGGCTTGAGGAATTGGAAGCCAAGCGGAAAGAAGAGGTACGTTTTCATAAAGTTGCTGACATTGACATTGTGTTTAACTTAAGATCTCTTCTCTATGAAATATCGCTAACCTCTAATCTGTTGTCTGTCTGGATTTAAATAATAAGATCAAGAGGTACAGAAAATTCTACCTTTATTTCCTGAGGTACAGACAGGTGTTGCTTATGTATCATTGCCAAGACATAGTCTATTCTCAAGAATAATCATTATGTGCGCCCTGGCTGGTGTGGCTCAGTGGTAGAGTGTCAGCCCAAACACTGAAGGATCACTGGCTCGATTCCTGGTCAAGGACGCATGCTGGCAGGCTCATTCCCTGGCCTTGGTTGGGAACATGCAGGAGGCCACCAATCTGTGTTTCTCTCTCACATCAATGTTTCTCTCTCTCTGGCTGTCCCCATCCCTTCCACTCTCTCTAAAAATCAGTGGAAAAAATATTCTTGGGTGAGGATTAACAAAAAAATTATGTATAACATTTAAAATATTTTCATTTGGAATCTCCTAACATAATACTTGCATGTATCGCAAAAGCTTTGTTTGAAGGTTGGGTTTTTTACATTTAAATTTTATAATTGATTAAGCTAGTACAATTTTTGTCTGATATATATTCTTTTATAGGAAAGATTAGAACAAGAAAAAAGAGAAAGGAAAAAGCAAAAAGAAAAAGAAAGAAAAGAACGCTTGAAAAAAGAAGGGAAACTTTTAACAAAATCTCAGAGAGAAGCCAGAGCCAGAGCTGAAGCTACCCTTAAACTTCTACAAGCTCAGGGTAAGTAGTATTTTTAATTAATGGGAAGAGTCTAGATCAGGGTGGGCAAACTTTTTGACTCGAGGGCCACAATGGGTTCTTAAACTGGACCGGAGGGCCGGAACAAAAGCATGGATGGAGTGTACGTGTGAACTAATATAAATTCAAAGTAAACATTATTACATAAAAGGGTACGGTCTCTTTTTTCAATAGTTTTATTCATTTCAAACGGCCCGGATCCGGCCTGTGGGCCGTAGTTTGCCCACGGCTGGTCTAGATGCTTCTCTCAAGTAGTTGTATCTTTATAAGGATCAAAATGAAAATTGAATTGTACTAGAACAATTCCTGTAAAAATGCTGTGAAAAAGTCTAATAATGTTAGGCGATATAATTTGCTTATGTAGGTTAAAATTTTATGTGTAAATGATAGTGTATGTATAAAAACATTTTTTGTCCCCCAAAATAAATGAAAATAGAGAATATAGTTAAATGAGTCCCCATTTACCCATCGCTCAGTTTAAACAATTATCAATATATATCATTTTTGTTTTGTCCCCCACCTACTTTTTTCCCTTGTAGTATTTTAAAGTAAATTTCAGATACCATATTATTTTACTTATATTTTACTTTAGTATGTATCTCTAACAAGTAAGGACATTTTACTTTTTAACATGAATAGAGTACCTCTTACTTCTAACAAAGTTAATTCCTTGATAGCATCTGATTTTCTGTCCATTTAAAATTTTTCCTCATTTGTCTCCAAATGCCTTTTATAGTTGATTAAGAAAAAAAATCAGGATCCAGAGCCATAAAACAAGCTTTAAGACATTTGAAAGAATTAAAGCAAACAGAATAAAAAATAAAACATAAATGAACTGTCTGGCTGGTGGGCACAGTGGTTAGAGCATTGGTCTCTACACTGAAGGTTCATGGGTTTGAATCCTGATCCAAGGGAACATAACCTGGGTTGGAGGTTTGATTCATGCCCTGGTTGGGGTGAGTGCAGGTGTCAGCCAGTCAATGTGTCTCTCTCATATTGATGTCACTCTCCGCCCTCCCCTCACTTTCTGGCTTCCTCCCTTTCCCCTCTCTAAAAATCAGTAGAAAAAATATCTCAGGTAAGGATTAACCAAACACGCACGCATGCACACAACAATTACACTAGGAAAGAATAATAGAAATATATTGAGAAAAATCCAGAAATATTTGAAAATTAAACAACCTACTTCTTATTAATCCATGAGTTCACGAAGTCCATGAGAATTAGAAAGTAACTTAAAAAAAAGATAAAGCACAACAAAATTTTGAAAATGTGTGTAGAGGGAAATTTATAGCATTAAAATGCTTCTTTTAGTAAAAGATGAAAGATTGCACATCAATAGTCTTACGTTTCCCATCCTACCAACCAAAAATAAGAAGAGCAAAGTAATGTAATAGAAAAAAAATAGAATCAGTTAGGCCTCCTCATTCTACCCCGCCTGCTCAGCAGCAGAGGCGGTGGTGGCGGCAGCGGTTGTCCCTGCCTCTCCGCCACCTCCACCTCGGCTTATCTCCAGGCCAGTGGCGTTGGCAGAGAGGGGGACAGTAGTCATAGATGCCCGCCCTGCCTCACAAGAAGCTCCCCAGTTGTTGCACAGTCTCACTCTTTGGGGAAAGTTTATGCTAGAAAACTGAAAGCAATTAATGGGTGAATATGATCAGATTTTTCCACCAAGTTCTCAGTCTGATAAGGAAAATCCCTTGTTGTCAACCTAAAGAAACATTCAGAGAAGACATCTGACTCCTTTCAAGATGAACTTGAAGGTTATATCAAAGTGCAGAAAGCCAGAGGCTTAGAACCAAAGACTTGTTTCAGACAGATGAGAGAGGACTATTTGCAAACCTGTAGGGACAAAGAAGAGGTTGATTTCAGACCCAGGTACAGAAGATTTGATCAAAGACTCCCAACTGAAACCATCCAGACCCACCCGAGGTCATGCAGTGTTTCACAAACAATGGAAAACCAGTTACCTCGTACTACCAGCTCATGACAGCATGAGATACTGTCAATTCACCAGGGACTATTTCTCAGGAAAACCAGCACCCCTGAACCTTAGTCACCAAGAGTATAATTATAGCTCATACAGTGTCGAATCTAGAGTTTACAGGCACCTCTCAGAGACCAGTACCAGTGCCCATAAAGCCGGCCATGAACGGACACACCCAAAGAGAAAACGGCACCCAGGAGGGGGCAGGGAAAAATCGGAGGAGCAGCAGCCCGAGCATAAGAGGAAAAAAGGTGTGAGGAAACAGATTTAGACAAACACAAGAGCATCCAGAAAAGCAACACAGAGGTAGAAACAGTCAGGATCAGCACAGAAAAGCTTAAGAATCAAAGGGAGAGAAAAAGACAAGATGTAGCCTCTAAGAAAGAGGATCGTAAGCGCAGAAAAGAGAAAAAAGAACAAGGCACAGAAAAGGACAGAAGAGGAAATGCTTTGGGACCAGCCTGTCCTTGGACTTTGAAGCTCTTGAGTTGATTCTCTTGAGGTTAAACTGAAAAATCATTGGGGAGCTTGGTTTTATGATGTTCATGTTCATAGCACTTTTCTCATGGAAATAGGTACTGTCACTTCTAACAAAGGCCAAGTGAACAAAAAGTATTTAGGCCTTGGCCGGATAGCTCAGTTGGTTGGAGTGTGGTCCCAATAAGCCAAGCTTTCAGGTTCAATCCCTGGTCAGGGCACATACAAGAAGCAACCAATGAATGCACAAATAAGTGAAACAACAAATTGATGTTTCTCTCATTCTCTCTCTCCCTTTCTTTCCTTCAAATCCTTATTTAGTATGCTTGAGAAATCCAACATGGAAATTACTTTTCTTCATTTTCTAGAAACATCATTACATTTTTCTTACATATAATGTAATTTTCCTTAATGAGAGCAGCTTTGCTTTCATTCATCAAACTGCTATGATTATGGAAATATTTTTCCCTTGGGAAGTCATTTATTTTAAATTGGAGGATTAATAGGCTTTGTAGAATCTATTTCTTAATTGGGTTTGTTTTAGTTTGGGGTGGGGTATTTTTATATTTATTAGTTTTTTCAATTTACATTTTTTCCTATATATTCTTTGTCCTTTATAGATTGAATAATGAAAAACATTAAAATAATCTTAGGTTACATATGGCTTTAAAAGTTTCAAAGAGTATACAAAATCCACTTATAATAAGTACTTATAATGAAGTTCTAGTTTCTAAAAAAAAAAAATGAAGCCAAAAACCAGTTCTTGAAAAAAAAATGAATAAAATTGATAAACTTCTAGACTGACTAAGAAAAAGCTAAGATAAATTATTGATATCAGGAGTGAAAGGGTCGGGAGAGGCATCATCATTACAGATCCTGTAAGTATTAAAATGATAAGGGAATAGAACGAGCAATTCTATACTCATAAATTCAAAAGCTCAGATAAAATAGGGCCATTCCTTACTAGATATAAACAATCAAAACTCATAAAGAAGTACATAACCTGGATAGTCCTATATCTACTGTAGTCTCCCTTCAAATGTGGAGGATACATTCCAAGATCCTCAGTGGATGCCTAAAAGCATGGAGTAACAAAACATACTTATGTTTTCTCCTACATATGCATACCTCTGATAAAGTTTAATTTATAAATTAGGCACAGTAAGAGATTAACAAGAACTAAAATGAAAAATATAACAATATTAACTATAATAAAAGTTATGTGAACATGGTCTCAAATTAAGACTACAAAGAGTTATCACTACACATTTGTTAGAATACATAAATTAAAAAGAATCAAAACATCTGTTTTAACCAAATGCTGGTGAGGATATTGAACAGTTGATACTCTCATACATTACTGCTGGGAATGCAAACTTGTAAAGACACTTTGGAAAACAGTGGTCAGTTGCTTAGAAAATTAAATACATATTTACCTAATGTGCCATAATTTCCACTCCAAAATCTTTACCCCAGAGAAATGTTCACACAAAAACCTCTACATACAAATACTCATATCAGCTTTATTTACAAATGTC
>NW_006282880.1:147857-158066 GCF_000327345.1 Myotis davidii
CCAGTTTTTCCCATCCCTGCACCCCACCTCTCATCTGGCAACTACCACAATGTTCTCTGTATCTATGAATCTGTTTCTGTTCTGATTGTTTATTTTGATTTTTACATTCAATTGTTGATAGATATGTATTTATTGCCATTTTATTCATATTTTTTATCTTTTTTTTCCTTTTTCTTCTTTAAGAAGACCCTTTAACATTTCATGTAATGCTGGTTTGGTGGTGATGAACTCCTTTAGTTTTTTTCTTGTCTGTGAAGGTCTTTATCTGACCTTCAATTCTAAATGATAGCTTTGCTGGGTAGAGTAATCTTGTTTGTAGATCTTTGCGATTGTCACTTTGACTATTTCTTGCTACTCCCTTCTGGACTGCAAAGTTTCTTGAGAAATCAGCTGACAGCCCTAACTGGTTTGGCTCGGTGGATAGAGCATTGGCGTGCAGACTGAAGGGTCCCAGGTTTGATTCCGGTCAAGGGCATGTACCTTGGTTGTGGACACAACCCCCACAGTGGGGAGTGTGCAGGAGGCAGCTGATCGATGTTTCTCTCTCATCAATGTTTCTAACTCTTTATCCCTCTCCCTTCCTCTCTGTAAAAAATCAATAGAATATATATTTTTTTAAAAAAATCAACTGACAGTCCTGTGGGTGCTCCCTCATAGGTAACTGACTGCTTTTCTCTTGCTTCTTTTAAGATTCTGTCTTGGTCTTTAACCTTTGGCATTTTAATTATGATGTGCGTTGGTGTGGGTCTCTCTGGGTTCATCTTGTTTGGAACTCTTTGTGCTTCCTGGATTTGTGTGTCTATTTTACCAGATAAGGGAAGTTTTTGTTTTTGTTTTTAAATAAATTTTATTGATTTTTTACAGAGAGGAAGGGAGAAGGATGGAGAGTTAGAAACATCGATGAGAGAGAAACATCGATCAGCTGCCTCCTGCACACTCCCCACTGGGGATGTGCCCGCAATTAAGGTACATGTCCTTGACCAGAATCGAACCTGGGACCCTTGAGTCCACAGGCTAACGCTCTATCCACTGAGCCAAACCAGTTAGGGCTAGGGAAGTTTTCTGTCATTTTTTTTTTAATAGGTTTTCAATTTTTTGCTCCCTCTCTTCTCCTTCGGGTACCCCCATAATGTGAATGTTGGTATGCTTGAAGTTGTCCCAGGAGCTCTTTACACTATTTTCATATTGGATTATTTTTTCTTTCTGCTCTTCTGATTGGTGGTGGTGGTGGTCTTTTTTGCTTCCTCATATTCCAAATTGCTGACTTGATTCTCAACGTCCTCTACTCTATTGTTGACTCCCTGTAAATTATTTTTCATTTCAGCTAATGTATTCTTCATTTCTGAATGGTCCTTTTTTATGTTGCCGATGTTCTCACTAAGTTCCTTGAAGTTCTCACTAGGTTCCTTGAGCATCCTTACAACTATTGTTTTGAATTCTGTATCTGGTAGTTAGCTTGCTTCCATTTCATTTAGTTCTTTTTCTGTAGATATTCTCTTCTTTTGTTTGCAACATGTTTCTTTGTCTCCACATTTTGGCTGCTTCCCTGTATTTGTTTCTATGTATTAGGTAGAGCTGCTTTGTCTCCTGGAATTGGTAGAGTCTCCTTGTGTAGTAGGTGTCCTATATTGCCCAGTGGCTCAGCCTCCCCAGTCACCTGAGCTCAGCACTCTAGGTGCATCCCTGTGTGGGCTCTTTGCACTGTTCTGTTGTAGTTAAGCCTTAATTGCTGTTGGCATCACTGGAAGGGATTGACCTCTAGGCTAAACAGCTGTGAGGACCAGCTGTGACTACAGCTTAAGAGCTAGTGTGCAGGAGACACCCCCTATGGAGCAGGACTTGTTTCATTGTGGCTTTGGTGCTTACCAAATGCATCCCTTGAATGTGTCGCTCATGGATGTGGTAGGGTTGTAATCTGGTTTGGTCTTAATCTGACCACTGAGTGCACTGGCTCTAGGACCTCCTGGTAGGTTCAAAGTCAGCTATTGCCTGTTCCCTGCTTGGCGAACCTCCACACACCCCCACTACCCCCAGTCGAGAGCTACAGAACGATCTGTAGATTGCTGCTACCTGTTTTGGGCTTGGAGGTGCCCAGGAGAGGCCAAGCTGTGAATCAAGGCAGGCTGCTGCTAGTGCCAGGCCTGGGCTATTTACCAAGAGGTATAGGGTATGCTAAGGCCAGCTGCTGCTTGTTTGAGAGAATTTAGGAAGCCTGAGCCATGACTGGCCATTACATGTAGAAAAGCCACTGGAAATAGCTTGGGTGGGCCTGCAAATTGGGTAGGGCCAGATCTCAGGGAATCACCATGGTGGGCAAACAGTGTGTGCCAGACTGATGGAGACTCGGATAAGGTGCCTGATTGTTGACTCTCTTGGGGAAGGGGTCATCAAAGGAATAGTGATCTCTGCCAGCACTTTTGTTTGAGAGAAATCTGTCCTCCAGTTCTTGTCCTGATGTCAGATAATTTAAGTCTTCCCCCTATGTCCCTGGATCCTTTCAAGCTGCTGCCCCAGAGCTGCAGCTCAGAGGAAGTGGGTCTGAATGAGTGCGCTGGCCCTTTTAAGAGGAACTGGCTGAGACTGTATCGTTCTTTGTTCACTCAGCCACAATCCCTGCTGGTTTTTTCAGCCTGAAGTTACGGAGACCTCTTCACAGCACTGGAACCCTGGGCTGAGGGGTCTGATGTGGGCTGGGACCCCTGGCTCCTCATGGGGGACCTACACTCAAATGCCACCTGTGGGTGTTAGACCAGCCTGTTCCACACCTCTGCTCAATGTGGCTTCTTTAATTCTCTAGTGGTAGGACTTCCATTTGGCCAGCTTTTAGGCAGTTCTGAAGGCTGTTCTGTAGTTTAGTTGTAATTCTGATGTGGTTGTGGGAGGAGGTTGAGTACCGCGTTTACCTATGCTGCAATCCTGACCTGCCCCGTGAATAACTCTTCTTAACTGAAAAGTACAACTATCATTTTCTTTTTTTCTCAGTCTTCTGTATTTTTACATTCTATTCTTTGAGCAGAAAGCGAAACTATTTTCTGTAAAGTATATGACATACTTAAACATTTTTTGAACTTGATAAAGAATTAAGTATATACTAATGATTTTTATTCAATACTTAAGAGAGTATCCTCACAAAAATTATATACTGAAAAATATTAATTTGGTTTCTGCCCTTCACTCAGCGTCTGAGCCAATAGAATTAAGTGCTGCTGTAGAAGTTGTGGAACAAGGTGTACCAGAAAAAGAAGAGTCACCACCTCCTGTTGAACCAGGCCAGTAGCATTGACTAATAAATTCTTATTAAGTAGCATTGATGGTCCTAACTGTCCTAGTTATTAGTTTGGAGAAACCAAATATCTGGCAGGGTGGCCTTTTTTTATAGTCCTTTCTAAATCATTTCTTTTTATTTCCACATTGCAAAAGTGTAGACGTGAGCCTTGAATCGATTTTTTATTTGTAGAATAAAATTTTTGTAGAGAGGATAGAGGTTTTTTACTTTCTTTCTATTGATGGGTCAGAAATCTCAGGTGGTACCAAGAAGACCTGAAGTTCTTTAATCTTTCTGAAGAAAAATTGGAAGCATTTTTAATTAGGACTTTTTAGGAGTCATAAAAGTTGCTATTTTTAAAACATTTTTAGAGGTCAGCCTCTTATTTAGTAAATCAATTCAGTTTATTCAGTGTTTGTGTTTTTAGGTTGGAGAAAGTCTCTGGCTTTCTTTTCTTCTTTTTTTTTTTAAGGTAAATATTATTCTAATTCATGAGACTAGATATTGATAGGAAGCCACAGGCTAACATAATGTATGTTTGGTAAAATCAAGACACTCTCAAGTGTTCAAAGACAGGAATGGGAGTAGAAACACTTGAGGATGTCAAGACTGACCTACCCTGGGGAAAAATATTATTGATAGTCCCTCCCTACATCCCCCCTGGTTCACATTGTAAAAAAATATCATTTGTTTGGGCACATCTTAGCATAATGAAACGAGAGAAATTCCATTTGACATGCTTATAGCAGTCCAGGATTGTAGGTGATATCTGTAGCAGTAAAAAGAATTGCTAAACTGGAAGGAGGCCTCTTTGGGCACATGTTCCTGACTGTTGTTTCCTCCTCCTTAAGATGACTTATCCAAACTTGCTGGCAAATGATGATTTTTCCAGAGAAGCAAATAATACATGTGCCCTCATCTTTTGAGAATAGTTATGCCTAATTGGATTTCAGTAAAAGTGTCATTGTTGTTAAAGGCAGTATTAAGTTCTTAATATTCAAAATAATACCTTTCTGACTGTTTTTGCGTTGTAAGCACAACATCTCTTCTAATTTTCAACATGAGTAGAGATGTAGCTTTGTACACCCAATTATGTGGTTTATGTAGTATTTGTATGTATGTATAGAGGCTAAAGAAAAATAAATTCTTATGTGTATAAAGTTTAGTTGAAAAATCAAAAAGAAGATATGTGAAATTTCATTTGTCTTCAAGAATAGAGTGTGATCATGTGCCCTAGTGTACTGGTTGGGACAAGAGTAGGTTTACAGTTATGAGTACATGAAACAGAATTTATTCTTGTACTCGAGGCCTGGTGCATGAAATTCATGCATGGGTGTGGTCCCTAGGCCTGGCCGGCGATCAAAGCCTGAGCGTCTGGTGTGGAAGGGCAGGTCCCAGCTGACCTCTGGGCCCTGGGCAGCACCTGAGACCCCAGTCCCTTGTGCCCCCAACTCTCTGCCTATATCATTGGACCCCTGCCAGGCTCCCTCAGCGTCTGGGAGCTGGGCAGCTCCCCTGCTGGTTGCCATCTGCAGGGTGATTGGTGAGGCGATTGGGCCCCACTCACACCTGCCTTGATCTGGCGCTGCCCACTCACCTGCTCCATCATTCCACCCCAGTCCTGCTCTCGTTGGCTGGTGGCACCTCCACTGCCAGTGCCACATTGCTGACACCTGCCATGTTCCGTGCTGCCCGCTGGTGGTCAGCACTTGTCATAGCAAGCAGTTAAACTCTGGGTTGAACTCCAGGTCGAGGGGACAATTTGCATATTAGGCTTTTATTATATAGGATTATTATTTAGTAATTATTGCATTTTCCATACAAACAACTATAAAACTACTTTTGCCCCAACCTGTATTCAAAATTCTAGAGAATTGTGAATCATTTAGTAATAATAAATTATAACATGATAGCTATATTGAAAATTAGTTCCAAAGATAATGACATTGTGTGTATTTTTTTTGCATAATTAAAACATTTCTTTTTAGGTCAGCGTAATTTTCCACTTTTTTCTATGTCTTTAATGAAAACTTTTATTTACAGAAGAGGAGGAAGAAACTGAGGAAGCTGGATTGGATGACTGGGAAGCTATGGTCAGTGATGAGGAGAGAGAAAAAGGTGAATAGCTCGTAAGCACTTGTTGATAAATCCAGTGGTTATTAGAGGTGTTTATATTTAAAGGAATAGTTAGTCTCCTGATAATGACTTCTATATGAGCATTCCTGAGGACAGAGAGCAGTTTTGCTCTCTCCGTTGCTATGGTTCCTAAATCCTCATGTGGATCCCATTTCATGAATAGGTGGTTTTTCAGAAGGTCATTTGTAAGATAGTTGCCTGGGAGTTAGAATACAGTTTTTCAGAGTGATAATGTTATAAATGGGGTTAAGTTATTAAAGCTAGCCTATGAAAAGCCTCTTTAACTTAAAATATAATACAAAGACAATAGAAATAATAGTATATTTCCTAATCACTCTGAATAAAAAGTGTCTTTTTGTAATTTCTATCCTTTATTACAAAAATCAACTTTCTTTAGGTTTAATTTGCTGGGTTTTTTCCTTTTTGAGTTGGATATTTGTCTCTTTGTTTTTTCAGTCTTTCACCCCAAATACATATTTTAAAAATTATAAATTTTTCTTTAAGCATGGCTTTAGCACAATTCTGCAGGTTCTGATATGTTGATTTTTTTAAATTTACACTCAGATATATGTTAATTTTACCTATGATTTATTTTTTTTAAATATATTTTACTGATTTTTTACAGAGAGGAGGGAGAGGGATAGCGAGTTAGAAACATCAATGAGAGAGAAACAGATCAGCTGCCTCTTGCACGCCCCCTACTGGGGATGTGCCCGCAACCAAGGCACATGCCCTTGACCAGAATCAAACATGGCACCCTTGAGTCCACAGACTGACCGATGCTCTACCCTCTGAGCCAAACTGGTTAGGGCCCTTTGATTTATTTAGAGGTACATTTCTTAATTTGCATTAGTAAGTACTCTCTAATTATCTTCTTGTTAAGTTATTATGATCAGAAAACATACATGGTTCTGTCCTTTGCAATGGGTTGAGAATTTACAACCCAGCAAATAGTTGATTATTGTAAATGTTTCATATGTGATTGGGTGTGCTTGGTTGTCTTGTTCACTGTGTTTAGTCAAGTTTGCTGATCGTTTTGATTAAGTCTTTTATGTTCTGAGTTTTTCTGGTGTGCTTTTTCTTTTACCAAGTGATGTGTTAAAATCTCCCACCATGATTGCAGATTGTCTATTTTTCCCTGAGTTTTGCCAACTTTTGCTTTCTGTATTTTGGTGTTAACGTTATTAGGTGAATACAGTCTTACATCTTTCTGATGAATCGACTCTTACTGATATATTATTTGTTTATATTATATTTACTTTATACTTTATTTTTATTTATTTTTAGTGATACCTTTAGCCTTTAACATGTACTTTATCTGATTTTAATTAATACAGTTCCACACACTTTGATTTACGTGCTCTTTTCCTGTATTTATTATTCTTTCTGTATCCTTAAAGAGCCTGTAGTTGAGATTTTTATATCCAGTTTGTCAGTCTTTATTTTTTACCTAGTGCACTTAGCATACCTAACATTTGTTGTAATTAATGAAATATATTGGTTTTATACTTATCTCACTAAATCCTTGTTATTTGTTTTGTCTGTTTGTTTTTTCTCTCTTTTCTTCCTGTATTTTGGATTGTTGGATTCTTTTTATTAACATTTTTTCTTCCTTCCATGAGCTGGGATGTTGTGTACTTTTTCATTTACTTTTAGTGTTAACCTAGAGACTTTTAACATGGACCTTTGAACTATCATTGTGTAATGTTACCATCTTCCCAGACGATGCAAAGACCACTGAATACATGAATAACATTTACTCAGTTCTCAATTTATATGTCATTATTCTCATTTGTTTTAATTCTCTATTTTAAACCCCATAATACCATATTTTTTATAGTCAATATTTATTTAAATTTACCTAAATTCTTAGCTTTTTGTTGGGCTTAATTTCTTCCTACATCTCTGACCTTCCATTTGGGGTTATTTCTTCCTGCCAGAAGAACTCCTTTTAGAATTTCCTTTAGTAGGAATCTATTAGTGAGGCATTCCATTTTTGCTTTTCTAAAAATATTTTTTTTTAAATATTTTTCTTCATTCTTAAAGGATATATTTATGAGTGAGGAGTTCTTTGCTAAACTTTTTTTTTTGATATATTGATTTTTTACAGAGAGGAAGGGAGAGGGATAGAGAGTTAGAAACATCCATGAGCGAGAAACATCCATTAGCTGCCTCCTGCACGCCCCCTACTGGGGATGTGCCTGCAGCCAAGGTACATGCCCTTGACCATAATCAAACCTGGGACCTTTGAGCCGCAGGCCGATGCTCTGTCCACTGAGCCAAATCGGTTAGGGCCTTTGCTAAACTTTTATTTATTTAACCCTTTGAAAATATTACTCCCTTGTCTTTAATTATTTCTGTTGAGGATTCAACAAATAAATTTTTCATGTGTCTTTGGTTTTTAGCAGTTTAAATATGATATAACTTGGGTTGATTTTTTCTCATTTATTCTGCCTGTAGAGCTTTATAAATGTATGGTTTTATGTTTTTTATCAGTTTTGCAATGTAATGAGCCATTATTTCCCCTCAGGTAATCTAGTTATGACTAGATAGACCTTGTTACTGTATTCTTGCATTTTATTTTATTCACTTTACTGTATTTTCCATCTTATTAAGTCTCCATGGTTTATTCTAGTTGTTTGCTCATTTTTAAAAATTTTTTTAAATTTTTATTGATTTTAGATAGGGAGGAAGAGAGAAAGAGAAATACTGATTTGTTTTCCACTTATTGATGCATTCATTAGTTGATTCTTTATATGTGTTCTTGACTGGGGATTGAACCCACAACTTTGTCATATCAGGACGATGCTCTAACCAACTGAGCTACTCCACCAGGGTTAGATTATTTCTTCTGATCTGTCTTCTGGTAATAATTTTATTTTTTTAAAAATTTAATCTTATCTTTTGCTCCCTGGATGTTAGAAGCATAGTCATTTTTTAATTTTGGCTTTATGACTTCAGTGGAAGCCCTCTGGGTATGCTGGCTTTCCTCATGTGAATTGTTTTCTCGTGTGGTTTGTTATTTTTATGTGTTTTTATAATATATGTAGATATTATATTTTTAAAAGTATAGAAATAATTTGTGGTCAAGGATTTTTTTTTTCCACCCTCCAAAAAAGAATTTCTTTGTACATTCACCAGGAGTGAACTAGGAATAATAAACACTAGTTAATTATTCCAAATGTAGACTTCAGAGAGCCTAGAAGTGTTCTGCTAAGAATGAGGGGGAGGTTCTGTTTACTTCCTATTCATCCTTACTGCTAAGGTACAGTTTTTCAGGTTTTACCTCACAGTAAGGGTGTTATCTAGTGTTCATCTACCTTGCCCTCCCTGAATCCTTGGTAGGCCTGAATTCCCAATGCTCCTATTCACTGAGGGGCTAGAAAGCACTGCTCAGCCTTTGAGCTGCCTCCTCCAGAATTCCGCACATAAACCCCAGGGGAAGGCAATACCAAGTAACCAACATCCCAGGTTTCTGTCCTCTTGTATCCTGGCTTAGTAATGTCTTTCTTTTTTTTATTTGATTATGTATGAATTAATGCTTTACATGTTCACTGTTAAATGGCAGTCTTCATTGTAGCATATGGGCAAAGACTTATTTGGAATTAAAGATATAATATTGCTGCCTTATTTGTCTTTAAGGTCTCTTATGTTGATGGGAATCTCATTTTTAATTTTTATTATAAAATCTCTTGTTTTTCTGAAAGAAGGAAACACAGTGCATATAGAAGTAAAAGAAAACCCCGAGGAAGAGGAGGAAGAGGAGGAAGAGGATGAAGAAGAAGAAGAAGAGAGTGAAGAGGAAGAAGAAGAAAGTGAAGGCAGTGAAGGTGAAGAAGAGGAAGAAAAGGTGTCAGATGAGAAAGATTCGGTGAAAACATTAGTTAAAAAGCCAAGTAAAGAATTGAGCTCAGAATCTGAATATGACTCTGACGATGATCGAACTAAAGAAGAAAGAGCTTATGACAAAGCAAAACGGAGGATTGAGGTATTTATTGTTCCCTTTTTCTTTGCTCCTTTCCTCCACAGTCCTCCTCTGTGGTCCTTAGAACTGTATTCTACAACAGAGGCTTTTATTTAACAGCACTTTAAAAAATATAGTCACAGAATAGTATTTTGTCCAGTTTCTTGTAAGTCAAGACAATAGATCTGACAGTGTTCCAACCAAGGACCCCAGTCCCTTACCCAAGTCAGAACAGTGACTGCTTCATCATGCTTTTCTTGTGTTCTCAGAATTTGAATGTGTTCTTCGAATGATGGTAGAAACCATCAGTTATGCAAAGCTATTCTGAGCATATGGCCTTTACTTAGAACCATCAGTTAAGTGTGCATTGCATATTTAAGTTAGTCAGTGTGAGGCATCTGATCACATAAGTTTGAATCTGGTGGGTTAATGAGGCTTCTCTTTATTAAGTGCACATACCTAGGAGACTTACTCTATTTTTCCTACTTAATGCAGCAGATTTCAGGAGAGAGTTTTCTTAAATTATGTCAGTTTGGCATAAGCAGCACTCTAAAACTATTTTAATTTGCTTCAAGAGGCTAAGGCTAAAAACCATCTTAGCGTTATCTTTTCATGAATAATTTTAATTAAAAATTTTTTAATACCTTTATGTCGGCGTTTACTGTTCTCTTCTGTGAAGTCTTGATAGGTATACATTTTCTGAATTTCAAAGGACTAAGAAGGAGTATTATTGTAAATTGGGCTTTGTTAACCCTGGTGCTATTGACATTTTGGGGTCAGGTAATTTTTATATATATATTTCATATATTTTTTTAATTTTTATATATTATCTATATATTATCAT
>NW_006282880.1:158079-159881 GCF_000327345.1 Myotis davidii
TGATCAGCAGCCTCCTACATTCCCCCTGCTGGGGATGCAGCCCTCAACCTGGACATATGCCCTGACTGGAAATTAAACTCTGACCTCCTGGTTCATAGGTCGACCCTCAACCATTGAGCTATGCTCGCCAGCCGGGCATGTAATTCTTTGTTGTGGGGATTGTCCTCTATATTTTGGGATGTTGTGTAGCATCCCTGTCCTCTACCCACCAGATGCCTGTAGCATTCCCCTCCTGACGGCTGGTTGTGACTGCTTCTTTCTACGGCACCTACTCAAACCACCTCCCTTGCTTTGCACCCATGTGTGAGAGTTTGTTCTGTGTTTGAAAATTTAAAAACAAGCAAACAAAATGGCTATAAAGCAGAAAGTACAAGTTTCCCCATTATCTCACTCCCCAGACTTGTTCATATTCTTGTTTATGCACTTCAAGATTTTTTAAATGTTTAATTGAAAGTAAGTTATATAATAGGTTTTGGAAAGATTTTTTTTTTTTCACATAACAATATGCTGTGGACCTCTTAGCTTAACATTTTTAAGCAGCTTTGTTGAGATATGCTTTACATACCATCACATTAACCTGTTTTAAGTGTACAATTCAATGATATTTTGTAAATTTACAGTTGTGCAACCAACACACCTTAACTTTGGAGTATTTTCATTACCATCAAAAGATTCCTTGTGCCAATTTAGTCATTCCCCATTCTTAGCCACAGACAGCTGCTAATCTGCTTTGTCTCTATAGATAACTTTTCTGGAAATTTCATAAAAATTCACTTCTATAATATGTGGTCTTTTGTGCCTGGCTGTTTCTCTACTGTGTTCCTATATGTGGTAGTTATATTAGTACTTTGTTCTCTTTAATTACCAAGTAGTGTTTTGTATAAATATATCATATTATATTATTGTCCATTCACCAGTTAATGGACATTTGAGTTGTTTCCACTGGCTATTGAGAATGGTATAATATTGTTATAAGTATTTTGTTATGAGTTCTTTACATGAAAATGTGTTTTTATTTCTTTTGGATATATTCCTACAAGTGAAATTGCTAAATTATATGGTAGATTTGCATTTAACTGCCAAAATATTTTCCATAATGGTTGCACAATTATAGATTATCCCATTTGAGGGTTCTAGTAGCTCTACATTCTCACTAGTAGTTTTTATTGTCTTTTCAATTTTAGCCATTCTAGTGGATGTGAAATAGTTTGTCTTATTGTGGTTTTAGATTACACTTCCATGATCTTGAGCATTTCTTCATGTGCTATTGCCATAACTATGCCCTCATGGTGAAACATCAATTCAAATTTTTAAATTTTGTAATTTGACTTTTTATTATTGAGCTAGTGGCCCGGTGTACAAAATTCGTGCATGGGGTGGTTTCCCTCAGCCTCTCCAATCTGGGACAGCTGGCTCCTAACTGCTCACCTGCTTGCCTGCCTGATCGCCCCTAACTGCCTCTGCCTGATGGCCCCTAACCCCTCTGCCAGCCTGCCTAATCGTCCCTAACCTCTCTGCCTGCCTGCCTGATCGCCCCAACCTCTCTGCCTGCCTGCCTAATCGCCCCTAACTGCCCTCCCCTGCTGGCCTGATCTCGCCCCCAACTGCCCTCTCTGCCTCAGCCCCCACCACCATGGCTTTGTCCAGAAGGAAATCGGAAGTCTGGAAGATGGCCAGTCGACCCATTCTAATGAGCAGATCACCCTTTTATTAGTATAGATATATAAAACCCATGGACACACACAATAGAGTGGTGAAAGCCTGGGCAGGAGGAGAGGAGGACTGGAGGGGGTCAATGGGGA
>NW_006282880.1:159910-162788 GCF_000327345.1 Myotis davidii
TTTCTCATACCTTACACCAGCCGTGGGCAAACTACGGCCCGTTTGAAATGAATAAAACTTGAAAAAAGAGACCGTACCCTTTTATGTAATGATGTTTACTTTGAATTTATATTAGTTCACACGGACACTCCATCCATGCTTTTGTTCCGGCCCTCCAGTCCAGTTTAAGAACCCATTGTGGCCCTCAGGTCAAAAAGTTTGCCCACCCCTGCCTTACACCAAACAGCTGTTGCCCCTAAAACCCTTCGTCAGCCCCCACCTTAGGTTCTGCCTTCGCAGTTCACCCAGATTAGGTTCTGATTGGTCGGTTTCTATGCCAGGCAGTGTCAAAAGCTCCACTTCCTACGCAGCCATTGGCTCCTCGCACTTCACCCAGATTTGGTTCTGATTGGTCAGTTTCTATGCCATTCAGCGTTTCCGGGCCTCATCAGAGAGGCAGGGCTGATCAGTGCCCGCGGAGGCCTAGAGAGAAAGAGAGAGACAACGGCTGATCAACAGCTGCCACGGAGACTGCGCATCAGACCCTGCCTGTCTTTTTGGGCCTCTCTCCAGGCCTGATCCCCAGCCCCTTTGGCAGTCAGTGCTGGGTCACCACGCCCACAGCAGCAGCAGCAACCCAGCACTGACTGCAGGACTGACTTCCGGTTGGTAGAGCTTTCAGTCCTTATGGACCCTGGGTTTTTATATATTAGGATTGCAAGAGTTATTTTTCTCTTTTCACTTTTTTACCCATTGGTTGTTAAATAATCTTTTTCTTTATTAAGTTTTAGAAAGGAAAGGAGAGGGAGGAAAGAAGAGAGAGAGGGAGAGAGAGAGAGGAGAGAGAGAAAAACAGAAACCAGTGTGAAAGTGGCTTTTGAAATTTAGCAGTTTTATTTAGTTTTCAGAGTATAAAATTTGTCATTTTGTTAAATTTGTTACTATTTTATTGTTTTTGCTATTGTGAGTAGGGTCATATTTTTTAAACTTTTCATTGCTAATGTAATTAAACACAATTGATTTTTGTTGATTAATCTTGTATCCTGCAAATGTACTTAAATTTTTTTTATTCTAATAATTTTTCAAGGATTCTTAAATTTTCTTTTTAATTGGTGTCATGTTGCCTATCAAAGGACGATTTTACTTCTTCACTTTCAATCTCATTGTTGCTTATTTCTTTTTCTTGCCTGATTTCATTGGCTAGAACAGTGTATTATTGAATAGAATACTTGCCTTGTTCCCAGTCTCTGGGAGGAAAGCATTCAGATCTTAAACATTAACTATGATGTTAACTGTAATGTTAGGTTGATGTCTTTGATCAGTTTGAGGAAACTTTTTTCTTTTCCTAGTTTGTTGAAGTTTTCTGTCATGAATGGGTGATGGATGCCTTTTGTTTGTCTATTGAGATGGTGTTTTTCCTTTCCAGTATTAATGTATGATGTAGTACATCAATTGGAATTCAAATGTAAAGCCAACCTTGCAATCCTGGAACAAATTCCACTTGATCTTGGTATATAATCCTCTTTATGTATTACTGGATTTGGCTTGTCATAGTTTGTTGAGGATTTTATGATACCCATGAGTGATATTTGTCAATAGTTTTCTTGTCATATAGTTGTTTGTCTGGCTTTGGTGTCAGTTTAATATTAGCCTCCTAAGGTTCCTTCGTTTTCTGTAAGAGTTTGTGAGGGATCATATTATTTACAGTTTTAAATATTTGGTTGAATTTACTAAAAAAGCTCTTTTTATGCGAAGATTTTATAATTACTAATTCAGTTTATTTAGCATTTCCTTTTTCAACTTGTTATACTCAGTAATTTTTGTCTTTCTGATAATTATTGTGTTTTACTTAAGTGTGAACATAAAGTTGTTCATAATATCCTCAATCCTTTAAGTTTCTGTAAAGTCAATAGTGGTGTGTCGCTGTTGATTCTGATTTTGGTTATTTTTGTCTCCATAGTCTAGCTAAAGATTTTCCATGTTTTTGATCTTTAAGACCCAGTTTTTGGTTTCATTAATTCTTCTCTATTTTTGTTTTTTCTTCAATTGACTTTTATTTATTATTGTCTTCCTTTTGTTTGGGCTTCATTTCCCCATTGGCTAATTTCTTAGGATGACAACTGAAATTATTATTTTTTAAATAAATCATTATTGTTCAGATTATTACAGTTGTTCCTCTTTTTCCCCCCATAGCTCTCCTCCACCCAGTTCCCACCCCACCCTCTTCCCTTACCCCCCCCACTGTCCTCATCCATAGATGTACAATTTTTGTCCAGTCTCTTCCCACACCCCCCACATCCCCGAGAATTGTCAGTCCACTCCCTTTCTATGCCCCAGATTCTATTATAATCACAAGTTCACTCTCTGCATCAGAGTTTTTATTCACTTGATTTTTAGATTCCCCCCAGTTCACCCCACCCTCTTCCCTTCCCCCCCCCACTGTCCTCATCCATAGATGTACAATTTTTGTCCAGTCTCTTCCCACACCCCCCACATCCCCGAGAATTGTCAGTCCACTCCCTTTCTATGCCCCAGATTCTATAATAATCACAAGTTCACTCTGTTCATCAGATTATTCGCTTGATTTTCAGATTCACTTGTTGATGGATATATATTTGTTGTTCAAAATTTGTATCTTTACCTTTTTCTTCTTCTTCCTCTTAAAGGATACCTTTCAGCATTTCATATAGTACTGGTTTGGTGGTGATGAACTCCTTTAGCTTTTTCTTATCTGTGAAGCTCTTTATCTGGCCTTCAAATCTGAATGATAGCTTTGCTGGATAAAGTAATCTTGGTTATAGGTTCTTGGCATTCATCACCTTGAATATTTCTTGCCACTCCCTTCTGGCCTGCAAAGTTTCTGTTGAGAAATCAGCTGACAGTCGTATGGGTATTTCTT
>NW_006282880.1:163784-166739 GCF_000327345.1 Myotis davidii
GAAGAAGAGGATGGAGAAAGCAGCTATGGCTGATCCTCAGCCCTCCCCTAAGAGGCCCCAGGTCTCAGTGTCTGGCGGTAATCACTGTAAGCACCTCTGAGAGAAAGCCTCCCTCGAAAGCCGACCAATGCCAGACAGTCCAGTTTCTCCCCATATGAGTTTGGGTCCCCAGAGACTTGCCAGAAAGTGGAGTCAGGGCCATCGGGAGCTTGTGCCTCCCTCCCAATTACAAAAGACACCGGTGTCCTCCGTTGCCAGCTCTTTCCGCATTTCCGCATGTGCCTCCGTACCTCTGCACTTTACTTCCGCACCTCCTGAGTCTCAGTGTGCTTTTCTCTTTCCTTCAAGTTGTAGAATTTCCACTCAGCCAGCCTTCCTGTAGTTCTGGATAATGTCCATTTTGTCTTTTAGCTGTATTTTTGAAGTGGTTGTGCAAGGCAGCAATTTCCGGTGTTTACCTATGCCACCATCTTAGTTTCTCTGATCCCTTAACTTTTCAAGGTTGATAAAAATTAGACACCGGGTTCTCAGATGAAATGTTTTTGATACCTCTGTCCAATAATAAGCTGAATAAACCAGTCATTGAAGTAAAAAGAAATTATTAATTTAAGACTTTTCTTCTTTCCTAATACTATATAGACCAGTGATGATGAACCTTTTGAGCTCGGTGTGTCAGCATTTTGAAAAACCCTAACTTAACTCTGGTGCCGTGTCATATGTAGAAATTTTTTGATATTTGCAACCCTAGTAAAACAAAGACTTATATTTTTGATATTTAATTTATATATTTAAATGCCATTTAACAAAGAAAAATCAAACAAAAAATTGAGTTCGCATGTCACCTCTGACACGCGTGTCATAGGTTCGCCATCACTGATATAGACATTTAAAAATACAAATTTCCCTCTACGTACTGCTTTAGCTGCATCCCATAAATTGTGGTACGTTGCACTTTTGTTTTATTGTGTTCGAAATATTTTCTAACTCCCTTTACTATTTCCTTCTTGACCCAGGTGTTATTTAGAAATACATTGTCATAATTTATAACTGTTTGTAGATTTAGTTATTTTCCTCCTGTTGTTAATGCTAAGTTTTGATTATTGTGGTTGGAGAACACACTTTGTATAGTGTCTGTTATGTAAAAATAATTAAGGATGCCTTAGCATATGGTCTCTTCAGGAAAATGTTTCTTACGCATTAAAGAAGAACGTGGATTCTGCTGTTAGCAGGTCTGGTGTTTAGTTAGGTCAATTTGGTAGGTGATGGTGTTCAGATTTTCTGTATACTTGCTCATTTTATGTGCAGTGTTTTTTTTTATGTGTAGTTTTTCTTTGCTCTTTTGAAAGTGGGTTATTGAAGATCCTAAGTTTATTGTTGAATTGCATATCTTAATAACGTTTTGTTTTGTTTTTGGTCTGGTACTCATATAGCTGATCCAGCTGTTTTATAGTTACCATTTGCATGGTCTTTTTCAGTCTCCACTTTCTACCTGTTTGTGGCTTTGAATCTATAGTGTCTCTTGATGACAGTGTATAGGTGAATCTTGCTGTTTTATTTATTCACACAATCTGCCTTTAAGAGTATTTAATTGATTCATATTTAAAGTTATGAATATAGTTGGATTTTCTCCATTTTTACTATTTTTTTTAATACACTGAATGGTTTTGGTATCTTTTTTAAAAGTTATTTTCTTTTTCTTTTTTTTTTAAAATATATTTTATTGATTTTTCACAGAGAGGAAGGGAGAGAGATAGAAAGTCAGAAACATCGATGAGAGAGAAACATCGATCAGCTGCCTCCTGCACACCCCCCACTGGGGATGTGCCCGCAACCCAGGTACATGCCCTTGACCGGAATCGAACCCGGGACCCTTCAGTCCGCAGGCCGACGCTCCATCCACTGAGCCAAACCGGTTTCGGCTTCTTTTTCTTTTTTTAAAGAATAGTATATTGATTTTTAGAGAGAGAGGAAGACAGAGGGAGAGAGAAACATTGATGTGAGGGCGCAACATTGCCCTAGTGGGGATCGATCTCGCAACCACGGCATGTGCCCTTGACTGGTAATAGAACCGGCAGCTACTTGGTATAAGGGTCCATGCCCAATCCACTGAGCCACACTGGCCAGGGGTTAAGTTATTTTCTTTTTCTTTTTTTAATATATTTTATTGATTGTTTATTTTATTGATTGTTTACAGAGAGGAAGGGAGAGGGATAGAGAGTCAGAAACATCGATGGGAAAGAAACATTGATCAGCTGCCTCCTGTGCACCTTCTATTGGGGATGTGCCCATAACCAAGGCACATGCCCTTTACCGGAATCAAACCTGGTACCTTCCAGTCCGCAGGCCAGCACTCTGTCCACTGAGCCAAACCAGTTAGGCCATGAAATTATTTTCTTAATGGTTGCTTTAGACATTATAATATGTGTCTTATCTATTTCAGATTATTAGTAGTTTAATTCTAGTAAAATATAGATTTTGTTCTAATATAGATCCATTCTTTCCACTTTTCTTTGCACTGTTATTGTTACATCCTATCTAAAAAAAGAGAAACATGGTAATTAGCATACGTCCGCTACCCTTCCCATTGGCTAATCAGCGAGATATGCAAATTAACTGCCAGCCAAGATGGCGGCCAGCAGCCAGGCAGCTTGAAACTAACATGAGGCTTGCTTGCTTCAGTGACAGAGGAAACCAATGTTCCCGCCTGTCTTGCCGGCCTCTGAGCTTACAGTTTGAAATGTTGTTACGAATATAGAAGCTAAACAAAACCCCAGAAACCTGCTTTAGTCGCCGGGCTTAGCCAGGAGGATCACCACATTCTTTCAAATACAGAAGGTAAACAAAGGCCCGAAACCTGCTTTCAGCAGCAGAGGCCTAAGAGCTGGAGCCTCAGAGCTACAGCTGGCCCAGAATTAAAAAAAAAAAGAAAGAAAGGAAGGAGCGGCTGGGAGCTTT
>NW_006282880.1:167709-171435 GCF_000327345.1 Myotis davidii
CAGAAAGACCGTCAGCCAGTCACTATGACACGCACTGACCATCAGGGGCCAGATGCAGGAGCTGCCCCCTGGTGGTCAGTGCGCTCCCACAGCCAACCTCTCGTGGTCCCTCCCCCCAGCCTGCCGGCCCCCTGGTAGGCCTGGATCACCAGCCAGGCCAAGGGACCCACCCGTGCACAAAGTTGTGCACTAGGTCTCTAGTATGTTTATAAATGTTCTAAGCCCAGTAAAACAGGGGTGTTAATTTCTTATTTGACCATTTATCTTTTAAAGGAATTAAGAGAAAAAAGAAAAATACATTTAAAGCATCTTAATATTAAGCTAAATAGTAACATATCTGGTATTCCTCATTGCTTCATATGGATTGTTTCTGCCTGTCATTTTTTTCTACAGTGTAACTCTAGCCCCTCCTTCACTTGGCCTTTGTGCTCTTTGTAATATTTATTACATCTTTATACAGGGTGCGACACAAGTAGGTTTAGAATTGTTCATATGGAAAATAATAAATAAATAATGACTAATATAAGAATAAACTGTTTTACATGCAACTGTAAACCTACTTTTGCCCCACTCTGTATATTATAAGCTCAACCATACAACTTTATAATTATTACTTTGTGAAGTTATCTTTTAAATCAGTTAAGGATGAAGGCAGAAACAGATACATTTTTACTGTGTTGTACTTTTACTGTACTAATGTAATGACAGGGGCCATTGCTCCTTTTTTCTTATATGGCTTTGGCTTTGAGTTACCATCTGGTATAGCTTCATTTCAGCCTAATGAACTTCTGTGGTATCTCTATTTCTCACACGCTGATCTTCCAGTGCCGCCCCTTGTGAGCAGTGAGTTTTCTCACTCTTTTTAAATTTGGGTTTTATTTATTTCACCTTCATTTTTTTAAAGGATAATATTGCTGCATGCAGTATTTTTGCTTGACAACTTGTTTTGTTTTTCTTTTTAGCTCTTTGATATGTCATCTCATTGCCTACTGTCCTGTGTTCCTTCTGACGAAGATTAAGCTATTAATCTTATTTGAGCTTGACCAATAAATAGTGAGTGGTTTTTCTCTTGCTGTTAGGATTTTTTGACTTGGCTTTTAACAATTTAATTAGATGTGTCTTGGTGTGGATATCTTTGTAATTATCCTACTTGGAGGTTATTGAGCTTTTTAGATGTGTAGGTTAATGTTTTTCATCAAAATTTGGTAGTTTTTGGTCATTATTTAAATCTTTTTTCTCTATTTCTCTGTCTCCTCTCCTTCTGGGGCTCATTTTATATGCACATTTGTTTGTTTGAGGGTGTGCCATAGGTCTGTTGAGGTTGTCTGTGTCTCCCCCCGCCCCCCCACACACGCACACATTTTCTTCTTAACCATTGTTCATGTTCTCTGATTGCCCCCCATTAGTTTATATTTTCTGTTGAGACATTCCAGTGAGATTTTAAATTTGCTATTGAAGTTTTAAATTCCAGAATTTTCATGTGTTTTTCTATAATTTATATTTCTTAGTACCTTCTTTTGATGATCCATTCATTGTCTTTACACGGATTCTCTTTAGTCTTTTGAACGTATTCATAATAGCTGCTTTGAAGTCTTTTTCTGCCAAATCCAAAATTTGGGTCTCTCAGGCCCAGATTCTGTTGACCACTTTTTTCCTCTGTGGTCAACATTACACACACACACACACACCACATTTTCCTGTTTCTTTGTCTGTCTTATAAATTTTTGTTAACAAGTGGACATTTCAGAGAATATATTATAGCAAATCTGAATTCTGTTCACTCCCTACAAATGTGGTTTTGGGTATTTCTGTTTATTTGCTTTTAGTGAATCATGTGGATTAATTCTCTGAAGTCTTGCTTTCTTAGTTTTTGGTTCATTTTAAAATTTTTGTTTTTATTTTTAAGCCTGGTTTTCTTAGCCTTGCAATTTGTGTGCCTCAATTTATTTGCCTTTGACCAATTTGCCTTAGCCTTGCATGTAGGTTAGCTTATTTTAGTTGTCAGCCATGTGATTGGACAGTTTATTAGTTCTCTCTGGATTTTACTTCATGCATTTGCAAGGCTTGGTGTTGAGTCAGGAACTAGTAACTCTCTAAGACCTCTCTGGTCTCTGTTGTCAGCCTTTCCCAGGAGCACAGACCCTGGACCACCAGCAATAAATAGATCTTATCTTTGCCTACTTTTGTGTGCCTTCTTCCATGGACCTCCCTGTTAAATTTGTGACTCATCTTCCAGGTCATCTCTTGCTCCCCCAGTATAGAGACCTTAGTCTAGTTGTGATTTTAGTTTTATCTCTTTGTTTGCCACTGAGATCTCTCTGTTTTGACAATGATTGAAGGCAGGGATGGGGAGTGTCCAGGCCATGGGCTGTATAAGGCCTGCGAAATCATTTGCTCTCGTCCTGCCAAGGCATTAGGGGTGAGTTAATTAAATTTTTAACCAAATACAGCAGGCTAACTTTCAAGTTGATAATTTTGTATGGCCCGTTAATGATGTTATAAACATCCAAGTGGGCCTTGGCAGAGAAAAGGTTCCCCACCCCTGCTGTGAAGCATGGAATTGAATTCGCTGTCCCCCTCTTTCATACCACTTCTACTCCATGGCACAGTGGGGGTGCAGCTCCGGACTAAAACTGCACAGGCTTCCGTTGCTCTTACTGATGGTCAGTAGATTTTCTTGAATTAAATGTTTCTCAATTTATTTGCCTTTGACCAATTTCTAGAGTCCTTGAGTGGTTGTTTTGACTATTTTATCCGCTTTTATCTTTTTTTTTGGGGGTGGGGGGGAGGATTTGCCGAGCTCCTCATTCTATCATTCAAGAAATCCTGCCTTTAAAACTACATATAGTATTTAATATTATAGAAGGATTCTGTGTTAACTTGGTATTGATCTGCTTGGTCTGCTATAATAAAATACCACAGACTGGGTGATTTAAATCAGCGGTTGCCAACCTTTCAAACCTCACGGACCACTGGTTGGCAACTGCTGATTTAAACAACAGAGGTTTATTTTCTGACAGTTCTTGAGGCTTGAAGTTCAAGATTAAAGTGTCAGCAGGTTTGTTTTCTGATGAGGGCTCTCTTTCTGGCTTGCAGACAGCTGCCTTCTCACTGCGTTCTCGTGGCCTTTCCCCTGAGTGTACTCAGAGATTGATTTTTTATTTCTCCTCCTCTTGCAAGGATACAAGACCTATCAGATTACAGCCCCACCCTTATGACCTCATTTAACCTTAATTACATCCTTTAAGGCCCTCTCTCCAAATAGTCAAATTTGGGTGGTAGGGCTTAAGTGTATGAATTTGGGAGAGATACATTTCAGTTCGTGACAAACTTCATGGTTCTCAAATCTTGCTATATACTGTCCTTGTCTCAAATTCACCTCACACTCTGAGTAAGTAGTTCCATTGTGGATAGGGGTCTCTACAACAGGAATCTATGCAACCAGATGGGTATCATCAGCCTGGGGGTGGGAACACTCTTTACAAATCCCTCAAAGAAATTAAGTGGTTACTAATTTTCACTTATAAATAATACTGCAGTGGACAGTCACTTTTGGACACCTGCATGTCTGTGTACTTGTCGTGTCATTGCTTCAGGACAGATATTGAGAGGTAGAGTTTTCAGGTTAAAATCGATACTATATTACTTTCCAGAAAATGTTAACACTTCACCAAGTATAGAAGCGGAGGCATTTTCTCCATCTGAATCCTGAGGTCACAGTGTTCG
>NW_006282880.1:171448-175384 GCF_000327345.1 Myotis davidii
CCTGCAGGATGTACTGTGAAGCTCCTTTACTGCTCTTCGCTAGTAAATACTCGCATGTCACTTTGACATTTTAAAACTGTTTTCCCACGTTCTACAGAAAGATCCAGTGTCTAGTGGTAGAAATGAAAGTAAAGAGTTCCTACAGAAATGGTTTTTAGATGGAAATAGTGTTGTGAGTGATACTTCAGAGTCTAGATGAAAGTCTTACTACCTCATGTGAATGGCAGCTTTGTTGTGCGTGAAAGGTTATCATTGGAAAGAACCACTGGCATGGGTTTTGCTTGGTTCTCAGAAGTGAAGTGTTTGGGTAATTAAATGCTTCAGAGAATGCATTGTGGCTCAAGGACAGACTTTCTCATGCCCAGTCATACATTAGGAAGGTGGGAAATGCCATTGGATGTCTTGGGCTAAGGCTTAAGTAAACTTTCTTCTAATTGGTGGGTTTCATAATGTTTGTACATTGGACAGGTTTTGAAATAAATTGTTTTACAACTCTGAAGCTCTAAAGAAATATTTAGGATGCAAGAGCATACCTCTTTCTATATAACCCCACATAAGTTAAAGGTTGTAGTGTATAGTAAATGTGACAGATCAATATTTTTTTTTAGTATATTTTTGTTGATTTCAGAGAGGAAGGGAGAGAGAGATAGAAACATCAATGATGAGAGAATCATTGATCAGCTGCCTCCTGGGGATCGAGCCTGCAACCCAGGCATATGCCCTTGACCTGAATCAAACCTGTGATCCTTCAGTCCGCAGGCTGACACTCTATCCACTGAGCCACGCCGGCCAGGGCAGAAAGAGCAATTTCTTTTCTGTTCATTCTATTACATTTAGTTAGTCATGTGCAAAAGTGTCTGGAAATTTGAGCCAACACCTCACATCGCCCTTATTCATATTAACAGTGCTACTCTGAAAGCTACTGTAACCAGGTTTATTTTTATTCAGAGGTACTGTGATGGAAATTAGATTGTAAAGCTTATCTTGTAAAATGCAGTTACATGTACTTAAACACATTGTATCCAGGAAACGTATTTATACGTTCTACCAGTGTAGTAGAGCGCGGGACACGTATTAATACATGTTTTATGGACTAGCAGTAGAATGCGGGTAACGTATAAATAAGTAAACTAAAGTTATCGTAATTTTACTGAACGTTGCCATTTGCGCAAAACATTAGCAAAAATGGCCCGCGCCACCTGTTAGCTTTAACAGTAGGATTGGTGCTTTTCACTATTGCCCTGAGTCCTGATCTATCGGCCCAGGGAGAACTTGCCAATCCTGCGCTTCCCGGGGTGGCATGATAAAGGTTTACTGAGTCGGCTGGAAAGGCTGCAGTGGGGTTAAGGATAAGGCCCCTGCTGTTTGGTGGGGCCGGCCCTGCTTGAAGTTTCCCTGCCTAGCGGGCATTGGTTGCCACAGCAGCCCCTTTCCTTTTTCTGCTGACCAGCGAATGCAGCAGCTGATACTATTCCCCGAACATAGGCTGGTCCAATGTCAGCACAAACACGAATCTCTAAGTTGTTTTCCTACCTTCTCCCACGTCTCTACATTTACCTTTCCTTCCTCAGGAAATCACGGGCAGGTTTTACTTACAAAATCCAACAAATCTATGAGCTGTTGATACCTCACAGAACAGCCCCGTGCTTAGAGCATAACATTAAGCATTGTCTATATATAAATTCTTTTCCCACAATCCTGAATTTCCCATATTTTACACCTAGTTATGTCACTGAACTTCGCTCCTTACCTTCCTTCTTGTTTTCTGCACGTGCTTCACTGGAGCATCTTTTCACCTGACAACTGTAGTTCCCCCGAACTCAGGCCCCGCATCGGGCACCACATGGGCCGAGCCAGCTGAGCCAAGGGTTCAAAAGTCTGAGTGAGGGTGGAGAAAGGATGGAGAAATGACAGACAAAGAGCTGGGTGGAGGTCATCCCTGGGCAAACTATGGCCCATGGGCCGGATCCGGCCCTTTTGAAATGAATAAAACTATTGAAAAAAAGACCGTACCCTTTTATGTAATGATGTTTACTTTGAATTTATATTAGTTCACACAAACACTCCATCCGTGCTTTTGTTCCGGCCCTCTGGTCCAGTTTAAGAACCTATTGTGGCCCTCGAGTCAAAAAGTTTGCCCACCCCTAGGTTAGAGTGTTGGCTATGGCTTGTGCAGTAGACAACTATTCAATGTGTCTCTCTCTCACATTGAAGTTTCTCCTCCTCTCTAAAAATCAATGGGAAAAATGTCCTTAGGTAAGGATTAACAACAACAACAAAATTTTAAATTCCCTCCCCCATCAAATTATATATCAGATTAATTACATATATGTATTTTACCTTCCTTATTTTCTCTGTGCTGGAGATATTTTATCTATGCTAACTATCCTATCTAATAAAAGAGAAACATGGTAATTGGCGTACGACTGCTCCCCTTTTCATTGGCTAATAAGGGCGATATGCAAATTAACCACCACCCAAGATGGCAGCTAATTTGCATACTGCGGGCAGGGCAGGACAGTGCCAACGCCAGCTTGCCTCTATCAGGGGCTGGCGGCAGAGGTCCCTGCCCTCATCCGGGCCTCCCGCCGGGGACCCGGGGCTGGTGGGTGGGACCTCGGTGATCAGGCACCCGCCCCGCCCTCATCCGGGCCTCCCGCGGGGGACCCGGGGCTGCCGTGATCGGGCACCCACCCCGCCCTCATCCGGGCCTCCCACGGGGGACCCAAGGTTGGCGGGTGGGATCGCGGTGATCAGGCACCCGTCCCGCCCTCATCCGGGCCTCCCGCGGGGGACCCGGGGCTGCCGTGATCGGGCACCCACCCCGCCCTCATCCGGGCCTCCCACGGGGGACCCAAGGTTGGCGGGTGGGATCGCGGTGATCAGGCACCCGTCCCGCCCTCATCCGGGCCTCCCGCGGGGGACCCGGGGCTGCCGTGATCGGGCACCCACCCCGCCCTCATCCGGGCCTCCCACGGGGGACCTGGCGGTTGGCTGGTGGGACCGCAGTGATCGCGTACCCGCCCCGGTATCCCCTGTGTGAAGGGACATGGGGCGGCAGCAGTGATCGGTGGCCAGCGCATCCTATGTGTCACCCAACCAGGGGCGGGCAGCCTCAGTCAGTGCCTCAAGCCCCAGCAGGCAGCAGCAGCAGTAGTGGCAGCAGCGGTGGCGGCAGTGCAAATGATTTTTCATAGGTCATAGGTTCGCCATCACTGGTATAGAGAATAGCAGCTAAGAAAATCTGAGTTGCCACTCCCACACTTTCATAGTTCTACAACCTTTATTGAAGTAATGCAACCAGGCCCCAAGCGGGCAGTGCGTTCCATCAGCCGCCACCCGAGCGCACATGCATGCAGTTGAAGTCACCTGGCGCCTGCTTTCCCACAGGCCTGGCGCCTGCTTTCCCTCAGACCTGTGGGAAAGCAGGTGCTGGGAGCTGGTGATCCCAAAGGCCTCTTAGCCCGGCAGTGGAGGCGGTGTTGGGACTGGGGAGTGGTGAGCGAGCAGAAAATGGCCCTGATTGGGCCAGTCGCTATGACACCCACTGTAGCCAGCACACGCCTGATCAGGTGGTGGGGCCAGCAGCCAACTTCGCAGCCCCTCCCCGCTGCAGGCCTGCCCCTGATCAGACTCTCCCATCCACATCAAGAGCAGGGCGCACAGAGCCTGGACCCTTCCTGGCAGCCCTGAGTCCCTGGGGTTGAGAATTCTGATGGCCCTGCCCAGAGAGTAGAGGAACCTGAGTGGCAGGGACAGGGACCATAGGCCTCCAGGGAGCACTGCAGAGTTGGCGATGAGAGGAGAGGGCCTGTGAAGGGGGAGAAGGTGAAGCCAATGGACATTAGCCCAGAATCCAGCCCTTCCCCTCCAGAGGCAGCAGGACCTAAACCCAAAACCCCAGCCCAAACTGGAAGAGCCTGGGGGTGCCTCAGG
>NW_006282880.1:175930-182294 GCF_000327345.1 Myotis davidii
GGGGAGAGGGTTTTTTTCAGACATAGCACAGGCAACACAAGTAAAAGTTGTGAATTTGCCAAAAAAAAAAAAAGATCAGGCCAGCAGGCCAAATACCCCCTCTCTTCCCACCACTGCCCCCCTGCCAGCCCTGCCCTTGATCAACCTGCCCCACCACAATAGGCTCACAGCCCCTCCCTGTGGCTGTCTGCCCCTGATTGCACCCCCACCCCCACCCCAAGAGGGGGCAGGGCTGGCCAGCCAATCTCCTGCAGCCTCTCCCCTTGCCCAGCCTGACCCCAGATTGCCCCACCACCACCACAATCGGGCAGGGCTGGCTGGCCGACCACCCATGGCTCCTTTCCCAGGCCACTGGCCCCGATCGCCACCCCCACCCCATTTGGGGGGATGGCTGCCCAGCCCACCAACCACAGCCCCTCCCCATGGCCAGCCCCTCCCCCATTCGGCCCCCCAACCCCAATCAGGCTGGCGAGGGGGGGCAGTTTGGAGCAATCAGGCCGGTGACAGGGGCAGTTGGGGGCAAACAGGCTGGCAGGGCAGGCAGTTGGGGGGGATCAGGGTGGCAGTTGGGGGTGGTCAGGCTGGCAAAGAGAGAGGTTAGGGGCAATCAGGCAGGCAGGCAGGCAGGGGAGTGGTTAAGAGCCAGTGGTCCTGAATTGCGAGAGGGATGTCCTACTACTGGTACAGGATCGGGCCTAAACCGGCAGTCTGACATCCCCCAAGGAGTCCCAGATTGGAGAGGGTGCAGGCCAGGCTGAGGGACCCCCTCCCACCAGTGCACAAATTTTGTGCACCGGGCCTCTAGTAATACAATAAAGATCACATAAGATTAATGTAAAGCTTAATGAATCATGATTAATGCAGACACCCTTTGCATCACCGATGTTAGGAGAACGGAGTCTTGCCAGTTCCCTCAGAAGCACTCTGCCCCTTTCTGGTCAGTCTTCTTTTCCCCTGGAGTAACTTCTAAAGTAACCTCTAGCTTTTATTTTGTTAGTGGTCACAGAATGTTGATATTCCAGTCCCTTCAACCCACCCTATGGATTACTTCTGTAGAGAAACTCTGTTTAATCTAATGCTTTGTTACTAGGTATAGGAAAGACAAAAATAAGCATCTGATACTTTATTGGCTTTCAAATTAGTGACCACTTAGGCTTGGTTTTGTATTATAAACTCTTGGATTTAAACATATTTACTGTGTTATAATCCATTTCAGTTATATCATGCTGAGATAGTTCCATCTTTGCCCTGTGGTTGGCCCTGAGCCTTTTTGATACAATTCTGGTGGTCTTATTGGTCTTTTATTGCATCCAGGCTCCGGTGTACCATAATGTTCCAGGCTTTTCTTATATATGAACTAGAGGCCCGGTGCACAAAAATTTGTGCACTCAGGGTGGTGGAGGTGGGGGGGCCCTCAGCCCGGCTTGTGCCCTTTCGCAGTCTGGGACTCCTCGGGGAATGACCACCTGCTGGCTTAGGCCTGTTCCTCGGGGGGATTGGGCCTAAGCTGGCAATCAGACATCCCTCTGGCAGCCCGGCAGCTCTCAGGGGATCTCCACTTGCCAGCAGGGAGCAGACCTAAGCTGCAGTTGGACATTGTTAGTGCTGCTGAGGAGACAGGAGAGGCTCCCACCACCACTGCTGTACTGGAAGCCATCAGCCTGGCTTGTGGCTGAGCAGAGCTCCTCCATGTGGGAGCTCACTGACCACCAGAGGGCAGCTCCTGCATTGAGTGTCTGTCCCCTGGTGGTCAGTGTGTGTCATAGTGACCAGTCATTCCCAGTGTTTCTGCTGTTAGGGTCAGTTAGCATATTACCCGTTCACTATATAGGATAGAGGCCTGGTGCACAGGTGGGGGCTGACTGGTTTGCCCTGATGGGTGTCCCCGATCAGGGTGGGGGTCCCCATTGGGGTGCCTGGCCAGTCTGGATGAGGGGCTGATGGCTGTTTTCAGGCTGGCCAAGGCGGCGACAAGCTCCCAGCCTCTCCTTTTTTTCTTTTCTTTTTTAATTCTGGGATTTATTTACCTTCTATAATTGAAACTTCGTTGCCGCTCCAGCTTCGAGGCCACGGCCTGCTGAAAGCAGGTATCTGGGGTTTGTTTAGCTTCTATAATTGCAGCTTTGTTGCTTAGAATGGAGCTCAGAGCCTGGCCGCCACAGGGAGGAAGCTTGGCTTCCTCCATCGCTTCAGCTGTGTAGCTGCCGGCCATCTTGGTTGGGTTAATTTGCATATCCTGATTAGCCAATGGGAAGCATAGCGGAGGTATGGTCAATTACCATGTCTGTCTATTATTAGATTAGATAACTCTGTCTGGACCTGCAGCTGCGCCTTGCAAATAATTCCCCAGTTCCATTGTCACAGAGCAGGTCAAACTGGTAAATTTAGAACTGAGAAGCAATAAGTAACACACACACAGCACATATTATTACTTATCAGTGTCATCTCCCTTTGTCCCTGAATTGGTCTTTATTTAGTGTGTAGTCTGTCTCTCCAGTGTTGGTTCGGTGTGCTTGTGTTTTATGAAGTTTGCTTTCTGGTAGATTCCTGAGGAAGGAATAATGGCAGTAATGTTCTTTGCGTTGTTTGACTATTGAAGAGTCACTTTGTGGCCGTCCGTTGGCTGCATGCAAATGCTTGGCTCACGCTTTCTTTCCTTAGCATCTTATTACTCCAATTTCTTCTCCCACATGCACTGCCCTTCAGAGCTGATCACAAGCTGACTTTCATCTTCTTACAAGTAACGTGGTCTTTCTTCATTTTGGTGTTGCTTCTGGGTCAGTTTCCAGTTGTGGCGTCTTTCTTCAGTGTGTGCTTGAAAATCTGTAGTTTAGGACAGTTTTCTTGAATTATATAGTTTTTCAAATTTGTAATTTACTTTTGTGATATTTTACCTGATATTTCCGTCATTGTTCCACCGATTTTCAAAATACATTTAACCCTTTGCGGTCGTATTAAATTTGGACATGGGTGTCGTACTGGTCGGAATTAATTTCCATTGAAAGAGCAGTGATACATAACATGCAAGATTATGAAGGATAAACAAGATTTATTAATTCTTTTTTGGAACTACGTCACTACTAGTAAAATCACTACAAACTTTATCACTTTCTACGTAAGCGTCAGTATTCAAGGTGCCAAAATAAAACTTCATCGTTACTTTCAGATTCGCAGAACATCTCCGATTTGTCGGGGCAATGTTTTGGTTCGTGACAAGGTCGCTTAGACACTTAAGAGCTTTCAGAGAAATTATGAACTGATACATGAATGAATAGAGTTAAGATTGGTACGGTTCCTTGCTGTGGTGGCTGAGAGCAGACATATGACCGGAACGGTAAAAAAGCTTTGGTGGCTGAGAGTAGACAAATGACCACAAAGGGATAATAGCTTATTCCACCAGGTGCCAGGACTTGAAATCTGGTGTTATATTGGGACATAGTTGAAGAGCATGACTTTTATTTGGCCTGTATTAAAGTTCTCCGGATAAGGTTCATATGACAGCTATAAATGTTTGCATTCCAGATGCTGAAGTGGAAATGTTTATGGTGCTCAGTGAATGTTGATTCAGGATCACCAGGATGCAAATTTGAAATGTTTTACATTTGAATCATTCTTTTAAACTGGGTCAGGAGATAAGATTTTGAAAAAATCATTTGAAGATTGTCAACAAGTATAGATAAAGTAAAAACTGTTTTGTGTGTGAGAGAGATTTATTGGTCAGTGCTACTCTAGCTTAAACAGTGGTTCTCAACCTGTGGGTCGCGACCCTTTGGCAGTTGAACGACCCTTTCACAGGGGTCATTGGAAAGCACATATAATTATATATTGTTTTTGTGATTAGTCACTATGCTTTAATTATGTTCAATTTGTAACAATGAAATTGAGGGTCACCACAACATGAGGAACTGTATTAAAGGGTCGTGGCATTAGGAAGGTTGAGAACCACTGGCTTAAGAGAATGTCTCTCTCAAGCCTGTTGTACTGCTTCCCTTCATTTATTCTTTACTATTTTAGGTTTATGTGGTACATTTTCTTCAACACATACTTGGGATATTTTTCAGAGTTTAGAATTGCTTTAAAATTGGGCCAGAGAAATTTTCTAGACTTCGAGAACCGCTTTTTACATGTCAGCTTTTTTATAGTCACTCTCAGATGATCACTCTGTCATTTATTGCTAATACCCTGTTCAGGAAATACTAACAAAGGGAATGTCTTCTTCCCTTTTTTTGTTTTTGTTTGTTAATCCTCACCTGAGGATATTTTTTTCCATTGATCTTCTAGAGACGGGGGAAGGGAGAGAGAGAGAGAGAGAGAGAGAAACATTTATTTGAGAAATATCTATCAGTTGCCTCCCACACATGCCCTGAACGGGAATCAAATCTGCAACCTGCCACCTTTTCGTGTATGGGACGATGCTCTCTCTAAACCACTAAGACACCGGCCAGGGTGGGAATATTTACTTGTTTCCAATTTTTCTGCAAAACCCCTTTTGATACTATTGAAAATATTAACTGTTATGCTTTGCTGGTCGACTCACTATTTTCAAAATAGTTCATTTAGAAAAGGAAGTGGTGATAGTTTCGAGTGTTTATGGTGAACTACTTGTTTGTAAATACGCTGGTACTATTTTGGCTTCCCTAAGCTCTCCCTCTTCCCCATCTTTCTAGTTTGACCGAGAGAACCTACGAATCCCAGGAATGCTGATTATTGACACCCCTGGCCATGAGTCTTTCAGGTGAGAGCACGGGATTCTTTTGTCCACAAGCAAACTGCTGGAAACCGTGAGTCTGAAGGTCCAGTCAGTGAAGCCTGAGCCTTCTGAATCGTTGGGTATACTTTGAGATTTGTGGTTTCTACTGCAGTTCTCTAGCTACTTATCTCTGATAGCTACCAGTCCTCCTCTGTGCCTCACTAATTTTATTTGGATACTTGTTTTTTGTTGTTTTAATTTTTTATTTTAATCCTCACCCAAAGACAGCTTTCCCATTGATTTCTAGAGACAATAAAAGGGAGGAAGGAGAGAGGCGGAGAGAGACACGCACACACATCAATTGATTGCCTCCCACATTCACCCCTACGGGGGCTGGGGAACCTACAACCGAGGTACATGCCCTTGGCCTAGAATTGAAACAGAGACCCTTTGGTCCAGGGGCCGATTCTCTAACCATGGAGCAACCTGGCCAGGGCTACATACTAGTTTTTTTTATAGAGAGAAGCCTTTTCTACTTGGAAGAACAAATCCTATTACATTCCTGGTGTATCTCCTGTGAGACCCATTGCAGGTGGAATTTTACCTCGTAGCCTCTTGGCCATATTCCTTAGCACAAAAAAAACCTTCGTCAGTAAAATTGGCAGAAATATTGGATTTACTTTGGGAACTAACTCATTCCAGCTGGTGTCAGATATGTGTTTGGAAAGTGAAGGACTAATGAATGGCACTTGAATTTAATGCATGTACTTCATTTTGTTCTTTTGTTTAGGTTTTACAAAAAAATTAAAATTTTAAGTTTCTTTAAGTAAAATTTTATTTCAGGATTTCTACTTATGCATCTTTTTCCTTCCTTTCAACAGTAATCTGAGAAACAGAGGCAGCTCTCTTTGTGATATTGCTATTTTAGTTGTTGATATCATGCATGGTTTGGAGCCCCAGACAATTGAATCTATTAACCTTCTGAAATCTAAAAAATGTCCCTTCATTGTTGCACTCAATAAGGTAAGCTCTGCTTCTGAAAAATTAAATTGTGAAAATATGCTTCTGCCTTAGCTGGTTTGGCTTAGTGGATAGAGCATCGGCCTGTGGACTGAAATGTCCCAGGTTCACATTTGGTCAAGGGCACATGCCTGGGTTACGGGCTCAATTCCCAGTGGGGGGCGTGCATGAGGCAGCTGATCAATGATTCTCTCTCATCATTGATGTTTCTATCTCTCTCCCCTCTCTCTTCCTCTCTGAAATCAACAAATATATAATTAAAAAATGCTTCTTTAATTTTAGTACTAGAGGCCAGGTGCATGAAATTTGTACGCGGGATGGTTCCTAGGCCTGGCCTGCAATCAGGGACATCTTCGCCGGCCCCGCCCCCTGCCGCCATCCACCCCTGGTTCCCTGTTCGCCATTGGGTGATCAGTGCCTGACGGCCGGGGAAAGAGACTGGCCTGACGGCCGGGGAAAGAGACTGAGAGGTGGTCAGTGCGCCTCATAGTGACTGGTCCAGCGGTCATTCTGGTCATTCTGCCGTTAAGGTCAATTTGCATATTACCCTTTTATTGTATACGAAAGAGGCCTGGTGCATGCGTCGGGGCCAGCTGGCCTGCCCTGAAGGCGGTCCTGGATCGGGGTGGCGGGGGTTCCCCAGGGGGGCAGGGC
>NW_006282880.1:182379-212062 GCF_000327345.1 Myotis davidii
GACAACTGACCTGGGTCCCAGCCAGGGAGGACCCTGAAACCTAGGTACATGCCCTTGGTCAGAATTGAACCCAGACCCTGCGGTGGGCAGGCCAAGGCATTATCTACTGAGCCAAACCGGCTAGGGCAGGATATGACATTTCTTAGCCCTCCAGCAGCAGACCTTTGTTTTTTTCTCCAGGAGGGAGGTGGAAAAACCCTACATCACCTTTTTGGATTCTTATTACCCAAGTTACTAAGAATATTTCCAGTGGCATACAGGGAGCTCAGCCAATGAGCAGTCAGAAAAGGTTTTTCCTCTGTAGTTCACACCAATCCCCGGCTCAGCCCCTGCCCAGGCCTCAGGCCTCTGGCTGGGGTGTTAGGCCTGGGCAGGGGACTGCCAGCTCCCCGCGGTTGCAGGCTCCGCCCCTACCCAGGCCTAAAGCCTCTGGCCAAGGCATTAGGCCTGGGCAGGGAACCACCAGCTCCACGTGATCTCCCACTCTGCCCCTGCCCAGGCCTAACGCCTCTCCGCCCCTGCCCCCGCAGGATGCCTCTGGCTGAGGCGTCCAGCCTGGGCAGTGTGGACCCGCTGCTGCAGTGGTCCCGCAATCACGGGCTCCGCTTTAGGCCCAGGCAAGGGACCCCTAGCTCCCGGGACTGCCAGCTTCGACCCTGCCCAGCTCCCATCACTGGCTCCACCCCTATTTCCTGCTATCACTGGCCAGGGCGACAAAGGCACCCAGTTCTCCGATCATGGCTGGGGGGCAGGGCAAAGGCGGTCCCCAGGTCCCCTTTTCCCTGCCCCCCGGCTCTTAGCTCCCCACGGGGTTTCCAATCACTGTCAGTGGCAAGGGGCTTCTTCCCGCTTTCCCTTTCGCCTCCCTGCATTGTGCCTACATATGCAAATTAACCGCCATCTTGTTGGCAGTTAACTTGCATATAGCCCTGATTAGCCAATGAAAAGGGTAGCATTGTACGCCAATTACCATTTTTTCTCTTTTATTGGTGTAGATAACTTTCATATAATCTACTTATGGTAAGTTCAAAATGAATGACAAATTTACACACACACACATAACCACCTCCATTCACAATATAGACCATTTTTGTATTCCCAGAACATTCCCTCATGTTCTTCTACAGTTAGCCTGCCCCCATCTCCAACTCCAAGCAGAGACTGATCTGCCACTATAGACTAGTCTACCTGTTTTAGAAATTCACGTTAAAGGAAATATACACTGTGTAATCTTTCCAGTCTGGCATTTTTCATTATTCATATTACAATAGGATTATCCATGTAGTTGCATATCTCATAGGTTGTTCCTTTTTATTTCTGAGTAACGTTTTATTATCTGAATAATACCACATTTTATTTCCCTGTTGAAGGACATTTAGATTAGTTCTATTTTAGGTTATTTATTAATGAAGCAGCTGTGAACATTTGTACACAAGAATTGCTGGGTCATATGCTATATGTATGTTCAGCTTTGTGAGAAAATGACACATTTTTCCCAAAGGGATGTACCAGTTGTTTTACATTTTAGCCCACAATGCTTAAGAGCTCCAGTTCCTGCACACTGTTGCTGACTTGTAGCCATCCTAATAAGTGTGGAGTGAAATCTGTATTTCCATGATGGCTGATGGCATCAAGCATCTTTTCCTGTGCTTATTGGCCACCTCTCTCTTTGTGAAGTATCTATTTAAAATCCTTTGCTCATTTTTTATCAGTGTTGTTTTAGTGTTGAAATTTTTTTGCTGTTGTTAATCTTCACCAGAAGATATTTTTTCCATTGATTTTCAGAGAAGGAGGAAGGAAGGGTGGGAGAGAAGGTGGAGGGAGGGGGAGAGAAAAAGAGAGAGAGACACATTGACTGCTTGTCTTCCATGGTTAGAGTGACAGCGCTGGAACACTGAAGGGCACATATCGGTGTTTTGGGTCTGAACCCACAACACCGATGTGTGCCCTTCAGTGTTCCAGTGCTGTCACTCTAACCATTGAACCACACCAGTCAGGGGTTGTATTGAATTTTAAGAGTTTCTTACATAATGTTGCTATAAATCCTTGGTCAGTTATGGGTACTGCAGGTAACTCTTGTAGTCAGGACTTGGCGTTTTCTTGTTTGTTTTTTTCATTTTCTTTACCATGTGTTTTGAGTAAAGATTTCTGATTTTTGACAAAATCTATTTTGAATTTTTTTATATTTTAGAGAGGGGAAGGGAGAGAGAAAGAGAAAAACACCCATCGGTTGCCTCCTACATGCTCCCGGGGGATCAAACCTGCAATCTTTGTATGTGCCCTGACTGGCGATTGAACCTTCACCTTTTGGTGTACTGTACCATGCTCCAACCAACTGAGCCACTTGGCCAGGGCTTGACAAAATCTAATTTATGAGAAATTCTCTTATAATTTGTGTTTTTTGTATTCTATATAAATAGTGTTACCCTAGCTGGTTTGGCCAATTTGAGCAATAGAATAATTAAAATGGGCTATTCTCTGAGATTGGGAATAATTATTTTTTATTTTCAATTTTTTTGGTATATAATTTTCCTGATGATGGTATTTGCTGTAATTGATCCTTGTTCCTGTCTGCTATTGATACAAAGCCATTTTGGAATTCCAACAATGTGGGGTGGTGCTGGGTCATTCTGGGATCTCATCTTTTGCAAACAAATGGCCACCTCTCAGGAATCAGCGGTTTCTAATTTAGGAGGGGATGCAGTTTGTCAGGGGCTTTGGGTGCAATAAAATAATGAGTAATTCACAAAAATAAGGGTAAATATAATTAACACGAGGAATTTTCTGGAGCATTTATTAACCTTTTTAAGTGTTTTCTGTGAAAAACTCTTCCAGATTGATAGGCTGTATGATTGGAAAAAAAGCCCTGAGTCCGATGTGGCGGCCACTTTAAAGAAGCAGAAAAAGAACACAAAGGATGAATTTGAGGAGCGAGCAAAGGCTATTATAGTGGAATTTGCACAGCAGGTAAGAAAGCCGTCCACTCATTATGAAGAGGCTGCATCATGGAGCAGCGTTTTCTTTCATGGCCTTGTCTGTCTCTAATACTGGTTCTGTTCCCCTATTCCTGGCACTTGATGACTTTTATTCTTTCCCCTTAGACCTTTTCCTTTGTAAATGAGAAAGTGCATATTTCAAAGATCTCTAGGTAGTTTTAATGTTTAAATTTTAAAAACTGAGTTAACTTGGGAAGAAACTTTTTCTGAAACATAATGGATGCCTCAGGATATGCATGACTTTTCCTTGAGTGTTTCTGGGGTTTCAGGGTTAGCCATTTGCTCATTCAGCTTCTAGCTGGGTTAAGCATTCCTGTTCTGGACGGCCCTCCACAGCTTGGCCTTGTGGGTGATTTTGCGCTTTATGTCTTTAGGGTTTGAATGCAGCTTTGTTTTATGAGAATAAAGACCCCCGCACTTTTGTGTCCTTGGTACCTACCTCTGCACATACTGGTGATGGAATGGGAAGCCTCATCTACCTTCTCGTCGAGTTGACGCAGACCATGCTGAGCAAGAGGCTAGCCCACTGTGAAGAGCTGCGGGCACAGGTGATGGAGGTAAGGTTGCCTGGAAGGTGATCATTTTTTTGTTTTGTTTTTATTTTTAATAGCAGGTTCCTGCGTGGGGATATTTACTGCTGTTAGATTTAATCAGCATGGCGCGTTGTAGCTTATACTTTGCAACCATGTCTCTTAGGTTAAGGCTCTCCCAGGAATGGGCACCACTATAGATGTGATATTGATCAATGGACGTTTGAAAGAAGGAGATACAATTATTGTTCCCGGAGTGGAAGGGCCCATCGTAACTCAGATCCGAGGCCTCCTGTTGCCTCCACCTATGAAGGAGTTAAGAGTGAAGGTAAGCCGTGGTGATCAGCAGTGACCTGTGGGGACTTTTCGTGTTGGGAAACTGCTGAGGTCGCTTCCTCACTTTGAGTGCTACTTGGCTCACTACGCACACGCGCATGCACACACACACCCCTCCCCCACTTTATGTTAGAGGTCTTCATATAGGAGGGACCAGAATCTTCTTATTTGCTTCTAAGCTCTTGATAAAAACTAAAGCACACTGCTAAGTAATTTTTCATCACCACTTTTATTGTTAAATAAAACATTCATACAGAAAAGTTGAATAAGTTTTTAGGAAGCAGACAACCAGATCAAAGACAAGAGCGCTGCTGACACCTGGAAGCCTTCTGTGTGCCTCTCCTGGACTCAGCTCCCTCTGCCCCAGAGGGGACTGTGCTTCCATTGTCATGACAGTAACGAGTACCCTTGCTCTCTAACTTAACAGCTTCCATACCTGAGGATGCGCTCTTAAAAAGTGCGGACTTTCTATGCATCGTGTCATTCTCATTTTCCCTTTGCATCCTGCTGCTTTTACCCAAAAAATAAAGATTTATGGGTGTTGCTGCACTGTGGTTCCCCTTAGCTGTGTATGGTGGGCCATTGCACAAGTACATTGTGGTCAGTTTGTTCTCCTGGTAACGGAGAGCGCAGACTGGCTCCAGTTGTACATTTCATCGCCAACACTCATGAACGTGGCGTATTGTCTCCTGGGCAGTTGCACAGGTTTCTCCAGGGTGTGTATAGGAGTGAAGGGCGGACTCATTGCTTAGGCTTAGCTCCACCTCAGTAGGGAAGGCCAGTGTCCACAGTGAGTGTGATGTTGCACTCCCACCTGTGTCCATTACATCTTTCAGATCTCGATGCTGATTCTTCTTTCTGTTTTTCCCATTCTGGTGGCTGTGTAGCTCTTTGCTGTTCCAGGTCGGACTTGCCTGATTGAAACATCGTGGCCATTATTTTGTTTATAGCCATTTGAATTTCTTTGTGAAATGCCTATTGTGCCCTGGCATTGTTTCTCCTTAGCACATTTCCAAGTTGTTTAGTAGTCAGGGTATCAGGCTGATTGGTAGGTAGCTAGTGCATCATTTTTTCCTATTCTGTAACTTTTTTTTACTCTTTTTCTGGCAGCTTGAGAAACAGAACTACTTAATTTTACTGTCGATTTTATCAACCTTTTGTGTGTTGCTTTTTGCGTCTAGTTTAAGAAATCTTTACCCCAAGATCATGGAAATACTGTCCCTTCCGTCATCTCCTGGTGCTGAGCACTTTCCTGATGGTTGTGGTAACGTGCTTTGGTCTCTGCAGAACCAGTATGAGAAGCACAAAGAGGTGGAAGCAGCTCAGGGCGTGAAGATTCTCGGCAAAGACCTGGAGAAGACGCTGGCTGGCTTACCCCTGCTAGTGGCGCACAAGGAGGATGAGATTCCGGTGCTTAAAGTAAGTGGTTTTCCTCTGGAGCCACCTGACCTGTCGTGGGGCCAAGGGGTTCGCGCTAGGAATGGCGAGGGAAGCTTTAGGTCATGGCCTCTTAGCGAACAGTTGACACTTTTTAAAAAATTACTCCAGTTTAAAAAAATCCCCCCTCCCCATTACTTTAGTTTGTATAATCATATGAATTGGCATAAGTAATAATTATGTGCCCTACAATTCTAAAATACACATTTCACTTAAATAAAAAGTCCAGAGGTTGTTTGATTTTAGATGCCCGAGTATGTGGGCAGAACTAGGTCCTGGGAGTCACTCAAAGCGCCGTCCCTGTTTGTAGGAGCAGATGCCGCATGAGCCTAGCAGCTTCACAAACGCGAATTGTGAGCCACAGGTTATACCACTGTTCTCAGCCCACGGCTGGTCTGGTGAGCTGGGCCCAGCAATCACTCTTCAGGCTGTACCAGGCCCAGGGCAGGGAGAAGAGGGTGGGCATGCCTCGTCGGCCAGTCCCAGGTTGGCATGGACACCTGCATCTTCTTGGCATCAACATGATTGTTTTACTTAGAATCTCCTCACCTTCAGAGGAGTAGTGACGCAGGACAGGGCTGCGAGATTAGGGTAATTTCAAAATTGAGACAGTTGAGCTGAGCCGTCGGACTATTTCGTTCCTCTCACCACTCTGCCTTATTTGCCAAGTTGAGCAGAGGTTAAGCATATTTCAGTGTTAGTAAACCCCACTGGGCGAAGCGAGGTTAGACACAGCTAGCTCGAATGTGGCCCCAGAGCCCTCCACTCCTGCTCAGGTTCTGCAGTGCCAGCTCCTGTAGGCCTTGGTTTTGTGTTTTCAGAAGAATACTCTAGGCTGCTGCTGGGGGAGTTGTATGTACAGCCATGTAAATTCCAATTTCTTCTTCAGGATGAATTGATCCATGAGCTAAAGCAGACACTAAATGCTATCAAATTAGAAGAAAAAGGAGTCTATGTGCAGGCGTCGACACTGGGCTCTTTGGAAGCTCTACTGGAGTTTCTGAGAACATCAGAAGTGCCGGTAAGTAACCAAACGCGACTGCAGTCCGTAGTGGATGGTGGTGGGCTGCTTCTGCCACGTGGTCAGGTAACGTGTGGACACCCTGTCTCCAGTACGCAGGAATCAACATCGGCCCCGTCCATAAGAAAGACGTCATGAAGGCCTCGGTGATGTTGGAGCATGACCCCCAGTGAGTACCCGCCCTCCTGTCGGAGGCTTCGCCCGTGATTTCTGTGCACACTCCTTGGGGTGTGCGCCGTTCTCATTGTCTCTCCTGTTCTGACTTCCAGGTATGCAGTCATTTTGGCCTTTGATGTGAGAATCGAACGGGATGCGCAAGAAATGGCTGATAGTTTAGGAGTTAGAATTTTTAGTGCAGAAATTATTTATCATTTATTTGATGCCTTTACAAAATATAGACAAGACTACAAGAAACAGAAACAAGAGGAATTTAAGTAAGTTGGTGATTTTCCCTACTTTGGTCTTTGATGAAGTTGACTATTGGAGAATTGCCCAACAGCAGGAAGGTGTGTGGACAGAAGCACGGTGTTTGCTGGAGGCTGTGCCTGCAGTGCTGCAACCCGTGGCCCCACTCCACCCCTCCCAACCGTGTGGGGACACACCCTCAGGAGCCTTCCTGGCTTACGTTTTGGCTTCCATTTCCAGTTGGGCAAATGGAAGTCTGTTTCATGGGGGCAGCTGCTCCATTTGGGGACTGTCTTCCTCCTCCGGGATTACCGGGAATGGGGAACCTAGGAACTGAAATGAGGGAGGCATTCCAGGGAGCAAAGTTTGGGCCTGCAGCCGACCCTGACCAGGAGCTCAGTGTAAGAGGCGCTCGCAGGAGCTAGCGTCAGCAGTGCCCCTGACACTCCCTTCCTCTGGGAGCTCAGGGGAGAGACAAGCAATGAACACAGAAGAAGTGGGGAGAAGTGCTAAAAAGCAAAACAGAGCAGGGGCGGGCCCAGATGAGGAGAGCTGGGAGGCAGCTCACCTCTGAGATCTAGGCTACGATCCAGCCACCCAGACACGAGTGAGGACAACGCTGGGCAGTGGCCCACACAGAAACCCTTGGAGGGATGAGTTCAGAGGAGTCGGCAGGACCCAGAGCACGTGGGACCCTGTGCATAGGATGGATTTTGGAGTCAGGGATGAGGGCCCATCAGGAGGCTCCCATAGTCCAAGCCAGACACCACAAAGGCTCAGAGCAGAGCCGCCCTCGGAGTGATGATGACTCCATCGGGCATATTCTCAAAGCTCAGACTAAGGATTTAGACCGAGACATGTTCACTGTAGATCATGAAACCTGACATGAGAAGGCTTAGGACTTAAGACGCTGTGAAAGCACTTGAAGCTTTGCTTCATGAGCAGGGAAATGCTTTTGGATCGTCTGATCTGGGAGCATGCCAGAGAAGAGGATGTGGTTTGATGCCTGCGGGTCCCTAGAACAGCCTTCACGTGGGCCATGCGCCACCCGAGAGTAGCTCCCACCGAGGTTCTAAGACCTGAGTGCCGTCTGTAGCTCAGGTCTTTCAGTCTGGGCACCAGATGCTCCTTGGGGCAGTTTCTCTGAGACCTGATGGGCAGGGGAGGGTGAGGAGAGGAAGGAACCACAGAAGGTGGCTGTGGCCTGAGCACACCCCTGGGTAGCACAGTGTCCCTGCTGCCTGCAGGGGTCTGGGAAAGCAGCCTTGTGTTCATCTGTACGTGCTTTTTAGTTTAAGTGACTGTACTTTAAAATCCTTGTTTTTTTCTTTCAGGCACATAGCAGTATTTCCCTGCAAGATGAAAATCCTCCCTCAGTATATTTTCAATTCCCGAGACCCCATCGTGATGGGCGTGACGGTAGAAGCAGGTCAGGTGAAACAAGGGACCCCCATGTGTGTCCCCAGCAAAAATGTAAGTGCCAGCTGTACTTTAAGAACAATGTGCTATCTCTTAAGCAGTAAACGAGAGTCCAGAAATGGTGACAAAAGACTTATACCAAGCAGAGCTTGTTGCCTTGTGTAATTTAGACTGCAGTAATTCCTGAATGCTGCAGGAATGTCCGCATTCCTTAGTCAATCTTGGTTACTAGCACCAGTGCATCAGTTATGAAGACCGCAGTTTACAGCCCTTTCACATTCCACCAATTGCCCACCTGCTGGCTTGGTCCCGGATCTCTTCATGTGCACTGCCTTTGGCTGTTGGGTGTTTCAGTCTTCATCAGGAGCAGTCCGTCCTTCCTGAAGAGGCCAGACCATTGCTTCCCAGGGCATTTCTCCACTTGGATTTGTCTGGTTTTGTGACTAAGGAAAGGATCCAGCATGTCCAGGTGCTTGTTGTCAGTGACCTGATTGCTGGGGGAGCTGTGTGTTGCCAGCTCAGCCTCTCCATTAGAGACACACCCTTCCCCTTTGTAATTCATTACTAGGTGGTCCGTGGGGTACTTTGACTCCCTATGATCTCCTATTCCTCAGCCTTTATCCCAGAAGCAAGCATTACATAAATGGTTGCAAAACTGTGATTCTATCACCCACCTCCCTCTGTAAAGAGCCTTCACCCCCCTGACCTTTTCGTTAAGTATCCATCTGTTTTGCTTTTTAGCACTTCTCCCCACTTCTCGTGTTCATTGTTTGGTTCTGTAAATTCTGCTGTTGTAATCCATCACTGATACTTTGGTCTGTGGGAGCCACATGCCCCTGGAGCGTAAGCATCTCTTCCTCCTCCTGGTGCAGGACGCTGCCCCAGACCATTCCTGTAGTTCCCATTTCTGGGATGAGCTAGGACGTTTATTTGCAGTTATTGTCTCCTGTATGACTGGCCAACCCTTACTCCCTTCCCAAGCAGAGGATGCCCCCCCCACCCCTAAAATTGAGACGAGGCTGCTCATAATTCATCCTCAGAACGAAATGCAAAGTCTTTACGTGGACCTGCAAAGCCTCCCTGACTTCATTCCCAGCTCCTCACCCCTTGCTCACAGCAGCCACTCCATGCTCATGCCTTGGGCACCTGTCCTGTGACAGGTAGGACAGAAATAGGAAACGGCATACAGCGCTTTCCAAGCTGTGGCCACCTCGGGAAGGGCAGGGGGGACGGTGCTGTCACCTGTTTATCAACGAGAACATTCCACAGCGGAAAGACGGTGGCCGTGGTCAGCAGCCGAGGCTTTGACACTGGCCCTCGTGCTCAGCAACTGGTTGTCCTCAGGCTCAGCGCTCGGTGCCTGCGGCGGACAGGATTCCTCTGCTGACATTGTCCTGTTCTTACTTGACAGTTTGTGGACATTGGAATAGTAACAAGTATTGAAATAAACCACAAACAAGTGGATGTTGCAAAAAAAGGACAAGAAGTCTGTGTGAAAATAGAACCTATTCCTGGTGAATCCCCCAAAATGTACGGGAGACATTTTGAAGCTACAGACATTCTCGTCAGTAAGGTAAGTCCCTGCCAGAGGGGCACCTGAGGGGACTGGTCGTGGGCGGGCTTGATGGGTCGAGCGGCCGTCCAGAAAGCTTTTCACAGCGCGGGCTGCGGCCTCCTGGCCCCCTGCAGCCCTCGCCCAGTGCCACCGCCTTGGTGTCCAAAGTGGCCGGCTGGCCGCCCGCTTCTCTGGGCACTTGTGGGTTACATTCTGTTCTTAAATGCCGCCTGCGCCTCGTCCTTTGCAGATCAGCCGGCAGTCCATCGATGCCCTGAAAGACTGGTTCAGAGACGAGATGCAGAAGAGTGACTGGCAGCTTATTGTGGAGCTGAAGAAAGTATTTGAAATCATCTAATTTTTCCACATGGGGCAAGAATTAGAGTAAATGCAAGAAAAACAGGATAAAAAGTGGAATGGACGTATCTGGACACTGATGCACTTAAGTACGGAAGGAAAAAAATAGATGTATAAAATGTTTTCCATGAGAAACCAAGAAACTTACACTGGTTTGACAGTGGTCAATACCTGTCCCACAGCCCCAAGGTGCCTGTCCACATGCCCGCTCCTTCCCCACCCCTACCTGCTGCTGTTTTAAAGTTTGCCCTTCCCCAAATTTGGATTTTTATTACAGATCTAAAGCTCTTTGGATTTTATACTGATTAAATCAGTACTGCAGTGTTTGATTAACCAAGCTTCTGCAGATTTTGTGATTCTTGGGACTTTTGATGTAAGAAATACTATTTTATTTATGCATCTCCTTCCCACAGTCATTTTTTTCCCCATCCACATATGCTCTTTGGATTTTTTAAAATAGAAAATTAGGTATTCTGGTATTTCTTTATCTGCTTTGTGTGAAACCATGGTGTAGAGTGTAGCTGGCTGCTATTGACTGCTTGTCTAGTCATGAGTCCATTGTAATCAGCACAATTCTGAACTCCAATAAAGAGAACATTCACTAGAAAGCTCTGCTAGGCCTTCGTGTTAGCGTAGCTTCTCTCCCCATGAGTCTTCAGCTCTTTTCTTTTAAAGATAAGAACTATTTTATGAACTGTCTCCAACCTTGTGTACCAGCACATGTTAACATTAGGAGTTTTTATATAATAATCTTGGTCTATTTTGTCCTAGAAAGTCTATCATGCATACATTTTCTGATTAGAAAATGGAACTGATAACTATTTGGGCTCACTGCTTCTAAATTGTCATGGAGACGTCATAATGACTCATTTATACCAGTAATCTGATTATAGCTAGTTTTATGGTTTTCCTGCAAAGTGTGAGTAAAGATTAATTCCTGTAACAGATCTCAAGGGTCTGACTACCTATTTATAACAGTGTCGGATGAAGTCAGTGTAGGTGTTTGAAGAAAATGTTCCCAAGTAAACTATATTTTTAAAGTGTTATGGCAGAACATAGCATAAAAATACTTCATGTACATTTGAAAACCTGTACCACTCGTCATTATTGCAGTTCCTCAAGGGCCAACAGAGGCAAGAAAAACACCTCTAAACACCTGTGGGGCATATTTTTCCCAGGAGAAACTTAATCTTAAATTGTGTGTTCTAATTCACCACATGTAAACGCCTCCACTTGGAAGAAGTAAAGATGTTAACAGGCTCTTAACTGTGTTCCTGCGTGGGGGGAGGGGTGACTGTCCGGAAGCAGCAGGCCCAGCCTGGCCCTCGGGAATTACAGAGCCCAGCAGGCGTCTGGGCTGCAGGTAGTGCCCGTGGTGTAACAAACGGTTCCGGGTCTGGTTCCTAAAGGATTCACAAAAAGGAACCTGTACAAAATATACATACAGTTCTTTATTAAACAACTGTAAACACTTCACTGTAAAAATCCATAAAACTTTATAAACAAACATTTTGTAAATAGAATCTATACTACAGTAAAAGAACACATTTATTTACATGCAATACTGACAAATTTGGCACTTTTTGAAAAGAAATGTACAAAACACTTGCTCAAAAAGAAATTTGAAATTATGAAAACTCAGAGCATTACTACCATGCACTTTGTAGATACCTCACAAGCACTTATGGCACAGCAGCGAGAGCACCGCGCTCCCTGCTCACACTATGTAACTTTCAATGTGCTCCCATAAGTCTGTTGTAAAACCACCTGAACATTGTCAAGAATAAAGTCAAATGCCATATTCCAAACTGATTCCACCGACTGCTGCGTCAACCTACAGGTGGGGAAAGAGGAACATCAGGAAAGACTCATGATTCCTTCAGAATCAGTTTAACATTTTAATAGAAGAATCAATCGATTTTGGCAAACTCTCGAACATTCCAAAGGACTTCCCTTGGTTTTAAACTACGTTAAATCCCAAGGGGAACAATCTCATTTTGCCTTTATTACCCAGCCAATATTACCGCATTCCTTTCTCTGCGATTCTAAATAATAGGCACCTTTTTTTCATTAACCCTGGAGAGCAAAGTTAAGGCAACCGACTGCCAGAAACTACAAAACCTCAAGCCTTGCCCTCCCTCCACTAGCCCGTGACATGCCATTTCACCTTCGATGGAAGTACTAGTTACCTTTTCATGTATTTTATAACGAGGTCCAGTTTCTCCAAGTCTTTCTCCTCTATCAGGTCAGTGCAGTATTTCACAACTTGCAGAATGTCTTCTTCCATTGGATCTAAAGGGGAAAGACCTCAAATGAGAACCAGCCTATCTGTTCATAGGACACGAAACTGCGTTTTTACAACAACGCAGTCAAATGGGCTATGAGGCACCTTCCCCAACCAGTGTAGGTGCTTGGCTGATTGAAGGCCATCAGATTTAGAAAAATGAGCACCATCGACATAGTTGAGCCTGTCATGTTCTGAAACCCCAGGACCATGCATTACACATCAGTTTTCAGCTCTGCCAGTCCAAGCCGACCTGAAATGGTGGTGATCCACTCCTTGAGCAGTGTCTTCACGTCACTGAACTCGACGGCTCCGGCAAGGTTGGGTGCTGGGGGTCTGACACAGCCAGATGGGGAAGGCTGCACACCTGAAGTAGAAGCAGAGAGTTCTCCCTGTTAAGAAAACAAATGATAAAAGTGCTGTATTTACACAACATTAAGTGCATTACGATTCAGTTTAAGGTCAAAGTTTAAGAAGCATAAAGCTGACCAGCGGTTTTCCAGGGGCAGGACCTTCTTGTTTCAGAAACCCTTCGATTAACTTCTGGGGACTCCCGCTGGCCCCCGGCGCAGCTTTTACGGGACTGTTGAGCAGCTTGTTTTTCAAAGGGCTCTGAACCTTTTTGGGGGAACTGATGGGATTTTTCTTCTTGTTTCGTTTCTTTTCTTTCACTGAGGCTGGTTTCAGCTGAAGTAACGGATTCTTTGGCACTAAAAGATGAACATAAGATCCTCAAGGTATCTGGATAGTAATAAGGATTCTCTCCCCCGCTCAAATCCAACCCTTGTGCACACGCACCCCCCAACAAAGCCTCTAGCTGAGACTGGGAGGCATTAATGACGAGGGCAGAGAGGTGCAGGCTCTGCTCTCCTGCTTCCTCATCTCCATTGGACCACTGCTTACTGATAACTGTTCACAGGAAGCAATGAAAACTCAGCCGGTGAAACAGAAATAGGTGAAACAAGTAAGCGGCTCATCACTAGTCTGTTTTTAACCTACATCCTTTTATGTGTCCGTTTCAAAGGACAATGGCCTTGGCAATTATGCAAGATGATTTCTGGAAATACCTATTTAGGCATCTTTGTTTTTTTAAAGGCTTAAAAAAGCCAAGAATGGTGTTTATAAGTCAAGAAGTTACAGACACCAATCTAACTAGGACTATATCACTTACTATATTGTCTACTTGTTCTGTTCCTCTCAACATGACTAAGAGCTGGGACTCTGGCCATTACACACAATGGTTCGCGTCTCGCATGCTCCTTGGAGGACACTCCCCAGGCTCACCTGCGGCGCTGGCTGCCTGCTGGTGCGCGCTGCTCTCCCCCTGCCTCTGCCTCTGCTCATAAGCTGCTTTCAGCTCCTTCTGAAGCTCGGCAGGAAGGGCAGCAAACACCTCAGGGTCCACCTAGTGGAAAAGAGGTTCAAAGTCAAACAAGTTGATCCTATATGGCAGCTGGCTTATACTTTTCACAAAATCGATTATTTTCAAATCATACTTTTCTGATCTCTGAATTCAGAACAGGTCCTCAATATGAAGGCTCATTAAATCCTCATGGGGTTTTAGGGTGAGAATAAGGAATACAATTCTGAGTATGAAGTGAACTTTAAAAAACAGGGCAAGCAGCACAGGCTCAGCTCATGTGTGATGTTTTCTGAGACATCAGACTTGGACTGTGTCACTGTCCCCGAGTTAAGTTCTCCACCCTGTTTCTCAAGTACAGCCCATCAGCAGTCTCTGGCCGGTGAAACGGGAACAGGATGTTCTGGGTAGAAGCTGTGAACATCCATGTGCCATAGCCTCCCTCTGCTCAGCCCTCAGTTGCTTCAAGAGAGGCTGCTCTCCGTCTGTCCTACAGATGATGATGAGACGAGCCAATCCCCTTTCCCCTCGCCCCCCCATGGATGTGGTGTAGACTAATGAGAGTTAGAGGTGCAAAGGAAATAAGACATGCCCTGAGCTGCAGCAGGGGCGTGGAGCCACTTAAACTGGCAGAAGACCCTATATTTAATTTACCTGTGAGAATGCTGGAAGGGCTATTAGGTTGATTCCCATGTCACTGTTAGATGCTTGAGGTTCTGGTATTTGTAATAAAACTGTCCCCACTGGTTGTGGCACGATTCCTGTATTACAGCCATTTACTGGTTCGTTCTTTTTGTCACCATGCTGCTCCCCTTGCTGAACAGCACAAACTTGCTCTATTTGTTCCCGGAGATCAGGCGGGAGTGCTTCTAAAACAGACTGATCGAGCTGTAAAATACAGGGTGCAAGGTTGCACCATGCTCAGAGATGATGTGTTTGGAGAGATCATACTCCACTTCCACCTCAACTTTAACATCTTGGATAATGAACATAAGGTGAGGTGCAGAAACCAGGCCAGGAAAGCCCCCCCAAGCTCCTGCCTCCGAAGGCTGAGTAGAAATGTATGGTTCTAAAGGTGACCTATGTACACACTGGAGATGAGACTACACAACTGGCCGATCGCACAGGATCAGGTCAGTCCACACAGGAAGAGCCTCTGTTAAGCTCAAATCTCACCCCACCCTTGGGCACGGGCCACTGCCTAAGGCAAATATGTCATATTTCTAAGGCCAGAAGTTGGCCTTTCAGATAGGAAACTATATGCCCCCAAGCACAAATAATTTTAGGCCGAGAGCAGACAGCTAGAAAAAAGCTAACTGCTCCAGCCCACATACTAGCATCCCTGTTCCCTTGGCCAGGTCCTTCCTCCCTCCACCCACCGCGTACATCCCTTAGGAAGCACGAAGCTCATGAGCTGGGCAGGCCGATCTGACCTTGCTGGGAGCAACTTTCTGAAAACTCAGGCCCATACCTGCCCTTTCCCTAGCCTACAGCCAGCGGCAAATGTTCTCAGCCTCTGCCACCTAGTGCTGCAGAGAAACCAACTTTCCCATCGGGCCTGCAGCAGCACGCCACACCAACAGCGCACACCAGCTCAGTGAGCAGCGAGGTCAGGAAAGTCACCCCTCCCAGTGAACTGCACCTGCTGTCACAGGCTTCTAGCGATCGCCAGTGCTGGTGCTCCGCTCAGAAGTGCCTGTGGTGGACACTGTCACAACGGCAGTTAAGGAACTGGCTCTCATCCAACATTTCACAACTTGCAAGGGCTGCAGATCTGCAGAAGCACCAATCTTTCACTTACACTGATCATGTGGCATTTGGAATTCAGGTATATAGTGGCCCTAAGGAGTCACCTTTCCTCTCTCTCTTGACTACACTGGCAAGGAAATTAAACACGTCGTTCCTACTGTAAAACTACTTTTGCATTTTTATCATAATTATAGAACTATACCTGGGAAGGTGATGGGACCTCTATACTCAGGTTCAGTTTTGATTTTAAGCTGATGGGAGAATGTAGACCATTCCATTTCCCCGAAGGCTCGGCTTTGCTCGTAACAGGGCTGACAGCAGATGCCAGATGTGTAGCGAGAGATGGCAGGACCGTGCAAGTTCTAGAGGCAGATGAGATTTCCAGATCCATGGCAGCCAGGAATACTGAAAGTACAGAAAATACATACACTAGCCTCTTCAGCTCATCTGGGCACGTGGGGGGCATTCTGATCTACAGACTTCAATATGCTCATCCTGATGCCCGCTTGTGTCTGAAGGGCCACACACAGCCCTGCCAGACAGCACGTACAACCAACGGCTCTCCTAAGGGCACAGCGGCCCCAGGGGAACCAGCCCGCCACCCACCTTCCTGGTGCTCTTCTTCTGAGGATGTCTTTGCTTTCTGAACCTGGAGGAGGTCCAGGACAGAGTGGGAGCCACCGGGATCTGGCTGAGCTGGCACATGCCTGGGACAGGCGTGAAGTCTCGGGTGAGCAGGAACCAACTGGTTCACTTGAATCCCAACCTAGAATCAGAAGAAAGTATGTTTTTTGGAAAACTGAAGTGAAACATGAAGTCAACTGAGCAAAATTCTCAGCCAATCCTCTTTTTACATCTTCTGTTCCTGTTACTAGAATATAACAAAGTATTTAATCAGCCTTTTACATGATTTTTACAGAAATGGCTTCTATACTACCTGGTGAGCAGACAGTCCCTCCACCTCAGTATCCACTTCTACCCATTTACAACGCTCTCTTCACACAGAACAGCCAAAAAGGGAGCTGCTGTATCTCACCAAAGTTCTTGCCAGCCAAGTTTTTCAAATAAGATTCTAAAAAATTTTGAAAAGTAGATAGTCTACCTGCAAACTTCATATAAAATAAAAAATATTAAAATGGGTTTGGGAGTGGATGGGCAGCGGGTACCCTTCAGGTATCTGTACAGACAAGCACCCTGCACCAGCACAGAATCAGCACAGCAGAGCCGGGAGAAGCTGAGTCACGGCTGCTGCAGCAGCACCCAGTCCTTCCACAACGCCCACGCCAGCCAGTAACTACCCTGTACGCATGCATGCGTGCACACCGGGACCAGCCAAGGACCAGCCAAGGTTCATCTTTAAGGACACTAGGTTTTCACATTTCTGATGCCCTCTTCTAGTCACCCCCATCAGACATACGTTTCTGATTAAAAAGCACCCAAGCCGAAGCCGGTTTGGCTCAGTGGATAGAGCGTCGGCCTGCGGACTGAAAGGTCCCGGGTTCGATCCGGTCAAGGGCATGTACCTGGGTTGCGGGCACCTCCCCAGTAGGAGATGTGCAGGAGGCGGCTGATCGATGTTTCTCTCACATTGATGTTTCTATCTCTCTCCCTTCCTCTCTGTAAAAAATCAATAAAATATATATAAAAATTTAAAAACATAAAAATAAAAAATAAATAAAAAGCACCCGATAAGTACAAGAACTGCAGATTCACACTCCTCCCAGTCCCATCTATTTCTAAAGAAACAAGAATAGGAAGCTGCCCTGACAGGTTTGGCTCAGTGGATAGAGCATCGGCCTGCGGACTCAATGGTCCCAGGTTCGATTCTGGTCAAGGGCATGTACCTTGGTTGTGGGCACATCCCCAATAGGGGGCGTGCAGGAGGCAGCTGATCGATGTTTCTCTCTCATCTATGTCTCTCTCTATTCCTCTTCTTTCCTCTCTGTAAAATATCAATAAAATATATTTTAAAAAAAAGAATAGGAAGCAAGACAATGCATGTAAAATGAGTCCTTGGTTAATTAAAGAAAGTGCTATAAAAACTGAAGACATCAAATTATTCTAGGCAGAAAACAGATTTCAGAACAAATTTGATTTTCTCTGAAAAAGGAGATCGGGTCAGGCGAGAGTTGAGTTTTTCGGTTTCTATCAAAGGAGCTGAAACCTGCAATCAAACCCCACACCCGCCATGGCCATGTTCAGATCAGGCCTCCAGTGAAAACCATGTTACAGAAAGCCTTTTAAATGCTGTGTACTCACCCCTCTCATGTCCGATATGTTTAGCTTCAATGTGTGGAACATGTTCAGTGTGGCCTTTCCAATTACTTTTGCACTGTCCGTTGCCTGGTCGAGAGTCACCGTCCTGTAAGGACAGAAGTAACTGTTTACAGGCCGGAGCTGCTCCCTGCGCCCACGGTGTCTCCGCTCCAGGGCACTGCTTACAGAGGTACAGGAAGGTGTAAGGAAGCCACAAAAAGCTCCCGTAAGTATGAACCAATGAGAGAGTTTTCCCTCACGGAGGCCAAATGAATTAATTACATTGGCAGCAAGGGGAAAAGAAAATTCATATAGGACACTGGGATTTTAAGAAAAAAACTAATAAAGAACTGGCCAACTAAAAGTAAGTTGGAATTTAAAAAGAAAAAGTACTCTAGTTAATACATAAACAAATATAAGCATATTGTGTTGCAACCAAAGCATGGATGTTAAGTACAATGCTTTTTAGATACCAAGACAAGTTTTAGGTTCCAAGAAAGTTGCAGCGGAATGGTTAATGTTAAGAAGGCAAAGGAGAATCCTTGTATTTTGGTTCCTGACTCTAGTTTTGTTAGTCTGAGGTAAGGCCATTGAATAATCTCAACATGTGGATATAAGCTCATTACAATCCTACTTTCCCTCAGCTCTGTACACAGAAACGTGTGGACAGCCATGACAAGGGGGACATGGTGGCACCCTGTCTGCAGGCAGGAGACTAGGATGCTGGGGTCAGACTGGAGCACGGCCAGCATCTCGAGGTGCCCAACTGCGTCCATTGTGTTCGCTTTCTCCATGACCTGAGGACATCATGCATTCATCTGTGACACATGCCTATTTCTCCACGGAAACCATTTGGAAAAATATTTCCATTGATTTGTTACTTAATAATAACCTTCAATTTATGTCACATAGATAAATGCAAAATAAATTAAAAGCATAATTTTTAGTGGATCTTAGTGAATTAAACTTATGTTTATCTTAATTTCTTTCCAAATCACCACTAAAGTGACTTGAAATAATTTTTTAAAGGTATAAACTCGTAAAGATAGAAATGGGAGAGGGGATCAGAGAAGAAAAATGTTATCCATAATTTAGAATACTAATAGCAAATCAGTAAATGGTAAGCTGCCAAATGCCTGCTAAAAGCCCACAGCTAGGCACTAACTTGAGCAGGCTCAGACCCTCAGAAAAGAGCAGAGGAAAGGTGCCAGGTACGTAAGAAAGGAGGGGAGAGAAAGGGGATGAGAATGTACATGAGAGAGCCCCCCTCCTTTCACCACCTAGGAGGGGCCTGCCACTCACAGCTAAGGGAGGAGGCACCTCCCTCAAAAGATCCCCCTTCCCCATCCAGACCAGACCCCCTTCCTATGGAGGAACCAGATGCGAGCTGGAGGACTCCATTCTGGTGAACCTGTAAGCTAACAGAAAAGATCACAGACACTACCAATGGCTGTGGCAACGCCACAGCAAGCCCCTCCAAACACTCGGCTGTGGGGAAGCCCACAGCTCTAGGCGACCCACTGAGTCCAGAGGACCAAACAGCATCTCGCAGTTCCCAGGTGGGAGACAGCCAAGCACTGCCTGACAGATACCGGGAGAAAACCTCCTGTAACAGCAGCCAGGACAGGAACAAAGGAACGTGGAGAAACACTCACCCTGGGACTGTATGAGTATATAAGAGATCAGAGACAATGCTGCAATGTGAAACAGTAGGGATATTTACATGTCCAAAGAACAAAACAAAACACTCGGAAATTTAAAATGTTACTAGAAACAAAACATTTAATGCTGACAAACTCCCTGGCACAAGGAGACAGAGCAGACAGTAAAACTCCAGGGCCTGAGACAGAGGTCCTGAGAGCTCCGGAAGGAAGGGCTGGACTTCTCAGTAGGAATCCTGACAAACTGGAAAAGTGACTTCTAAGTTATGTTTATAGCCTTTAAGCCAGCAAAACGCCATACAGGTTCATGCACTCTTCCTCAGTGCGGTGGAGGAGGAGGAAACAGGGGTGCACACAGTGCAGGCTTGGCAGGGGGTCTTGAGATGAACCAATCAGCCAGGAGTAGCAGGCTGGGGGACCCCAAGAGACAGGTCTCCCAGAAAAAAAGGTCAAACCAACAGATTGCCGATGTACTGAGACACACTGGAAGGGGTTTGGGAACAACCTCTGGTCAATTCACAAAAAAAGCCAACAAGATATTCAGTAAATCGAGAAAAACCTATTCAACAGGAGAGGAAATGTGTGGATCACTGTACAGTATGTACGTGGCTGTAACAATTTAACACTAGACCGTGACTGATCAAAAAATCGATGACTTTATGGGGCAAAGAAACAAGCATACAGGGAAAACAGTCACTGACAATGGAAGAGAGAAGAGAATAAATCCTCTTCTACAGTAGAAAGTCAGTCAACATTTTACAAAACTGAAAGAAGCTAGAAATAGTTTAAGTGCGTCCCAAAAAGCATGGAGGTAAATACCAGGAGAAACCTCTGAAGAGTAGAAAGAACAGCACTGGAGCTGGGGGGGCACAGCACTGGAAGCACTGCATGCGACACCTTTTCAATCAGACGTATTCCTTTGATAAAATACAGATGTACAAACTTCAAACTAACCACATACATAAAAGAACTCCAAAGGGGCAAGATTCTTTCCCCAGAAGGAAAAGCGTTGTAGGAAAAACTTTCCTAAGCGAAAATCAAGCCAGATCTCAGTCTCCATGTAGCTCTGACAGGTCATTAAAATCTGTCGTTTCTATTAGTTTCATCTAGTGTCAGAGTCTGGAAGCCACAAGACTGTGGTCAAGGCCAAGTACAAGAAATTACAGAATCATGGGATGTGGAGACCAGTTCTTAATTCACTCAACTGAACAGCACTTTAGTCAGACTACAACGGGAATCCAGACTTTTCTGTAAAGGGCCAGACAGTAAACACTGGTGCCTGGTGGGCCCCTTCGCAGCCTTCATTTCTCACAAGCCATTATGACAAGTCATTCTTCCCTCACACGAATCATATACAAGCACAGGCTGACTAGGCCCACAGGAAGTAATCTGTCAATCCCCGAATTAGAGGAAACAGAGAGTCAGCATGATAGTATTTCATAATCCCCCACTCCAGCATTCCTTATGCAGTTAGGATACCACCCAACGTTAGGGGTCAGTGGCTGGCTTACAGCTCATCCATATCTTGGTGACGCTTATAAAATGGCACTGTTTCAATCAATTATGTGCTTCTTGTGCATCATCATGTGTCATGCAAGTTAATATGTTAAGAGCACAGCAAAATGTACATTATATTGCTGTGTTTACTAAGCGGAGAGTTCTTATCTTGTTAGAGGTACTAGTAAACACGGACGCATTGTGGCGGAAAGGCTATAGCAGCTGGGATGTGCTGCAAAATAATTGGGAGGAGGGGAGGATGCCGCAGGGGGAGCTCACAGCAATTGTTGAACTCAGGTGATGCACCCATGTGGGTTCATTGTACTCTTCTTTCTACTTTTGTATTATATGTTTAAGATTTTCCTAAAACATTTTTTCTTAAAAGTTCAGGACAGCCCTAACCGATTTGGCTCAGTGGATAGAGCATCGGCCTGCAGACTCAAGGCCCCAGGTTCGATTCCAGTCAAGGGCATGTACCTTGGTTGCGGGCACATACCCAGTAGGGAGTGTGCAGGAGGCAGCTGATCGATGTTTCTCTCTCATCGATGTTTCTAACTCTCTATACCTCTCCCGTCCTCTCTGTAAAAAATCAATAAAATATATTTTAAAAAAAAAGTTCAGGACAAAAAAAGAAACAAATACCAACAGCAGCAAATAGACACATGCTTATAAAAAAGCCAAATAATTATCCTGAGTCGGGGGGAATAAAATATCAATTTCAGTTTTTTGAATGTTGTAATTAGATTTCTGGAGAATCTGGGTTTTTCCAAAGAGAATGATCAGCAGGCTGATTTTCTTAATAAGATTAGACAGAGGGAGCCCCTAAGCACTGCTGAATATACCACAACATACATTGCTAAGTAACGATATGACATTATAAGTGCGGACATGCCAAGAGGAAACAAATTGCTACCAGTTCCCCTTCCAAAGAATTATTTCAGTTTTGGATGTTCCTTTCCATGTATCTTGAAAAAATAAAGCTCCAAGTTACATTCCCAGAAAATGTATTATTGTAAACTGGATCTGATTTTCCTATAGAAACCATGTTTAAAAAAAATTATATCCAGAGTAGAGTCCTAATAACTAACTTATTATAGAAATAACTAGAGGCCAGGTGCATGAAATCGTGCATGGGTGGGGTCCCTCTGGGTGGCCTGCAGAGATCGAGCTGAAACCTGCAGTCCAACGCCACCTGCAGCTCCCGCTCATCCCGGCCCACTGTGCCTGTCACAGGCTCGCACCCAATCAGTCTGCATCTGGCACCCTCCCAAGGGGAGTGGCGTGCAGGATCAGGTTGAAACCGACTCTCCGACATCTTCCAAGGGGTCCCGGATTGCAGGAGGGTGCAGGCCAGGCTGAGGGACCCCACCAGTGCATGATCAGGCTAGGGAGGGACCACAGGAGGGCTCCAGGGCATGTCTGGCCCATCTCACTCAGTCCCGATCAGATGGGTCTATTTGCATATTACCGTTTTATTATATAGAATAACAAACTACCATTTGAAATAGGTAATTAAAGGTTCATTAAAATAGGTAAACAGAGTTCAAAATTACCGATTGCATAAAAATGTATTTCATAAATTACGTTGTTCAATGGGTAATTTGTAACCTGTTTTCCTGGTAAACAAAGGCCTTCATGATAAAGCTGGAGTTCTTTGTGGCTGACAGCATCCTCTTGTCCCCCTCAGCAGCATCTCTATAAAAAATGTGACTGTAATCATGTTTGGCATGAACTCTTTCTTTACATATATGTGGCTTTCAGGAACCCAAGTCTTAAAGCTGTGGTTGCCCAGCAGATATAAAACAGTGTGCAGAGTGGCATAAAGTGATGTGCAAAAAACGAAATATTTTCATACTAGTCTCAGCTCTTAACTGAAGTTTTATACTTGTAGCTCCCACATTAAAAAAACGCATTTTAAAATGTGTTCTACCAGTTTTCAGAGACTACAAGGATTAATCTTTTCATGAACAGAAATGAGACCTCTCTCAATGAGGAAACGTCTCATTCAACTCATTTATTGAATGACTATATTGAAATTTCCCAACAGGCCCCTCTCCCCAAGTCCACAACCATCTGTGGGTGCAGGTGTTAGGCCTTTCCTGTCCTTTCTGTCCCTGCACTAAAATCAACAGCCTGACCCCAAAGCTAGGCCGCCAAAGGTCAGGAACACGTGGACAGGCTGACCCTGAGCAAAGCAACAGAATTCAAAGATGGCCCCAGGCTGAGCCTGCCTCTACAGAGTATCACATACCATCAGAGTTTACAGATTTCTATTCATACTTTTCCTTGGTTTTTATTAAATACTAGAGGCCTGGTGCACGAAATCCGTGCATGGGCGGGGTGGGTCGGGTCCCTCAGCCCAACCTGCACCCTCTTGCAATCCAGAACCCCTTGGGGGATGTCTGACTGCCAGACCTCTCTCTCTCAATCCGGGACTGCTGGCTCCTAATCGCTTGCCTGCCTGCCTGATTGCCCCTAACTGCCTCTGCCTCAGCTCCCACCCCCAGGACCCAGTTTCCCATCCCCCGGCCGGCCGCAGGCAACCAGGACCTGGGCTTCCCTCCCTCTGGCTGGCCGCAGGCACCCAGGACCCTGGGCGGTGCTGCCGGGTCTATCCAGTCTAATTAGCATATTACCCTTTTACTAGTATAGATAATAACCTGCACTGAAATATTAACACCCAATATCCTTTTTAAGATAAGCTTACCTGGCGATGTGATCACAAATCCCATGGCCTCCAAATTTTGCAGTTTCTACAGGGGCCCCTGGCTTCCGTACCATTATTTTGAGAGTCAGGCGTTTACCCTTCATGCCAGCAGCTTCAAGCCGTCTTTGAATTTCCTCTGAAAGACTCAGAAGGAAAGCTTCTGCTTCTTTGGGCTATGGAAAGGCATACACAGAAAACTCCCACATTATTTTCCTATAGACCTAACAATTCCAACATTATGCATACACATTATTGACTATTTTGCTAAGCATTTGTTTAAAAAAGATTCTACAAGCTCTAGGGATAGCAAATATTTGAAGACTTAAGGTCAAGACCAAGTCTGGTCTAGTTACAAGATAAGACAATGTGAAAACATAAAGGACAGCCTAAGGTAAACCCATGAAGTGATCAGTACCTGGGTAAACCTTATTCCATAGTTGATCTCAGCTGAAATCGATTTTCTTTCCTTTTCGGTTCGAACTGGTCTGTCATCCAAACCTCGGCAGAACCTGTACAGCATCTGCCCTGTCTTGGGACCAAATTCCCTTTGGAGTCTTGCCATGGTCATGTATTGCAGGTCTCCACAAGTCTTGATTCCCAAAGATGCCAGTTTGGCCTCCATGGACCGTCCCACTCCTAGGAAAGAGCCCATATTGAGTTTGGTTATACACATAAACTAAGAAAAACAATGACTTTGAATGAAAATTTCATGTTGAAATTAATTTTTAATTATTACATTAATTCAACAATTTAAATATTGTATTAATTTAAAATAATCTCCCTTAAAATTTTTTAAAACAATTGATCTTTTGTTTATTGACATTCTTTATCATCAATCTTTCCCTTTTTTTTTTGGTTTTGTTTTATTAATCCTTACCCGAGGATATGTTTCCCATCGATTTTTTTAGAGAGAGTAGAAGGGAGGGAGAAGAGACAGAGAGAGAAACATCAATGTGAGAGGGACACATTGATTGGTTGCCTCCCTAGTGCCTCGACTGGGGTTGGAGATTGATCCCACAACCGAGGTATGTGCTCTTGACCGGAATCGAACCTGCGAGCCTTCAGTCTGCGGGCCAATACTCTAACCACTTATCAACGCTGGCGAGGGCTCCTTCTTGTAAAATTGTTGACAGCGTTATAGATGTCTCCCATTTTCTCCCTTTTGCCCCACTCCTCCCACCCCCGTGGTCCACCCAAGACCTTCTCCATACTATTGTCTGTGTCCATAGGTTATGTACATACGTTCTTCCATTTTTCCCACTTCTCCCACTGAGATCTGTTATTCTTATTCATGCAGCCATACCTCTGGACCTGTTTTGTTCATCAGTTTATTTTTAGGTGACATAATCAAAGCATCTCATAGGTTAAAGAATTTTTCTGTGTAAATCATGCTAGTAAAGTTATTTCTAGAATCTTGTTCTCAATTTGGGATACACATATAGGTGAGCCAGAATTTCTCAAATATGCAGAGGTAAGGTCTCAAAAGAATACTATTTTTACTTATTACTGAATAATATTCAAAATTTCTACCTTATTCACAGAATCAACTAATTTAGCTATAGTAGGATTTACAGACATATGAGGAAACTCATGAGTGTTAGGATTCTAGTATGATTTTGGTGATGGCAAAAGTTATAGCCCAGCCTGTCTGGTTCAGTGGAAAGAACGTCGGTCTGCAGATTCAAGGGTTCCAGGTTCGATTCCAGTCAAAGGCATGTACCTCAGCTGCAGGCTCAATCCCTGGCCCTGGTTGAGGCATGTGCGGAGGCAACCAATCAATGTGTCTCTCTCTTACCAATGTCTCTCTCCCTTCCACTCTCTCTAAAAATCAATGGAAAAAGATAATATCCTCAGGTCAGGATTAACAAAGAAAGTTTACGATACAGTTCCAACCACATTTTCTTTAAATGGGCAGAACAAGAACTAACAACACAGGCCCAAATCTGGACAAGGGGTACCAGTGACCTAGGGATGAAGGTCCCTAAGAAACCGAGAGGCGAGGGGTGGGGGGGGCGGGGGGAGGACAGATTTCTTTTATAAACAAAGATTACCTCCCAGGAAAGGCACTACCTTTCTACAGATGGCCAGCATGCACTAGTCCCTATGTCGCCCTGTCCAAAATGCAAGGGGGACCTTCACCCATAGGAAGCTGATGGGATTTGTTGCTTTCAATTTGCCTGAAAGTTTAACAAAGGAATACATATTTAAGAAAGATATTTGAGAGTAACCAAAGGGAACTAAAAGTCTTATTAAAATGGCCTCCAAACCACCAAATCAGTATTTTTTCATTAATGAGGAGACTGCATTCCTGGTCTTCTGCAGGATCTTATCAGAGACCCCAGAGGGCAATGTGACATTTGCTCGTCACTGTCACTCCGGCCCCTCAGAGTGGCCTCAGTGGAAGGAACACCAGCCTAGTCCACCTTGTGCCAGGAGAGCCACCGAAGCAGTAATGCCTGACACAGGTTAGGAGGCCGTCACCCTCACAGGAGACCTATGGCCATGGAAGGGGGCTAGACAAGATTTAACCAGAACTGATTCCCTAACAGAAGCTAAATAAAAGATGTTGAGGGTGCTGCCTCCCATTTTGAAGTTCACATCAGAATGGAGAAAAAGTAAGAATACCAGAGTCTGAGTTAACAATAACAACAAATCTTCCAGGGGAACACAGTTCAGAAAAGGTGCAGTTCCAGGGGAAACGCTTGAGTATTCTCATATACTAGATTGGCCAAAGGCAGAGACCCGTCAGGCAGACACTTTCCTATTCGGGCTCAGAGAAGGCTTTTTGTCTCAGTTTTTTCCTTCTCATCACTGCCCTGCTCTCCACTCTCAAAACGTAACCATGCTCTGACTTGCAAAGTCAGTAAGAGGTGATGTTAAAGTGTGTGTGCTGTGTGTTGGGGAGGAGAGGAATAGGAAACCTATAGTTTTTGAGAGTATCTTAAGTATACCAAACAGAATTGTTATTATTCACTAACAGGTACAAAAGAAAGGCTATTATATTAAACTATCAAATTAGCCACAATCAACTGAATCTAACAGAACTGTCCTGCAGAAAAGATCCTCTCTATTGCATGCTCACCTACTGCAAGGATAGTGGCCTGAAGTCCAGTGTGGGAGGGAGGCATGGGGGTGGTCGACCTCTAACCCCTATCACTTGCAGTGGGGGGGAAAAGTTAAGCTTGGAATCAGCACCAAAACCCGAGAGGGTGGGTAGTTTAACTGACTGTATCATGTAAGTGTTTATAGTGAAAGGAGGTGTGGCTAAGGAGAAAGTAACAGAGTCTTAGGACTCACACTGAGCACAGCCACCTAGAAAGGAAAAAGTGAAGAACAATATGCTAACTTAGAACCAAGTCTCGGAGTCTCAGGAGAGGAGAAAATCAGATGTGGGATCTCCTGGTCAAGCCACTGGGACCAGGCCGTGGTACTTGCCTTGAATGGGAACCATTACTTTAGATTAGAAATGGCCACCAGCGTCTCCTACTTGCCATCAGACAGTGACAGCCCAACAGAGCCACACAAGAGTAGTTTCGAGAATAAAGTTTCAGCACCTAAGGGAGCGCTGTCGGACAGAAGTGTCTGTGATACTACACACGTTCTGTACGTGCGCTGTTCAACCCAAGAGGCACTTGCCCCTGTGGCTAGTTCACCCGAGGAGCTGACTTTCAGTTTCACTTCACTTTAATGCGTGTTGCTAGTTCCCTTTGGCTACCGTATCAGGACAGCATGGACCTTTCTGCACAGCTACATGTTTGTGCATTTCTCTGAGAATAGAGGTGGGAACTAAGTGCACAGCCCAGAGTCGGCTGAACAGGTAGAGAGGGCCCTTAAATTGGGCACAAGCACAAGATATAAAGTCTTGCAAAGATCTGAAGAACACACAGAAACACCTATTGCATTTACATAGTTCTTGGGGACAGTCCTGTCATTCATTAAACAGATCTCACTGAGTAATGTATTTCTGAGCCTAACATATAATCATTAATCTGTGGAGTTCCCTAAAGTAAACATAACTAGTGTGTTTTCCCTTGTCATGTAGCTTCCATAACTGTGTATTATTGTGCGAGTAACAACATTATGTGCTAAAATTTAAGGCCAAAGACAGCTTGTGGAAAACAAGGAGTGAGGTTTGTAAACACTGAATTTCTTCTGGTTATTGGTCAGAGAGCATAATTTCCTCAAAGCATATTCTGCAAGATGTCAATAGGTATTACATATCCATCTTCAAATATTTTGGGGAGATTAACAGTTTTTAACAAACATAAACAGGTGTTTTTATTGTAAGAATTCTCAGAATCTTGACTGTGTGGGCCCTTCCCTGCGAAGGTCCCCACGCTACATGAACTCTTTTTTAAAGTAGCAGCTTGTACTCTGTAGAGCACACCTGGGGACTGTGGGTCACAGAGCCATCTGCAAGACAGGGAACAGAAGGCTGGCATTCTGCATACCTGAAATGTTCTAAATACAGAATTTGGAGATTTTATAAAAGTCAACAGTTTAAACACATGAACCCCACAATGCTGGGAGGATACAAGCGGTTTCTGAAGGAGACAATGCGCGCGAGAAGGCGCTTGGCAGAGGCAGCCAGCCTTGGAGCCTCTGTTGCTGAGACCTCCACGAGGAAATTCGAGGCTGTACCCAAGAACCTCTCGCTTGCCCTTCAAGAAATAAAGAAATGTCCCTCCAGCCAGGAAGCCAATAAAGGTGAAAGGTACGATTGCTGGGTCAAGGAACTAGGATTCTCTGTAAAAACACCAACAGCAAACAACTAAATAAACCCTACAAAAATGACTCATTTCACAATGGCGTTATGGACCGAAATGTGTCTCCTCAAAATTATTAAGTATTGAAATAAATGTGAGCTCAACATACATTTAAGAAAGAGTAATAAAAACAAGCAAGGTCATTATTTTCCAACACACTGGTTCAGGTCCAGCGGTGGCCAGAGCCCAGCCAGCAGCTCAGAGCACCAGACAGGACCCCCTGGACAGGATGCTCTTGCATTGCAAGGCCACCCCACTCTCATTCAGACCAGGGACAACTGAGACACCTGATTCCCCTCACATGACATCTTTAAGGTGCAGGAGGGACCTGGAAAAAACCCACAGAGAATGGGGAAGGGAGACCGTGCCAACTCCCCTGGGAATCTATTTCTTTTTTCCTCAACATCATAAACAAAATGACACTGAACCACATGACATCATTCATAGACCTGCCTGTAATTTGCCAGCTAGATTTTATATGATTATTCAAATTTAACATCAAATGAAACATCAAAATGTCGTATTTCACATTTCTGACATTAAATACAATCTTTTAAGTTGTTTAATATGGGATCAGGAAGCTTTAAAATTAACCCATCATAAAATGGCATTTGGGTCATTTAATACTTTGTGGCCTCTAACAGAAATTTCTTAGTTCAGATATACTTTTATTAGACTTAAGCGATACACATCTACAAATATCATCAAATCCATTTTTACTTTTTTTTTTTAAAAAAATCTTTATTGTTCAAATTATTGGTTGTCCCTCTTTTTCCCCCCATAGCTCTCCTCCACCTGGTTCCCACCCTACCCTCTGCCCTTGCCCCCCCTCACCCCACTGTCCTCGTCCATAGATGTACAATTTTTGTTGTCTTTTCCCACTCCCTTCCTCCTGAGAATTATCAGTCCACTCCCTTTCTCTGCCCGATTCTATTATATTTACCAGTTTACTCTGTTCATCAGATCTTTTATTCACTTGATTTTTAGATTCAGTTGTTGATAGATATGTATTTGTTGTTCATAATTTTTATCTTTACCTTTTTCTTCTTCTTCCTCTTTTTAAAGGATACCTTTCAGCATTTCATATAATACTGGTTTGGTGGTGATGAACTCCTTTAGCTTTTCCTTATCTGTGAAGCTCTTTATCTGTCCTTCAATTCTGAATGATAGCTTTGCTGGATAAAGTAATCTTGGTTGTAGGTTCTTGGTATTCATCACTTTGAATATTTCTTGCCACTCCCTTCGGGCCTGCATAGTTTCTGTTGAGAAATCAGCTTACAGTCCTATTGGCACTCCCTTGTAGGAAATAACTGCTTATCTTTTGCTGCTTTTAAGATTCTCGATTTG
>NW_006282880.1:212345-217649 GCF_000327345.1 Myotis davidii
GCGCTGTGTGCACAGTCTTGTTGTAGTTGAGACTTGATTGCTGTTGGTATCACTGGGAGGAATTGACCTCCAGGTCAATTGGCTGTGAGGACCCGTTGTGTCTACAATGGGAGAACTTCTGTGCTAGAGACACCTTGATGGGGCAGGACTTGCTTCAGTGGGGCTTTGGCGCTCACTGAGTCTGCCCCCTGAGTGTGTCTCTTATGGATCTGAGGAGTTGTAATCTAGATGGTCTCATCTGACCACTGGGTAGACTGGCTCGTGGATCTCAAAGGAAGTGCAAAGTCAGCCACTGCCTGAGGCCACCCAGCAGGAGTTACAGAGAGATCTGTTTGGGGTTGCCCAGAGAAGGCACAGCTGTGAAGTAATGCAGGCTGCTGAGGAGCATTAGGCCTTCTTTTGGAAGCCCTGGGGTTCTCCGACCCAACTATAGTTTGACAGGTTTTTAGGCAGAGAAAGGCCAGGCCATTCATATGCAAAAGCCTCTGCACACAGCTTGGGTGGGGTTGTAAATTGGGTGGGCAGGGGTTTCAGGGAATCACCAGGGCGGAGCAAACCGCAATGGCTGCCAGTCTGCTCTGCTGCAGAGAGGTCCCGGGGTCTCTGTGTCCTGCAGCACCGTGCAGGAACTATTATCACTGCAAGCGCTTCTGCGAGAAAGCTGCCCTCATGTTCCAGCCCGATGCCAGACAGTCCAGTTTCTCTCCGTATGAATCTGGGTCCCCAAAGTCTCGCCGAGAACTGGAGTTCAGAGCAGTCGGGAGCTTGTATCTCCCTCCCGATTGAAAAAGACAACAGCATACCCAGCTGCCAGCCCCTTTTGTGAGCACCTCCGTACCTCCACACTTCCACACCTCTGCACCTTCTACCGGACTCAATGTGCTTTTCTCTTTCCTTCTAGTAGAATTTCCACTCAGCCAGCTTTCCCATGGTTCTGGGTGATATTCGTTTCGTCTTTTAGTTGTAATTTTAATGTGGTTGTGCATGGCAGCAAGTTCAGGTGTTTACCTATGCCGCCATCTTGGTTGTCTCTCCCCATTTTTACTTTTTACTAATTTCAGAGAGGAAGGGATAAAATTTTGAGACTCAAGTCACCTACTTATAAAATTATCCTGCTGGACTAGTGATAGTTTTCTGATTTTAGTGAGCAAATAGTTTTAATTAAAAGGATAAAGTGTATGAACCATTAACTCATAGAAGTAAAACTTGCATCTCCATCATTCTTGCCAAAGGGCCAGCATGTTTACTTTCATGTTTTGTGTAGGACTGTGTGATTAACTTCCTTATGTAAAATCTTTCCGTGGAGAATCATCAACTAGAGTTCGTTACATAGAGGGAGAGAGAGATAGAAACATCAATGATGAGAGAGAATCATTGACTGACTGACTGCCTCTTGCACCCCCCACACTGGGGATTGAGCCTGCAACCCAGGCATGCTGCCTGACTGCATGTACCCTGACAGGGAATTGAACTGTGACTCCTTCCTGGTTCATTGGTCAATGCTCAGCCACTGAGCCACACAGGCTGGGCTCACTAAATCCATTTTTAACAACCAAATGAATTAAAAAAACTTTCATCAAAATATGCTACTTTGAACTTTCCCACCACAGACCCACAGGAGCTTGGTGAAGCTCAGACAGGCTGCTTTATAGCAAAGAGGTGAGATTATATAACAGAATCAAGGACTGATGCATGGTTTAGAGAAATTCCTTAGAAAGAGGCATCTACCATAGAAAGCAAGTCTAAATATTTAATAATTATGAAAGAAACTGTCCTATCCCCACCCCCCCCCAAAAACCACATCTATTCAAGGCCTTTTAAAAGGCAACCACTTTTCAGTTGCAATGAATCCTATTTGATGATTCTCCATGCTAAGATTTTACATACAGTCCTACACAAAAAGGTAAAAGTAAACATGCTGCCCTTGGCAAGAAAGATGGAGATGCAAGTTTTACTTCAATCTTTGAGTTAACGGTTCATACACTTTATCCTTTTAATTAAAACTATTTGCTCACTAAAATCAGAGAACTGTCATTAGTTCAGCAGTATAATTTTATAAGTAGAATACTTGAGTCTCAAAATTTTATCTTTCACCTAGAAGTACACTATTTTAGTTATGATTTATTTAAAGGACCAAAAGTCAACTTCATCATATTCGCTTCAAATGTTTTCTTAGAATTCCTTATCTTCCTACTTGAGAAATACTTAAAAATAAAACACATTAAAAACAAAGCTAAATTTAACATTAAGATCCTGATAAATCAATTGAGATAGTCACTGTGAAATTTCTAAATTTTCCTCATGGCACTCAAAAATAAATAAATACTTAATTCATGTTTTGGAAAAGAGATACATTATAAAACTTTTAGCACTAATAACTGTTTATAATAAGTTAATGTTAAAAAGAAAAGGTCTGTATTCACCTGGTAGGTTAGTAACTAGCTGACCTCTGATGAAATCATCGACTTCTTCCGGCTTTAAGTGGTACTGGCCGTCTGGCTTTGCTTTTCTAGTTGCCATTCTAGCCAGGAGAATATTAGAACCTATAAAGCAAGAAAACAAAAACAAAAGTTATTCAAGAAATAGTCACAATTATTTTTAAAATTTATTAACAAAGACATCTTCAGACAGGTTACTGAGCAAATTTCTACAAATAATGAAAGTAAATTATTTACAATTTTGATCATTTCAAATATAGCACAAAACCAGCAAAATTTTGTTTACTAGAGATTATAACCAGCATGGTTACTGAACAGAGATAACCATGTTCCTCTTTGTTCCAAAATAAGTATCATTTCAACATCTCCTACCCAGGTAAAGGAATAGAGAAAGCAGTCCCAAACAACGGTGATTTATAGGAAGTTGAGAGCAATGATCAGAAATTAGTTCATTTTACCAACCAGCAGATCCAGGCTAGGCAGGGCAATCAGGCCAAATGAACTCTATTGGACTTGGGAAAAAGAAAGCCAAAGAACCAGAAGTCTCACTCTACGATCAGGACACGTATAGTAGAAACTGAGGACATGAGAGACTTAGAAACAAGATGGACCCTGGCAGTGAGGCCCCGGGTGTGGCTGTGAACACGAACCTAGAGCACAGCAAAGGAAAGGCTCCTGGGAAGGTGCCAGGGACCTGAAAAACAACATGTCAGGTGAACTTGTATGTGAAAAATGACACCTCCAAAAATGATGGGAGGCTTATAGAAAGCACATGTCTTAATTTTAGGGTAGACGTCTATAAAATCCATGTGTTTCCCAGGGTAAATAGATATTCAGGAAGAGAAAATGCCCTAGAAAGTCACACCAAAGTGATAAATATGGTGAGTTCTAAAGAATAAAAGGGGGCTGAGGGGAGGAAATATCATGTGGGAATTTTGTTTTAATTATGTGCTTGAATTTGAAAGAATTTTTTGTTTTCTTTTTGAAAGAATTTTTCATGTCGTTATACTTGTACATTAAAAATACGTCCAATAAAAAGCACACCAAAGCTTGTGCCTGATCGGAATTGCACAAGGTGAGCCCTAAGTGAAAGATGAGGAGAACCTGCAGGCCAAACACCAGGCAGGCTAGCTATTAATAGAGGAATGCAATTAATGTATTAACATTGTTTTACTCTCCGTATCTTATGCTGTTTTGACACATTAAAAATCTTGATGGGCAGTGAGAGACTGCCCTCCTGAGGCTAGCTAATTTCTAAAGAGTGAACACTTCCTAGTGAACATGCCTCCCACAGGCCAGCCAGCCACCCCAACCATTTCCTTATCCAACTCACACACAAAGCCAGTATGCCCCTGCTCTCCCTCATCCCAGAGCCAGGTACAGGCAACCAGAGACCACCCTTGTAGCCCTAAGGCTACTGGAAGTACCCAGAGTAGCCAATCCTGAGCTGTTTACTCTTGCTCTCCCCGCCTGGCCTTTCCTAAAGAAACCCAGTAAAGACTCAGACTAGGATTCCTCTCACTCCTGCTTCCTCCTTCCCACCGAGCTCTGGTGCTACCCCTCATCCCCCCACGGTCCTGCATGGTATGGCATGCCCTCTGGTCCTCTCGGGAAATGAAGCCATAAAAATCTTCCTTCACTAGGACTGGCTCTTTTATCTGCATAAATTAAAAGGCCACCGGTACAAATGAGACAGGAACTTCAGAGGAAGAAGGGTATTTGAATGAGAATGGAACAGTCATGACTGAAAGTGACAGTGAAGCCAAGGGAATCCTGTCCCTCAAGCCTGTGGCACAGAGCATGGCAGGGACAAACTGGATCCACTTGAGAGAAGGGCAAGAAGAGAGGTGCTGAGGAGGTTCTGAATGGAGGAGGTGGCTCAGGGAAGGTTAGGCATGGAGAGAGAGGGTTCCAGAGGGCACAGCAGATGAGACCACAAAAGGATAAATGGTGGGAGTTAAGGAGGAAACCAAGGACGAGATGTAAGATCGACCAGGCAATGGGTGAGAGACGAGACTGTCGCTGAGGGCACTGTCACGAGGCGATTCCTGGAACTGGGAGTGGAGACAGGATGGCCGCGCAGTCCAGGAGGCTGGAGTTCAGAAAGTAACTGATTACAACAGGCCTGGAACTTCACACTGAACTCCGCACCCTCACCACCCTGCTGTAAACATGGCTTCTGTCCACACTTGACAAAAGTACACTGTTCACACATACTGACTTCAATTCTCCCATTTCTAAAGAACAAGTGAGAGATACTCTTGAAGAGCAGCTGAGAAATACTCCAACTTTGTTATTCCAAAGATATTATCAACCACTGACTTGCACTCCCCACACTTTTATCTCATGTACTGAACAATTGTGAGCAATGATAAGAATTGTTTTGGAAAAGGCCTATGCAGGAAGGTAATAAAAACAAAACCCAAAATTCACTCCTAAAAATTAAGTGATCCAAAGTAATACTTTGAGTAAAGTGAACAATAGGAGAGAAGCTAGATCCTAACCAATCCCAACAGAGGCAGCACAGTGAGTCTGGTCTTTGATTTCCATGCGGACAGCACTTGCAAATTCATCAGGAGTAAGCTTGGTCTCCGCAAGGATTTCAGTGATGTCCACCAGCGCTTCATCACAGCTGACTGCTTCGATGTTGTGTGTATAGCTGCCAACACAAAGCACAGGCAATGAGGCACAGCTACAACTGCATCCATCACCACAAACATGGAAAATACAGTCTTTCCATGGTACCCCCTCCAACACTTCCTTACAAGACTTAAGATGATAAAAAATGTATTAGCATTTTCATTAAACTGGCCCAAGTGCAAAGTTAATTAATTAGTGTTTTCTCTTTCCATATCATCTACCAAAA
>NW_006282880.1:217660-219427 GCF_000327345.1 Myotis davidii
TACTCAGAACACCTTCATAAACCTCTGAATAATTGAAAAGTAGTATGTGTGTTAGAACTGTCAGCATTTAATCTAAAAAATTTTCAGACATGGTTTACCAGAATTCCTAAAGAATAGAAAAATCATATATCTGTCAAATAAGTAATCAATGCTGCCCTAAACAAAAATGCCACAATTCCATACCATTCACAGTAGCAGGCCCGAGACACACTATACAATGGCCAATCACCCGAAATGCCCATCTAAAAGGACACCTCTACATTCCCAGCATGAGAGCTACTTTAAGTTTTTGTTTTTGGTTATGAAGGATCAACACACAAAAAGCTTGTTTTAACTATCTAGAGAAATTAAAAGGGAGAAGAGCATTGCCATGTGCTCCAATGCTAATTAAATACATGGACCACGAGTGGGAGGCAAGCAGAGGCCTTAGGACCAAAATGTATCTTCAGGAGCCCACTTGGTAATGTACACTAGGAGGCATAGGCCTCATCCTTCACCTACACCTTACTGTAGGCAACACAACACGTCAGACTAAGTGTCTGTATCCATTCAAGAATGAATGAATGTTTTGTTTATGTCTAAATAAAACGTGGCATCTGTAAGAGCAGAAGGGCATGCTTGACTTGAAGAACCTGTTCAGAGTGAAAGCTGCCCTGAGGCATGGTGACTAGGAAGCTAAGGCAGGATTTCCAAAGGATGGTAGGAGAATATCACAGATTTTTCCTCCCTGAAAGAATAGCCACACGCCACTGAAAATGTCTCAACAGACTAAAATTTTATCAGGACTAATACATGCATGGCTGGCAGTTGGCTCTGGGACCCAGAGCACATGAGGACCACTACTTAGCTGAGTCAGCCACTCCCAGCCCTCATTCGGATACTACCACTGACAGCTTCAGAGCAGGATTTAAAAAGCACACCTTTCACTAGGCAATACCAACATTCCTGCATTTGGGTTTTAAGGACAGCTGTGATTACACCTGGGGCTCATCAGTCAGCACTCAGGCATGCATACTGATGCCAGACAACTTCATCTGCCCCTTTATATTTTCGCTCCTGCTAAGCAAGCTCACACAAAGTAAGAGACTGGACCGTATTCTTCTCTGAAGGACTAGCAGCATCAACAGCTGTCCATATAAATAGTTACTCAATAAATAGGAATTCAAAATAAAGCATATGAAAGTCAAGGAAGAGGCGAACAGAGGCCAAATGTCTATCTCCTAGAACACCCACACAGCCCAAGAGTCGGCACACCCTGGACCACTGTCCAGATGTCTGTTTTGGTAATAAAATGTAGTGGAATAAGATAACATCTGGGGCTGCTTTCACACTAAACAGGAGGTGAGTGGCTGGGACACAGACCTACACAATCATTACAGACAAAATGTGCTGATTTCTGCTCTAGAGCACACATGGTCTGGCATATACTTATTTTAAATTTTGAGTTCTTAATTGATATTAAATATACCTACCCTGTAGAGATAAACAATCCAATCAAAAAATGGGCAAAGGACCTAAATAGACACCTTTCAAAAGAGGACATTCAGAAAGCCAAGAGACATATGAAAACATGCTCAAAGTCACTAATCATCCGAGAGATGCAAATCAAAACAACAATGAGGTACCATCTCACACCTGTCAGACTGGCTATCATCAACAAATCAACAAACGACAAGTGCTGGAGAGGATGTGGAGAAAAAGGAACACTTGTGCACTGCTGGTGGGAATGCAGACTGGTGCAGCCACTATGGAAGACAGTATGGAGTT
>NW_006282880.1:219749-239613 GCF_000327345.1 Myotis davidii
TATATATATATATATACCTACCCTGTAAACATTTTAAAAATTAATCTCCTTTTCTCAAGCCAACTAATCAAGCACCTTGAAACTATTACTAAAACTAACTTTTACAGAAACTAACTCTGGCATATCTACTAATTTTAGAAGACAAAGGGCTTTAGAGAGTCTCTACTTGTTCACCATCAATTCTAATTTTAAACAAAACAATAATTCCAATGTATTAAAAGGGAATAACCAGGTTTAACCCTTTGAGTGCCAACCAATATCCTAGGAACTATGCTAAAATTGCCAAGGCATTTTTGCTGATTTTATAGCAGTTTAGGGAAAAAATTATGAATCGCAAGTAAATGAAGTTACATATTCAAAAACTTAAGGAAACCTTTACTACATTGACATATTTAGCAATATCATCATCACTAATAAAAGCAGACTTAGAACTGGACGCCGTTTCAAAGCTTTGATAGTGCTCCTGGCACTTTTCGCGAAAGACAGGAGGAGCGCGATCACAATCCCCGGCACTCAAGGGGTTAAAAATTCCTATCCTTCATTTGTCTGGTTGCATGGAAAGAAAACTAGAACCATTGACTACAAGTTATCTATACTAATAAAAGCATAATATGCTAATTAGATTGGACATCTTTCCAGACGAAGCCGGGGCTGCGAGGGCCGACCTCTAGTATACATTATACAATCAGATTCTGACCAAGTTTAGCAGCACAAAAAGATGGAACTACCGATTATTGGATCTGCCCAAAGAAAGGAGGACAGGCTGCCATACTGGAATGCTGAGGAAAGGGTTCCTGAGAGAAAAAAAGTCTATCAAAAGCAACGAACAGCCCTGCAGCGTGGTTCAGTGGGTGAGCATCGACCTATGAACCAGGAAGTCACGATTCCATTCTCAGTCAGGGCACATGCCCTGGTTGCGGGATCCAACCCCAGTAGGGGGAGTGCAGGGGGCAGCCAATCAATGATTCTCTCTCATGATTGATGTTTCTATCTCTTTCTCCTGGAGTCTCCCTTCATCTCTGAAATCAATACAAATATATTAAGAAAAAAAAGGCGCAACTCTGATCATCTGAAAGCAACAGGACTCTTTAATATCAGATAGAAGAAGCGGGACAGACACACAGTGACGATATCACAAACCATACCTTGCCAATGTCTCATACATCGTGCGTGCAACTTCCTTATATGCATGAAAATCATATGGAACAGCTTGAAGATTAGGACAAAGTTGTTTAGCGTACCCAAAAAACATTCCATTCTTAATACCAACTTGTCTAGAGAAAAAAAAAAAGACATAATGGAAGTTATACTAAAAAATATTAAATGCAAAATAAAGTATCAAATACGTGATACCATATCCCAAGCCCCTAATACACTAATTTTCATTTAACTCCATTCTCATTAGGGATAAAAATAAACATAAAAATACCTTACAGGTTTGTCTTCCCCCCAAAGGAGAATTCCACAATTGTCTGATTAGTGTGAATGACACATGGAGATTTGCCAAAATATGCTATCACAATGTTTGCCTCCTGCTGGCAATGGAAGATTTCTCCTAAGACTCACACCTTTGGCCCCTTTGCAGACACCAGCTCCATGTGCTGGAGATATCTCAACCACAGGGAGCAGGAATCCAAGAGAGGCTTTCTTTCTGACACAGGAACCATTTGGCCAGGACTCATCCCCCAAAGACAAAATATAAACAAAAGACTATACAAAGCAGCGCTATGTGACCAGCAGACAAAATGTACCCGTCCCACTACCACCCGGTTCCCACTGACCAATTCCAAGCTCCGCAGGTGCCTCCACAGTGGCTGAGATGCCAACAGCACTGTGTATGGCAGGACATCAGTCTGGGCAGGAGCCAGGGTTCTAGCACTTTGAGGGATCTAATTGAAAATGGTAAATTTTACATCTTGTTGTGTGCCTCAATGCCCCACACTACCTTTGATATCTGGAGCATTCAGCACAGAAGTATAACTGTGGACTTCTACATAATTAGTAAAATTCCATTTTACTCCTCTATAATGAATCAAGAAAAAAAGGTAAAAACACAAGCAAAATAATGAGCAATGTTTTCACCAGATTATATACTCCTATGGAAATACATCAAGTGGTTATTCTATACATACATTCAATAAATATTTACTAAGTGCTTACTTAGTATGGCGTGTGCTCTGTTTTAAGAAACGTAGTCTAATTACTGAGAGGCCTCTGGCATCCTCCCATCTGAGACCAAAAGTGAAAGCCAAGAAAAAAAGAATCCTCCAACTTACACACAAAAAAATGCAAAATCACATGCATTTCTCATATATACAAAAACAGTTATAATTATCTAACTGCAAAGCCCCTAATAAATGAGAAAGATCTAACAGAAAGAAAAAATGACCATAAAGGAAGTGATGACAGACAAAACAGAAGGTAAAACAAATTATTTTATTCATTTCACAAAATTTTATGTCTCAGGCATTTTGGGAGGTGGTAGATAAGAAACGTGAATGAAACTAGCCTCAGGACGATCATGAGGATGTCTGCCTTCATCCCCCCAAGAATGGATATAATCAATGGGTCTTCATTAGTACGGTAGGGCAGTATATATACAGGGGTGGGGCAAAAGTAGGTGTACAGCCCCGCCTGTGGGCTCCATTCCCGGTAAGGGGGCATGCAGGAGGCAGCTGATCAATGATTCTCTCTCATCGTTGATATTTCTATCTTCCTCTCCCCTCCTCTCTGAAATCAATAAAAATATATTAAAAACAAAAAGGTGTCCAGTTGTGAGTACATGAAACGAGTTTATTCTTGTATTATTATCACTTATTGTAATATTTTCCATATGAACACCAGTAAACCTACTTTTGCCATAATATTTAGAAATGTAAATATTTTACCCAATAGTGTAAAATATTTTACATTATTGGGTAAAATATTTCCAATGCTAGGTATATAGGTTCAGCCTATAAAAGCTAAACTTACAAAAGTAATTATTCATTTTTAAAGAAATGTGTTACATGATTCCTATAAACATCATATTCTTAGATTTACAATAATTTCCTTTTCAAAATTTTCACTTATACAAAATGTTCAGGGCCTAACACTTAGAAAAATAGAATACAGCTCCTCATGTACTCGTGCAAATGGACATCCTGAGACAAGTGTTTAGGAGCCACTGGACACTGTAAGGACGCTACAAACAAAAAAGGAAATCCAAGAGGTTTCCATAACCAAGGGAAGCAAAATACCTTGAGTAGATGGTTGAGAAATGAGATTTGTTTCAAAGTTACTCTCTACTACAATGACTTCTTTCTTATTCCTCCCGCTAAAGTCCCATGCAGTGTACACACCAATACTTTCTGAGTGTGTGTGGCAGAAACAGCTGTTCCCAGTTCACGCAGCAGAGATCATGCTTTTTCTGGTCACATACTACACTCAGACAATTATTTTTGATGTTGGATAGACAATATAAAAAAAATTAACCACTGAGTCATTTCCATGGTCGATTTAGTATACAAGACATCTATGTCGCTGAGAAGAGCAAAGGGTCCTTACAAAAGCCCATAAAAGCAGGTTTAAAAATTATCTGATCTTAAAAATCTATGATTCTAGGATATCTGTATATCATCTATTCATCTACATATCTACCTTCTCACTTATAGACAAAGCGTGTTCTTTCAGTAAGTATGGGTAAAACTACTAACAATAATGCATATTCTGACCTACATTCACACAGCCTCCTTTCTGTAACTTCCACCAGCTGGTGTCCACATTCCATCCTTTGCTAACTCCATTATTAATCTGTCTACTGAAAACTCATCAATGCACAAAGCTGGGCTAACCATCCCCACAAGTCCAGTCTCCACTCCCAACCTAGAAATCTCTGATATAATTGTGAATATATTATTTTAAAAATCTTCCCACTTAGCCGAAACCGGTTTGGCTCAGTGGATAGAGCGTCGGCCTGCGGACTAAAGGGTCCCGGGTTCGGTTCCAGTCAAGGGCGTGTGCCTGGGTTGCGGGCACATCCCCAGTGGGAGGTGTGCAGGAAGCGGCTGATCGATGTTTCTCTCCCACCGATGTTTCTAACTCTCTATCTCTCTCTCCCTTCCTCTCTGTAAAAAAATCAACAAAATGTTTAAGAAAATAAAAATGAAAATGAAAATTTAGAGACTTTATAAAAAAAAAATCTTCCCACTTAAAGAAAATATAACTATTTGATAGCCACAACAAAAGGGTATCCAAAAATTGTTTTCTGGAGACCTTCCTTAGCAATGAGCCATCTAGAAAATGGAAAATTATAATTAAAAGACCAAAACTCCACTATTGTGGTTTTTGTGGGTTTTTCCCCAACTTAAACTCAAATTCATGCTCATCATTTCTGCATCTCCTTAAAATAAACATCTGCCATTTAAGTGGCATTTAAATGGCTTGCTACATACCATTTGGCCCTCATACACCATGAGCCCAATTGTTCTGTAATAACTCAGCTTGACAACCACCATCTGTGATACAGGTGCACCATCCAAACCCCAACAGAAGCCTGGAATCTAGATACAAGTGTGGCTCTGGAGATCCAGACCCACCAGGAGCTGGAACACTTCTACTTTGGAGGCAGCCTCAGCAGCCAATCCAGCATTCAGCTTGGGGGCACAGAGTGAGAAGAGAGATCCTAAAGAGGAGCACAGAAAGGTGGAGCTTTCACTTCATCAACCAGCAAAACCCAAAGTCTGAGAGAGGATCTGGGCTTCATCACACCCTCCAGATATGGGACACAACTGTCAGCCATCAGAAGCACAAGTCACTGTTCAATAACTCAGTCGGGGAGAAAAACACCGGCCTATTGGGCACAACATGAGATCAGCTCTAACTTGCCTCTGCTAACAAATAGACTAGTCCAAAAGGCATTGGTAGTTGACAATTATTTTTTTACTAAAGTAAATTTTAACTCAGTTACATTATCAACAAACAATGAAATAAATTAAAACAATTTTGTCATCAAAGGCAAAGTTAGTTTAGCAGTAAAAGTTTGACATGGCACAAGTGGAAAATACTTTAAAATATTTTATAATTATACACAGATGATGCTTTTTCCTTAAAGATCCTCTTATAAAACAATTGGAAAATTTTAAATAAACTATTTTGGTTGGATGACGTTGAGTTGAAAATTTTTGTTCAGATTAGACTTGCTTAAATAACCCCAACTTTTAATTGAGACTGAAATATGTTACATATATCGAATCATAATGTATACCTGAAATTATATCTCAACTTTTTTAAAAGTATGAATGACAAAGCCACAAGATGCTACCTACTTCTCTCTCAAAAAATAAATAAAATACTGAAAAATATAATTGATGTAAGACTGTTTTTATAAATTTTAAATTAAATACTTTAACACTTGCCAACAATGTGTAAATGCCTGCTGAATAAAGGTAAAAATGTCCGTGTTTAGTTGTAAGAAAAAAAAAAGACTGCTCTTTTTAATTAATTCATTGTTACTCCTTCTACTTTCACAACTATTATAATAGATTTTTAAATGATTGATTTTTTTTAAGTATGAGAAACATATATATGTCTGTTTCTTCTTATATTGAGACAGCCAACAGTAATTAAGGTATAAGCTTACTATAAGATAAAGATTCACAAAGCTGGTGCTAACAAGTAGACAACACTGCAATTATAAGTGAGATTATTGAGTAGGCCAGTATGGAATTATTTACTTTTAACTTAATAGGCAATCAAGTTTTAACGTAATTTTTAAAAGAAACTGAGTATTAAGGGTTAATATCATAAAGGATTTTTCTTAGCTGTTAAAGGAATGATTAGAGTAGATGAACACTACAGCCTCTCCCATTCAAAAGTATCTAATTCTTTAATTCCATGCTTCAGAAGACAATGGTTTAAAAATTAGTGTCCAATTTCTTTTGATTTCCACTGTAGAACTTATGGGTTCCTCAGGAAACTATTTATCAAATGTTTTCTACAGCCCTAGCTGGTTTTCCTCAGTTAGAGCGTTGGCCCATGGACTGAATGGTCACAGGTTCGATTCCAGTCAATGGCATGTACCTCGGTTGCGGGCTCAATCCCCGGCTTGCAACCGAGGTACATGCCTGGTTGGGGCATGTAAGGGAAGCAACCAATTGATGTTTCTCTGTGTCTTCCCTTTCCTTCCATTCTCTCTTAAAAAAAAAAAAAAAAAAAGCCCTGGCGGGTGGCTCAGGTGACTGCAATGTCGTCCTGTACGGCAAAAAAGTTGCAGGTCTGACGCCCAATCAGGGCGTATACCCAGGTTGCAGATTCCCTCCCTGGCGGGAACAAATATAATATTTGTATTTGCATGTGGCCTGCGGGGCCGTAGTTTGAAGACCCCTGTCCTAGAGTGAGGATCAACAACAACAACAAAAAGAAATCTACATTTGTAAGGTGGCGGGGAGGGGGGGAAGAAATGGAAAGAATTAAGGCTAGAAATATTTCTTTCCATACATGTCTGTATATTTTTAAATCACAGGCCTGACTACCATGTCTGAATCCACTTCCAAAGATTATATGAAAAAATTAAGTACAATTAAACCATTCCTAAATATTATAACATAGCTAATTTTCACATACCTGGCTTCATAACTGCAAGATGCAATTTCAGCCTTCGACAAAACAGAGTCAATTCCATTAGTATGCACAGAATCTTGATTCTCCCACAGTGATGAATCTGGTATATCTGCTTTAAAAATAATAAAATTTAATGATTATATGTTAAAAACTGGTTTTCCTTAACTTCCATTCAAAAAAAGTATTTTTCATTCCTTTCTTATACAAATAAATTTATAAATAAAAAATAAATGTATATGTAAGTTGAGCAAACTCCAAATATAGTTTATCCCCATTGGTATTTATCTTATTTAATAAAAGGAAATCTGTAATTCTAAAATGGTTTGTTTCCATTAAGTTTTCTACTAGCAGACAGATAAAAACTTGGAATAAATGGAAAGTATTCTGTTTTAATAATACATTGTAAAAAATGATCAAAAGCTAAATATGAAATATCCCCTGAACCCAGTCTCTTGTATGGACAAGGATGAAAGGTGATCAGGATGAGGAACCCCTCCTATAGCCTCAGAGGATTAAGTAGCGCGCTCTCATGGGAAACGGTTAAGGGAAAATATAAACCTCTCTAAATGTTCTTTGCTGTTTCCTAAAAGAACTGCAATACTTAAAACTAATTAACATGTTCAACAAAGATCAAATTCCTACAAGTCATTTGATCAAACAATGGCTTAGTAGGTCATATACCATAAAAAATTTTCATCCTAAATTTAAGACTTTTCTTTTGAACATATGTCAGGTAAAAGAGCTTCACATTATCCCCCCTTCCAGAAAATTCTACTTTTGATTTAACAATGCAGGTTCAATTAAACATTAAGTGTGGTCAGAATACCAACTGCTTCATGGAAGGCAACTCCGGCCTAAATAGTACAGCTCACCAGTATCTCTTCCTATCCAAACCAAACTGCCTGCTTCACACACAAGTGTAAGAGTCTGCGAACTACAGGCACTTCACTTCCTTTGGACCACCTTTGGCCTCCCTCATACTGAGAAACAGATGAAAACACAGCTTCAGTTACAGTCTTGGATAATGCTAAAGGCTCCAAGAAGAATATGCTTTAAAAATATAATTCTAAAAAGTCTCAGCTACAGTTCTATTATGAACAAAAATACCATTAGTTAGTAAAACCAGACCAATATACACCACTTCAGCTAATTCTAGACAAACCTATTCTGAGTATATTGTAGCAACGCAACTCAAAGCTCAGCATTTCTCTTCGACTTTTTTCAGAGACATAATTTCCATAAAAAAATCAGCCAAGTTAAAGCACTACCAGAAAAATATGGCTAGGTGTCTGGCTTTCTGGGCTAAAACAACTGTTCCTGGTTTGACTCCAGTAGTCAACATCTTTTTACAAACTATGCAACCCATATAAGCATTTCTGGATTCGGCACCCATACACGCAAAGCATAAATGCAAACCAAACTCCAAGGACTGGCATCTTAATGAGGTCATATCCCACTTACATAAAAAATAAAAACAGCAGAGTATATAATTAGAGCTATGATTTCTGATATATTGTGACTAATATGTGTTAAAGTATGACAAGTTAAGGACAGAATGCAAAACAGACTACTTCTGAAGCGTCTTAGAAGACTACATAGCAGCTTTAATAGCCCATTACTCTAAGCTGAAAATCCTTGAGAATTTCAGGATTGTATCACAGTTCAAGAGGCTACAACTAAACAACAATAACAAAAAGTTGAAGCTTGAACAGCCACAACCAGCTGCTTTTCAAATGTATAACCATGAGCTATGCATTAAAAGTTGGGGAGTTAGATGACTTATATTTGAAAGGCTAGTTAAATAGTCTAAGATACCCGTCTTAAGAATTACAGAAACCATGCTTGAGGTGAGAACAGTATCTGAGGTCCCTGCGCTCCCAAGGCCCTGCCTGAGAGGCAGCGCCTGGGGTTCCCCTTGGCTGGGCTGGCTGACCTTTTCCACTGTGCAGCAGAGTGCGTGGATCCCTCCACCAGCGGAGTGTGTTGCTTCAAGGGAGATTCGGGGAAATGCAGGGACACACTGTCCTCACTGGAGGGCAAAGTAGAGAACTGCTCATCAAAACTTGACAAACTAGACGGGCACATGGAGAATGTGGAGGAACGGTTGGAGAAATCAGAGGCCAGGACCCAAGTCTGTGAAAAAGAAATCGCTGAGAATAAATCTATGGCTAGTACGAATTTTAAAACTGTTGTTCTTTAGAATGAACACTGAAGTTGTTGAAAGGACAGGAAACACTGCATCATGGAATCCCGGGAGGGATAAAAAGGCCCAACCATGATATCTCGAGTATAAAGGGATTCCAGATAATGAGGGTCATCAATGAGAAGTGGCATCACTGAGCATCGCTCAGGAGGCAGCTAACCAAAGGAAGCCACGATGGAGAGTCCTGCTTACACTGTTAGACAAGAGTTTCTGAATATGACCAATAAGAAAATAAAGCTTTTACAAAGGGCTAAAGATGCTACTTGGTCTAATACTCTGCCTAGACATACAAGTCAAAACATTAGAAATGAATTTATTTTTAAGGTTAGTGTGCAGAAGCCAAAGATTCTAATTCCTAACTTTATCCTCAAAATTTTACAATTTGGTATCATATCTAATAAGGACCCAGAGAAAGATAGGAAATAAAAAGGAAAGAGGAACAAGGGCATTGATAAAACAAGTACTAAGTAACAAGTTCTAAGTGCAAACTTAGTTGCAACCAAACTTTATAATAAGGGGCAATCTATCCATTTTATATGTGGCAATTATTTTGGTAAGCTCTTAATGGGTCAAAAGGCTTAGAACACAAAAGTGAATGACATGAAGTTAAGAGAAAGAATATAAAGTACAAAGTATCATATTCATCTCTTCTAGTGACAAAAAATCTATTTTTGACAGTTTTCAAAGGCAAGTGAAATTTCAATATTTCTCCTAATATTTACCTTCCAGTTTACCATCCACACAAGAGATGGAGGGATGTGAATTAGAAAAGGTCATTACAATGTCATGAAAATCCAGTGGCTAAACTGATGAAGACCAGTAGCAGTAAGTTTTGTTAACAAACTGGTTATGGTCAGATCATTTGTGAATGAAAGGAAAGAGTAAGAGGACTGGCTCTCAGCTACTCCTAAGAAAAGCTTGCTTGACAAGGTCAAAATTCCAGATGCAAACTGTGGGAATAAGAATGTGTGTGGCAAACACATTTTTACCCAGAAACTGAGCACTGAGTACCTGAGAGATGTTACTGACTAGTATGCACATAATATTTTCTCCTTCTTTCAACGTTCATTCAGTAAGTTTTTACTAATGTCCAATATGTGACAAGTGTTGTGCATTTCCTTAAGCTACTTGGTTTCTAATACCACACAGAAAATACAGAAAGAAAACCACAAAACCATACGACCAATACTTATGAAACTGCCCATATTGTCAAATACCGCAATACAGCTAAATCTCAATAACCTCAAAATATTCACTACCTCAATATCTACTCATGACACTCAAAATATTAGAACCTTAAAAATCTCTTAAAAGATTTAAAGACCGAGAAAAGCTTTAGGTAATCTGGAAAGTACAGACACACATGAAGCATAAAGATGTACTAGTATGTATCTACAATTATTTTCTTTTATACCTGTACCATGTAAAAAGATCATCACAACCAACAAAAAGATTAATCCAAAAAAGAGGCCTTCGTGATGTCAACTAGCTTTCCTATGGCCTTAATTTCATTGAGATCATTGCTAAAACAAACCTAAGGTTTCATAACTGAAAATTTAGGGACCTGAAATAATTGGGATGAAATTTAACTGCACACTTTCCATTCCACTGTACAGCTAATTTCTGACTACTTTCTCATTAGCGTTTTTCTGACAAACAACAAATGTTTTGACAAACTAAAACATTTTTTGGCTTTGCAAACATCCACGAAGAAACTGATTAATGTTAAAGAATTTAATTTCTAAGCAAATACTTCTCAGGAAATATACTCAGGAGAAAAAAAATCCACAAGAAAATCTTAATAGTATTTTGATAAATTTATGATTTTTATTTTATTAATAGCCAAAATTTAAAAGCCAGAGAGATAAGAAAATGTTCCTAATATGAAATAGGTTCAACAAAGATATGAGGAATGATTGCTGATATTTATCTTCTTATTCCAGTAAACAAATGTCCTACTCTATATAATTCTCCACTGCCTCATACAAGTCTTTAGCAGCATAAACTTTAGCGTCTTTACTGTAATCAGTGACCAAACAACTAGCAATTAACTTGCGAGTCTAGAAGCTTCCACAAAATAATGCCCATGATTTTTATCCCCAATCTAAATTTATACAAAGCAAACTAATCACAACTTCTAAAACATTTTTCACTCTCTGTACCAGGAAAATATCATCATCCAATTCAACCAAGCAAAACTATAAGTCAGTCGTAGATATTATTACATTTCAATTTTGCTTTAAGGTATCACTGACACCTTAGAGCACTTGAATGAAAAAGCTAATTAATTCAACTGCTTTTGTTGCTGTAACGACAGTACCAACAGCAAAAGCGAGAAATCTTCAACAGGAGCACTACGACTTCAAAGAGAGCTCATGATTTGTACCTGCTTTGCCTTTCAGGATTTTATTCTGGTAATACTGCCACTCCAACTGGGGGTTAGCTCCAGGACGTAGAGGTGCCCTTCCTGTGCCTCTGTTACTTGTAACAGCCACGGGTTTTCCTGGGAGGAAAAGAATAAAATTATTTTAAAATCTAAGTACAGGGAAGTTAAGAACACTAACAATATGTAAAGGAAAAATTTTCAAAAGATTTAAAAAACATGACATTTTTTCTTTAGCTTTATTTAGGCATTAATCCATAAAGGAGCTATTATTATCTTTGAATATTATCAATCACCATGTACAAATCATTTAAGTTTCTCAGCACACCCCAAAAAAGTAAACTACTGACAATTTGGATGCATTTATTCAACTTTAAAACAACATTATCACCTAGCTTTCCATGGTTTTTGTTTGGTTTCTTACAGTTGGAAAACAGGCAACTCAGATCCTAGGTTTAGACTGGAGGGGCTAAGGAGAGAAGGAACTAACTAATCTAGATTTTTAATATTTCCGATATCAGAAAAATAGAGCAATACCTAAACAAACCTAATTTTACACCAAGAGACACAACATATATGCAGAGGAATCACAACCTCACCTACTATTTAATCAAATGTTCAGTATATAGTCCTATTTTGGTTTATTTATAAAAATGTTTCAGTATCACTTCTGCATGTGTGTGTTAAGTTATGAGATAACTGTAACTTCTAAAACTACAGCATAATTACTTCACACATATTTTACTGGATGCATTTGTTGTGAGAACAAAAATTAATAAACAATAATAAAGAAGTCACTAATGGGCTAAATCAATTTTTTAACATTTAAATACTCCTTTCAGAGGTGAAGCAGCAACTACTTGTGACAAAAATAAAGCTCTGGTATTAATCCCAGTAGCTCTGTGCTGTCCATAAGGGAAGAACTGACTCTCCGAAGAAAATGTTACATCTCTCAGACACAGAAGGAACCACTGAAAAATCCAGAATAAGTATATTTTAAAGTACTGGTTAGCTAACAAATATTTCAAATTCAATTAAAACAAAGACTGCATAGATGACAACATATTTTAGTGATATTCAGTAACACAAAATTACAATTAAAAAACTGAATGTTCACTATGTACAGAATAGTTATTTATTCAAGAGGAAGTATAGTAACCCAAGTCATAAAGACATATGTTACCATAAAAATTCCCATTTACTAACAAAGTAATAGTAAATATAAATAAAAATATGGAAAATGCCCAATGCAGGTCCCTCCCTACATTAGTCTAAGACGACAGAGACCTCAGTTGAAGAGTTCTTCCCTAAAGACCTGATTTCCATAGGCAGAAAAACATATTTCTCATGATAACAGAGTCCAGAAAATTTAGAAGCAGGAATTGATTCTGCCAAGGAAAATTAGAAATACTTCTTAAAAAATATTTTATGGCCCAGCATGGCTCAGTGGTTGAGCATCGACCTATAAACCAGGAGGTCATGGTTCCATTCCCGGTCTGCCCCGGCTGCAAGCTTGATCCCCGGTGGGGGCGTGCAGGAAGCAGCCAATCAATGATTCTTTCTCATGGTTGATATTTCTATTTTTCTCTCCCTCTCCCTTCCTCTCTGAAAGCAATAAAAATATATTTAAAAATAGATATTTTGTGATCCTTAGAATATATATTTATTTATAATAACATATGAAGTTTCTGAAAACATCAAAAAGAATACAGACCTTTGAGATCTGGCCTATTTCGTATACCCACTGATACAAAGAAGCAATCCATATCAACATGCATTATACAGCTCTGATGTCTGGGTGAACTCAATACTGACATATTTCCTAGAAGGAAAAAGAGAATGTTCAAAACCCAAACTAATTTTTAATATAAAAGTAACAGGTCTAGTTAATTTTACAAATTATATTTTTAAGTGCTTACAAGTAGGAGTCTTAAAAAATATAGAACCTATTATAGATTATTTCTATCACCTCAAGAAAAGGAAAATCTCAGTTTCTTTAGCTCTAAAAGTAGTTCAAATACAGACTGAGCTTCCCAATTAAAATCAATTTTCATACCATGTTTTCTTCCTAGTGTATATTCTAATAAAGTCTCAAATTAACAATTTGTCTAATGCTTAACATTTCTGTGTGCTATTTTATAAAATTGTATAAAGGTGTTTTTATATACTTAGTTACATAGAGCTCAGTAACTTCAAATGTAGTCTACAAATATTCTTTGATAAAATAAAAACTACTGCCATTAATGAGTGCTTGGTAGGTGTCAACCACTGTTGCAGGAGGTTTACATGTGAGAATTTCAACACTATGAGACAGGCAATCTTATTATCCTTATTTTACAGATAATAACTTGCTTATTAAGTCACACAGCCAGTAAGAGACTGAGCTGGCATTCAATCCCATGCAGTCTGATTCAGAGCCCTCAAGCCACAATAAAGTTGTTCTAAACAGACACACTTAAAAAAATAACTAAAGAAGCAAAATCTATGTGTAAATTCTCTTCATGCATTTAAACACTATCAAAAGTCAGCTCTCACCCTTATATGAGTGTTCTCTCCTAAGGTCTCTGGCTTCTAATCATCCTGAGCAACAGGGAGGCTATCGGGTTAGTTTAACTCTAATCCAGCCACAACCAGAGCTTTCCTCCCTATCAGTCTCACCTTACCCTTTCCCCTCGCCCTGCAGGGTGGACAGCCTTGGAAATATGACCCCTGAGATTATATAAAGTTCTGGTCTCATAAAGGAGTTTTCCTCTGGTGGATTAAAGAATACTAGTACTGAAGTTTTCTCTTCACAACAGGCTTCCAAAAACTTACATCTACTGCCCAAAAGGTTCAGGCCACTCCATTTATTAAATTCTGACTGCAACGCATTTACGTAGTTCTGTATCACCGGTTCTCAACCCCTTTGGTGGTCGAACGACCCTTTCACAGGGGTCGCCTAAGACCATCCTGCATATCAGATATTTATATTACAATTCATAACAGTAGCAACATTACAGTTATGAAGTAGCAATGAAAATAATTTTATGGTTGGGTCACAACATGAGGAACTGTATTTAAAGGGCTAGAAGGTTGAGAACCACTGTTCTATATGCAAGGCCTCTGAGCCTTTGTTCATGTTATCTTCCTTAAGTTCCCAACCCCACCAGGTGAGCATGATGGAATAGCATTCCACTGCAGGGAGGAAACTGAGACTCAGAGAGGGGAACTGATGTGCCCATGGTCTTGCTTCATGAGAGTAAAAGAGTGAGGGTTTGCGTCAGAGTATGTTATCTACTCCAAAGCCACACAATTCCTTACTACCTTCTATATTACCTTCAAAATTGCCTTATAAATCTTAACAGTATTAATTCTGCTACATTAAAGTATTGTATAAACGATGTAAACAACCCAAAATAATGGTTTTAAATATTCTAGTACAGAATGCATATATCAAATACCTATTGAGTACTTTCATACAAAACTTCCCATTTTATTCCCATTCATGTAACTAATGCATATGAATTCTTTGAAGCTTTCAAAATTAAATGACCTTTAGGTTACAAGGCCAAGGCATGATGTCAAGATAATCTAATACCTGTAACATTATTCTGAAGTATTTCAGAAATAACAAAAAGCATTTAAGAATATGTCAACCAGCAAAACACATTAAAAAAAGAGAGTTCCCTCACTTTCTAGGGCATAACCATGAGCTTCTCTCTGTACCTCAGTTTCCACAGCTATAACTTAAAGGGTAATAGTAGATGTTCTCAGAGATCCCTTCCCCTTGGCGGAGTGGGGGGCGGGAGGGGATGTATAATCTGTAAAAAGCAACTAAAACCTCAAACCAGATACTAATTTATAATAACTGGTACAGAAATATAGATTATTTTTAGTTTTGTTATTTTGATAAGTAAAAAAATTACAATTAACCGATCTACTTATATGTGAAAATACTTAATCCTTCTAAAAGTTCACCACTGCAATTATAACTATGTCAAAGTTATTTAATTATTTAAAAATCATTATGATGCAAGCTTTTAGAAATTAACAGTTACTCTTACCAAACCAATTCATTCTTACAGGACTTTAAGCACTCAATATAATACGTTATCTTTTACATAGTTCAAAACTTAAACTGTTAAGGTCTACATGATGAATGAATGTTGAAAACCTTGTTACTGTTTAAATTAGCTAGAAAATATCAGCCACACTAAAACCTAATTTTGTAAAAATTATTCCAATAAATAAGTTTTCTATAATATTATTCTTTCTGTAAACTATGTAACTTGCTGTTGCCAAAGACTTTTAAGCTTAGTATTGATCAGCATACCAATGATAGCTTAAGAACAAAATGATCAAGAAAAGCTGTTGATTAAGAAAACAATTTTAGTATCTACCTGTGTCAGTTACAACAAGGGCAGACCTGCCTGTTTTCATTTTTTTTAACTTTTCCCTTCCTGGGAAGATACCATTACTTTGTCTTTGTAGGGTATTGACAAACTCAGTTAATTCACACTTCCACGTTGATATGTGATGCAGTCTTGAACGAGAATAGAAGTCTGAAATAAAACTGCAGTCTGAGGGTCTGGATGGCACTGAAGGCGCTGCCTTGCTAAGAGTAGGTCCTGAAGTGCTTTTTGTGCTTGAAGGCCCCTGAAGAGTGGAGTAGTGCGCACCATTTATTTTAGTGTTACTGTGCAAAGATGTTAATGAGAAGGAATTAGTTCTGTGTGGATTCCGCACGGCATCTGTGTTCCTGGTGCTTTGTTGCGACAGCTGCACACTGCAGTCTCTGAAGTCGGTGCTGCTATTCTCAGCCTTCTCTTCCCTCTGGGTAGAGTCTGGAGAAAGCCTGCTGGCAACACTGTTGCCTACAGGCACCCAGCAATCCTGTATCTTTAAGGCACCATTAGAGCTATGAGTGTGGCCATTGAAAATGGCAGGGCTGTCTCTGTGAGGCGGAATCCCGTTTTGTTTCCTTTCTGGAAAGATCTGCTCCAGCTCCGCAAAACTAAAATCACTACTTGCATCTTCTTCATTCCAACTGTTCATTCCATTGGCTTTGATTTCTTTTTCTGTCTCAAGCTCCTTAATTACGTGATTTCTAAAGCAGGGAAAAAGTGTTCTTAAATTAATAATGTCTTAATTTCAAGCTAAAATAATTTTTCATTTAAACATTGTCTTGGTGATACACACTTTGATACCCCCCACTCCAAAAACTGAAAAATTAAGCCACAAGTTTTATATTCTTTTTCTTCCAACAAAGGATAATTTTTGCTAAACCAAAGTAGCAAGAAAACTAGGAAAACTCTAGAACATTCACAGCCTTTTAGTTTTTATTAAGCTTTAGACACCACCAAAGAAGACATACAATGGATTCTTATAAGGTTAAGAAAAATCCAAAAAACTATTTTCAACTACGCTTCCTACCAAAAATTAAATGGAATCTGTAAGCTCTAAATACCCAGTCTGTAACAGTGTCTGGCATGTACTAGGCAGTCAATAAATGTTCCCTAAATTATTGCAATATGAATAACTCCTACAAAATAGGTAAGAAAGTTTGAGTTCTTAATTCCTCCTTTTAATTCCAGTTTTATGTAAGGCATTTTTTCAGCAAATTAAATCCAATATGCTACAACACTGAGGACAGTATTAGTTCCACTGAGGACAAGCCTGACAGACCATATTCATTAATCCATTAATGGGGCCAACTGTTGTACAAATGGATAAAAAAGAAAGAACCAGGTCAATGTGTATGGCTAACTAAGTAAGACTTATACCTAGAAAAATGAGGACACTTGCCCTAGTAATGAGGAAAATGGCATTTCATTTATAAAAAAGCATATTTAGATACCAAGGTGGTCCAAGGTAATCTGGACCAAGTCTCCTGATAACAAGTTTATAAATGCAGGACCAATGACAAATGTTATGCTAAATTTACATCCTGGCTCCTCTAATGTTTGCTTGGTAATGCTCTATAATAAAGACAACATTCATTTGCATTTAAGAATCACCTAAGTAAAAAAACCCAAAAACCTGAATTATGGAGCAATAATTCATTCTTAGAAACAACCAAAGTGTTAATCTAATTACATTTCAGATTTCAGATGCGGGAGCCATAGTCATAGGTGAGATTACCACAGAATTACCAGGTTTAATCTAAAGTCTCTCATCCTAATACCAACATGGTATATTAGTAATGACGGTCTGAATACACAGAAAAACCGCATGCATCAGAACATTACCACCCATTTCTGGGTTGGTTCAGGCTCAGGCTGATTATCTCATGGAATAGGACAGCCAACTCTGAGTATGTCCAACCTCACAAATGATCATGCCAGTGGCAAGGGGAAAAGAAAACCAACTGAAAACAATTAAAAGAGGAAAGAAAAAAAGTCTAATTTTGTTACATGTCAGAGAAAGTCTGCCTTTGAGATAAAGAGAAAGCTATGGAGCAAAATGTCACACAAAAGAATTATAAAGAAATTTGTAAAATGTATTGAACATACCGAAAAACAAAGAGTATAGTAAATAACAAAAGTGGGGTTAGAAAAGTCTTAACATCTATTCTTCTGTGTCACAAATAAGATCCTTCATATTCTACTAACAACACATGCAACAAAAATGCATATATTAGCAGAAAACACCTTGCAAATACACATTGTTTTTGTTTTTCAGTCTAGACAAGTGGATATTTACAAAGTAGCTATACAAGAAATATATAATCAGTAAAGACACATTTAGTAGGCAATAATGTAAAAGTATTAAGAAGTAAAATCAAATAGGTAAATTTTTCCTAAAATTCACACAAAGAATTTCAAAAAACACATATAGGCCCCCTTATCTGCAGTTTCCCTCTCCACAGTTTCAGTTACCCGCAATCAGCTGTGGTCTGAAAATATGAGCTATACAATTCCAGAAAGAAACAATTCATAAGTTTTAAATTGTGCACCTTCCTGAGTAGCCTCATTACTGAGGCATTTTATCATCTCATATCATAAAGCAGGGTGCGTACAGTACAATAAGGTATTTTAGAGAGACTTTATTCATTTAACTTTTACTACAGTTTATTATAACTGTTCTATTTTACTTTTAGTTATTATTGTCAATCTCTTACTGTGCCTAACTTATAAATTAAACTTCTATCATACGTGTGTATGCACAGGAAAAAACATTGTATATATGGTATTTGTACTATCCACGGTTTCAGTCATCTACTAGGAGTCTTGGAACATAATCCCCTGTGAATAAGGGGGAACTACTGTATCTATTTTTCTACTTTTATTAGTGTGAGAAAAAAAATATGAAGTTACGTATTCAAATGTTTTCTGGCATTACTTGTACACCTTCATAGTACTAAAAAAATTAAAAGTTTTAGGTAACGTGAAATCATCTGAATATGCTTAGAAATGAATACATGTTAAATAACAACAAAAACTACAGAAGGTAGTGATATTGGATACTCCCAGGTTAGATTCCTGGTCTTGTTGAGAAAAGATATATCCAATTCCCAAAGCAAGCAACTTAATAAATAAGGAGAAGGCTGATGGTAATAATGAACCACCTGATATACAAGTTAAGGTAACACACCAATTAATTTAAAATCAACTTACCCAGGATTATTGCAATTAAAGCTTAAACCAATATATGTGTAAAAATCAGTCACATGGGATAAACTCTAGATTCACCTTGAACTCTATAACATTTATGGTCACCAACTAAATTTTTATTAATATTAAATATTTACATATTTAGAACTGTTATGAATTTGGACTTTTTCAAAAATAACCTGGAAATATTAACATTTTTGTTAATTGGCTTTCTATGCATGACACATAACAAAAGTATAACTGGCATAGTTAATTCAGTTTTTGAGAAAGCAACATTCTAATCAAATTTCTTGTAAGGAAATAATTACATTCAGAAAAATCTATAGAAAATTTTACTTCTTTCTACAACTAGGAGGAAAGAGAAAAGCATACTGAGACTCAGAGGAGGCGCAGTGCTGAAGTAAAATACTAAGGTGCAGAGTGCATGCAGAGCCGGCTGGCAGCTGAGGGCGTGGTTGTTTTCAATCAGGAGGGAGTCTCAGGCTCTGAGCTCCAGTTCCAGGCGAGTCTCTAGGGACCCAGAATCATACCGGAGAAGCGGGACTATCTGGCAGCATTCGGAACTCGAGGGCAGCTTTCTCTCCGTGGGGCTTGCAGCGATTACTGGGACACTGAGAAGCAGAGCCTCTGAGGGCAAGACTGAGAGCAGCCATAATTGCTAACGCCACCCGGTTGATCCCGGTTGATCCCGTGGGACCCTCCCCACCCAAGCCCTGCAGGGAGACTTTTGCTGGATAGCCTCAGGCAAAGGCTAGATTAGCACCTCCCTAGAGATCAAGGAGCCATGAAGCCCAGAGGTCAGAGTGGAACCATAAAAGACACACTCAGGGGGCAGGCTCAGTGAGCACCAAAGCCCCATCGAAGCAACTCTAGCCCCAGAGGGGTGTCTCCAGCACAGAAGTTCTCCCACTGCAGACACAGCTGATTCTCACAGACAATTGGCCTGGAGGTCAGTTCCTCACAGTGATAACTACAACAATCAAGGCTTAATTACAACAAGACTGTGCACAAAGCCCACAAGGGGGTGCACCAAGAGTGTCCACCTCAGGTAATTGGGACACTTAGCACAGAAAGGCACTCTATCGC
>NW_006282880.1:240424-245164 GCF_000327345.1 Myotis davidii
CGAGGGGAAAGGAGGGGGGGTGGGGGGGAGGGAAGAGACTGGACAATAATCGTGCACCTATGGATGAGGGCAGTGGGTGGGGAGTGAGGGCGGAGGGTGGGGTGGGAACTGGGTGGAGGGGAGTTATGTTGGGAAAAAAGAGTAACTAATGTAATAATCTGAACAATAAAGATTTAATTAAAATAAATAAATAAAAAAGAAAAGAAAATTTTACTTCTAATCATTTAAGATCCATTAGTTTAACATGGGAATTTAAAACAACTGAAAAACCTTTCCTGTTTACATTTTATTTATGAAACTTTCATGATAAAAACAATTTCTTGGTAAGACACCCACACACCTATTTCTGCCTGTGTAGCATAGGTGAATGGCCAGGTTATACAGCTATTTCTATCTTCAGCAGAGCAGGAACCACACCCAGTGCTAAAAGCAAGCTTTGCAGCGTTACCACCCTAGACAAACTTACACCCTGTTGTTAAGCTGTTTGGCTCCATTGCTTGGACCAGGCACCGGGTCCTCAGGTTTGCATACAGGATTGAAGTTGAGACTTTTCTGCACAGTGGACTGCTTGCTGTACAGCTGATAGGGAATGTAGGACAGGAGTCGTCCAGCTTTGATGCTGCAACAAAAAGTAATAGCAACGTAAGAGTTCAGTAGTTGGGGGAAATGAGCTTTCCATGAAAAAGCAATGTTCTTAACGATGGGAGTATTTTCACTAGCAAGCCATCTTTCCTATTAGTCAATTCTAATATACTTTGAAGAATGACATTCCATCCATGAAAAGACACACATCGGAGATTTTAAAAATCAGTAGCCAACAATCCTATCTGAGGCAAAACAACAACTACAGAGTAAGATGAGAAAAGCACGAGTTGGATTAGCTAATATTTTTATCTTGATTTTAACATTGTCCACAATTTCCCCTCAAATAATTGTACAATCATCAATACTTTCTCAAATCCCATCTCAATTCCCAGAATAAGTAAATTAGATGAGGATTCCCAATTTCCACAATTCATGTTAGGTCTATTAAATGTGAAAAATTCTAAAAGAGCCCTGGCCGGCATGGCTCAGTGGTTAGAGTGTCAGCCTACGCACCAAGGATCTCCCGGTACGATTTCTGGTTAAGGGCACAAACCTGAGTTGCAGGTTTGCTCCCTGTCTCCAGGTGGGCATGTGCAGGAGGCAGCCCATCCATGTGTCTCTCTCACATTGACATCCCCTTCCCACCATCCCTTCCCCAAACCTCTCCCTTCCACTCTCTCTAAAAAAAAAAAAAAAAAAATCAATGGAAAAAATATTCTCTCTGTGGGTGAGGATAAAAAAAGGGACAAAATCAAAATGAAGGACCTCAACTTTAATAGTAATAAAGAATTTATACTATTTTAATGGAAGAGTGACTGAGACAAGGCCACTTGAGGATATGAACTCTATGAGGGCAGAAGCTATGTGTAATATCCTCTTCCAAATGTTCATTACCTACTAAACATAACCAGTAAAAACCAGAGTAACACCAGTATTATTATAATACTGGGTAGTACTAGCACATTAACTGACACTTCCAAACAACTATACTTTTGTTCTGCATAACTAAAACTAATTTGATTGCCATCTTAAAATCTGATTTTTAATAAATTATTGAATTATTAAAATAAATTAAATTATATATGGTTACTATACCATTTAAAAATTTTCAATTTAAAATAGCCAACCAATAAATATACTGTACTTACGCTAACATCCAAATTTTACAACAGGTCTTTAATTATCAGAAAATGTTTCTAGAAACATTTCTGGCTTTAAACCTAAAATGAATACTAACAAAGTCATATTTTAATTATTTAGAAAAAAATTAATAAGTAACAGACTAAATATACTTTATTATGTCATGAATCCAAGAGCTTGACATCTAATTTTCTCAAAGGACACTACAAAACATGTAAGAAATGACTGAATTAGCTAACAAAAAAATAATTTAAAATACTGAGTCAACTCCGAACATAGGAAAAGGTGATGATATATGCTAAAAATGAACTACAAAATGTTAGTCTACATGTCCTTTATGTAATTATATCAATATGTATCTAGTAATTCTACCTAAAGCACCTACTGTATCCAAATGCTATAAGGACTACATTATGATGGGAAAGAACATACCAGAGACATTTCAATTTTCATTTACCTAAATACTTATTATCAGGCTAAGTTACTTTTGTTTTATTTTTTTAATTTACTTTTATCAAGTTTAAAGATTTCATCCAAATATCAGAATCAAAATCCTAAAATTAGGTCATGTATTAAATTACTATTCTTTTTTTATAAGCTGTTATATTATTGTTTTATTTTATTTTATAAATCTTTATTGTTAAAAGTATTACATATGTCCCGCTTTTTTTCTCCACTGACCCCCTCCAGTCTGCCCCCACCCCCCTTAATTTACTATTCTTTATCAAACTTTTTGCTTTCTTTAACAGTTGGTCTCAACTGTTTATGGATCGCTCTTCTTATAATATTATGTATTTCACCTGCTTCCCCCACGCCAGATGTAGAGGTACTTAATACGTGAAGTAGAACCCTAACCTTAGCCTCCAACTTTTCCTTACATATAGCTGTAACTAAGGGATAAGTAGAGAGTGGGCACTCAACCACTGAGCCACATCAGCCAGGCTTCTTTGAGGAGTCTTAATTTTTTTTTTTAATTTGAGGAGTCTTAATTCTTGCTTTGTCCTATAGCCCAACCCCACTGAAGTTATCTCTAAAACAGAACTTCGTATCTAATAGTTCTCGAAATCATTTCCTATTTCTATCAACCGACAATGACTTTACACTGACAGTTATACCCAGATTTGGGGAAATTTTACAAAAATTAATATACAACAAAATTATCACTACATAATTGCTATTCTGAACTTTTTCTTCTAGCTTATAGTATCAGCACTTTCTTTATATGAAACAATTATGCACATCAAATGTGTTTATGGTTCCAGTCAATGTCTCTGTTGCCCTGGATTACAGACACAGTATCTAACACTTGTCTACACACCCACCCATGGATTCAGGCTTCTGTCTTCTTCCTTATTCAAAAATGGATTTAAAGCAAGAAAGGATCTAATGATGTGCTAAGGAAAAACTAAGCTGCCTTTGCCCATTCCGCCATTAAACAAAAATCATCTTTATGCACCAAAAATAAAATTCCCTTTGCCCCACACCCACTAAACTTCCCAACTCTTCACTAAGACACTATGAGCTAAGAAAAGGAAATAAACAGGTATAAAAATATGTATAAGATTTCTTGCCCTTACACAGATACTGAAAGTTAGGCTATTCATTCTTTTTTTGGGGGGTGGGGGGGGAGCTAATCATTTTTTAGCTCCTAAGGACTGAGAATACATATTTAATAAAATGTTACCTACAACAAGTCAGTGTGGTGTAGTCTGAAATGTGTGTGTTGGTTTGTTAGCCAAATAAAAATAATATTAGAAGAATTCTGTAGTGCTATGAGAGAATAATGTAAATGACACTAAGATTAAATTTTTAAAAAAGCCAAATCTACACCAGAAACTAGAGTCATGCACATTTTCTATAAAGAATAAATTGAAGCAAGACACAAAACCACAAGGAAAATGAAAATATCATGAAAGATAATGTTGCAATCAAGTTTTATTTGAGTTTAAATAAGCACTCTGATATTTACATTGAATATAATTAGAAACAAAGTTTTAGCCCATACGAAGTATGAGATCTTTGGAGCCTCTGCGTATAAGACAGATGTGCTAACATATCAGAATTTGGGAGCTTAAAAATAAAGGACAAATTCTACTGAGCATCAGTCACTCCCACTAGAAGGGGTATGAACTGGAACAATGGAGATGACACTCTCCACTCACAACAGAGCCATGAGAACCTAACCACAGGAGGGAGGCAGGTTTCCATGCTAAAAAGACACAAGATACAATAAGCAACAACAAAAACTACATTGACCTGCAATGACTTAGGACAATGCTTTTAAACTGTGTTCCACGGGACTCACTGCTTAGTGAGGAGCGGGGTGGATGACAGCAGCTTTTCATGAACTATTCCGAACTTCAAATCTCAATATAAAACTGTCTGAAGAAAAGGAACAGGCAAAATTTTGAAAATCACTGACTTATACTATATGTAAACAAGTGTGGGATTTTCAAGGCAGAAGCTTCAGTAAAATAATCTCACATCTTACATTCATGCACACAGGCGTCTCATTAAGGGACTTTCCAGCCCCTTAGCAGTCCCGGCTCTATAATCATGTGTATGTACATTGACTCAGGTTTCATGATACAGACACAGAAACCAGGGAATTCTAATCAAAGCCCAGTAGTCACCCCACACACTTAGAAGTGGTAGCTGCTATTTAAACTGCCCAAACTAAAAACAAGAAAGCTAATTATAGACGAGAATATCATGTAGCAGCCATTAAATAGCTAATACAATGTTTAAACTTTTAAGTATAATAAAATATCATTAAAACACCACCAAGGAGTAGTCCTGGCTGGGTAGTTCAGTTAATTAGTGTGTCATCCGATACACCCAAGTTGAGGGTTTGATTCCCGGTCAGAGCACATACAAGATACAAGAAGCAACCAATTAGTGCATAAATAAGTGGAACAGCAAAACAATGTTTCCTTCCCTCCCTCTCTCTCTCCCCCGTCCCTCCCTCTAAAGTCAATAAATAAAATAAATACACCAACACTGAGGGGGGAAAGA